>NW_013526359.1:4553276-4614386 GCF_000836215.1 Papilio polytes
ATGAATTATTGTTGTTTGAGGCGTTTCTCGCATTGTTCGACCGCCGAGTTTCCAGCACCGCTCGCGAACAAAAGACTTTTTCGCAATTCAAAACGCACGCTCTCGTTTCATTTACTCTTTTGCGCTCTTTCGACTGGTGCATTTTCAGCTTCGCGCGGTATTAAATAATACAGACTTGTTCCACTTTCAGTTTTTGTGATTTACTTTTCGAAAGTTCGACCAGAAAACAATTTACATTTCGCTGTAATCGCTCTGATTATTTCAACAAGAACAACGCTATGAAATAATTTATTTGACGTAAGTTCAATAAAATTGAACACAATGGCAACAATTTTACCGTTGACAGCTTCGTAGGGGACCATAAACAAGCGGGCGGTCGGACACAAACCATTGAGTAAACGAGTCTCGCAGGAACGCTGTTTAGAGCCGATAATAACGTGTAATGAATGTAAACGTTACCCCTTCGTCGCGACGCGGAACGGAAAACTGTTATCGCCGGCTCGCACGCGCGCGGGCGGGCTGCGGGGCGTGGGGCGGCCGCCATGGGGAAATTATGATGCTGTAACGAGGCTACACACGCGAAAATGATGTATTGCCGCATCATTTTGTATAAGCACGTAGGAAAATTAAAACATTATTACTTTTTTGCCTTAACATTCTTGTTTTAGATCTTTAGAAAAATTAAATATTGTCAGTGTTCAAAAGGACTTTCGCATTCTATCTATTGCCGCTAAATTTAATTTACTATCCCCACTGCCAACCCCCCACCTACGTTTGTATATAGAATATAGGTACATATATGGCATTGGAGGACGTGTTGATAGCTTTATGACTGGCGTGGCGGGACATAATCGAGCCGAGCGAACATACCGTGGCCAGATAACGCGATTGTGTGTAATAAACGGAACGCAATTGCAATCCTATTAGACATATGGCTGAGCCGATATTGATACATGACGCTACGAGGCTTCGCATTAGATTGTGCCGGCACATGCCTGACTCCCAAATTGATTAACGTCTGTACGGCTACGTCTTATGATCAGATTATATTGCTAAACTATATTGTCAATTTAATATTCTAACTTATTGCTAATTTCTTTTAAGACACAGTATTGGTTTTTATGTTTATTAAAAAACTAAAATTACCGATAAAATTGAATCAAAGATATTTTTGCTTTTATTTTTAAAGAGTTATAACAATAATATTTTTTGTATGATAGGTGTGATATCGGCGGGCGTGAGCGTGCCCGTGCAGATCCCGTCTCAAGGGCCGGACCTCGCGTCGAACTACTGGGGCCGGCTTCAGTGATCTCAGCTATTCGGGTTCCCGCATCGACTGCTCTCGATGGCTGAGAACCCGAACATACCGGAGTCTCCATCTAGCGGAGAGATAGCGCACAACTACGCCGACTCCCATTTGTCTATGACCGCCGCGCTCAACATGACAGCCGGACACGACGCCGGCGCCGCCCTGGCGGGAGACTTGCAGCACGAGCAGAACTCCGTGTCGTAAGTGTTTAGTGTTTCAGACTCTATCGTTATTACACGCAATATAAACCCAGTGATTTCTTTTCTCGCAACGTTTAAATGGTGCAAATTATAATTTGTGTAATAGGTTTCAAATCTATAATAATACCAGTTAATTGTAAGAAGCAACTGATGATGTTCAAACCTAGCAGTAAGTCATAAAATCAAGTACAAGGAAACATGTTGCGTACAGCCATATTAAATAATACGTTTCTGATAATTATTTGCTTACAATAATGTAAATAAAACGATTAGCTTCGTATTTCCTTGTGTATGGTTGATAGATTTTAAAGCAATTGTAAATATAGTTAAGCGCCATCTATTGTTGAGTAGGAAAAGTTTCCATGGCAATTGTCCGACGTGTTTGGAGTGAAAATGAATGTAAATCGTTTGTGCCAACGTTTGTAATAATTGAGTGTTACACCCTTAGCAAGCACAACCCTTTTATTTCTTTGATCTATGCAATGGGGGTGAGAAATATTAATGCTGCAGGGAAACGTGGCGAAGCTTCGTTATGGCGATTTGTCGGCGACGCCGCGTCCCTACTGTCAATCATGTTTATATTTCTTGTATAATGTACTAATTGATGTATTTGCAATTTTATTATGGCACATTACTTTCGATACTATTTATGTTATTTATTATAAATACTAAAGAGATCAATATTGCTGTGATTAAGTAGTTTTATTTTTACTGAAGATATTCAAAGGAATTTGTAAATATATCTTTTAAGTGTTTGGATATAGAGAATTGTATTAATTTCGTGGATTGTAAATTGTAAATTTGTCAAATAAATTAATTTGATACACACTGATCTCTAAATGGATAGGTCTTTAAGAAATTAGTTCCGAAAACGCCTGTTACTAGCAGTTCAATTGTTAGTTCCAATTATGACCACCGTCATCACCGCTACCATCAGCGCCAAAAAGGAAACAGACAGGCATAAATACTATAGCCTGTCCATGTATAGAGATCAGTGTATCTACGTTTATAATGCTGGTTTCACAGCATAAATGTACAACTGCAATGGTATGCAATACGACGGCGTAGAAATGTATGTAATAAGTGTAAAATAAATTATTAATCGATTGTAAGATGCATATAGAATGAGGAGATTACAGTGAAAATTATTAATAAATATTGCATTAACCATACTATTTTTTTTATCTTCCTAAAAGTCACAAAAAATCTTCCAGAGTTTATCATACTAATATTATAAAGACAAAAATTTGTATGGATGGGTACTACGTATTTCAAGTAAAATTTGACACATGTAGAAAATACTACTTAGTATGTTTTCTTTAAATTTGACGGACGAAGTCGCGAGCAAAAGCTAATAGAAGTATAAGTATGAGGGGAATATCTTCTAAAATCCATAACACTAATTCATAACTCAATTTGACATAAATGAACACTCGACTGTATTTAAATACAATACAACAATGAAGGGACAATATCTCGCCAACAGATGGCGTGACGCAATATGCAACTTTATTGTACAAATCTTGGACCCTAAATTTATTTGCCAGTGAAGTTAACTATATTTTGGGCGGTATATATTAATTTTGCGTGTTATACGAACGCTGTGTGGCAAATGCACCCCTAGTTTTAAGGGAGGGTGGAACACAATGGGATGGGATTAAATGTGTTGTAGGCATTATACTGATCTAAACTTTGTCGGGGACATTGACATATACAGAGTGATTCATTTACTACAAATACCTACATTATAGAGATGAAATCAATTAAAATTTAATGAAATTAGGAACAAAAAATCCAAATTATAGTATTACTCTACAAAAAACATACGATATGGTAAACAGATTCATAAATTATGAATAACATTAGAAAAATTAAAGTATAGTAGAAACTAAAAATCTAAAACAAATCACAAAGGAGAATTTTAATTAAAATTCAACATTTTTTTAATGATTCGTAATTAAAATCACCCTGTATAATACAATAAAGGAATTCTATCTTAAACAGACAAATATTGAATAGAAAACTTCCCTTACCAATTGTACTGATTATCGACGCTTATAATTGGTTTAGATTAAGTCCCCTTCGTGTGATTTCAATTTGTTAATCTTCAATACAACCGCTTCTATACAATGGTCAGTAACAGATGTACTGAAAACACTGGAATTGAATATTATTTATATAAATAAAAATAGGTTCTCACTGACGAAAAATCTTGTTCTACTGTCTATGATACTATCATTGAATTATAAAATAACATGTTTTAATTCAAAACTCAACATTATCAACAAAGTAAAATTTTACTATGTAATACTTTTCGCATGAATCGCAAAGGATGTAATTTATTCCTCAATTTATTGAGAAAATACATTATTAAAATTTTACATAGACGCAAAATTATGCAAATACATATTTTCTGTCATTTAAAATTATATTGAAACAGCATTTAATTAAAAATGACATTTATTAATTGCATTACATATATTAAAATTGATTATAATGACTTTTTCCTAAGTACAAGATAGGCTCAGACTAGGTTTTTTTTACAAAAAGGCAAAACATTTCTAAAACTATTGCGGCTTTATATAAATAAAACATTACATAACATTGGAGAATCCATATCTTTAAAAACTATCTGTCTATCTATCTCACTCTATATAAAAAAGAGACAACAATATATTTTTAAACAATAAATGGAAATTAACTTATATAAAAATTGCTTACATAAAAAGAGAAACGTAACGTAACATCTATTATTACTTCAAAAAACTATTAAAAAGGTAAACTTAATTATTTTTATGGTTGAGTTGGAATTAACATGTAATTGAAAGTGTAAAATTGCGAAATATATTTTTTTAAGAATAATTAAAGCCAATATTAGATGCATCACAATATATTTTTTTAACCTTTTTCAAGTTTTAATTAATAATAATGCTATCACAAGTGTGTCATTAAAATATTCAATTGGAGAATTTTGTCATTTTAATTATTTCTTACGATAACAATGGAGTATTTTCGGTCTGCTCACGCGCTGACATGGCTGGTCTTCGAGAAATATTGCGGTATCTGAAATAGAAAACATACATTAAATTAGATTAAAATCATTAAAATTTTCAACCAAATTTTAATGTTGAATGATGATTCATTTTTTAATGCATGATTTACATATATTACATAGTGAAAAGTAATTCCCAATAACACGTCCTTTTTAACAATAGAAATGTAGTTTTATCTTGGATCAAATTAGTATATTTTTAAGGTCAACGCACATTATTCCAACTCTAAATGGTGTACGCGTAGACTGCAAGAGAACACATTAGCATTAATAACAGAGCGAACTAGAAAGAGATATGTATTATCTTCTAGATATCTTCTATCCTTACCTTCTGTCAATGCCGTACATGTGCGGCAGGCTCGGTCTGACGCTGCGCGGCGGCGGGGGGAAGGGCGGCTTGTTTCTGTTCTGGTAGTGTTGGAAGAGGAAGCCGCTGGTCGCCAGAGACAACCAGAGGAGTGTAATCAGGGCATCTGCCAATAGGGAGATAGTGGTAAGATGTTTGAATAAAGTGGAATCGATTTAAATAAGAATTTTAGGTTCATTCATTTCAAAAACCATTCGGCACATATGCTGGTCTTCCGTTGTAACCATATATGTGTAGATCTAATCCATCTTCCAATTTTCATAAAAGTAAAATTTTCGATAGATGGATGATGTTCGTTACTTTGTAGTCTAAACGGTAAGCCGGTAAGTCTTAATCTTGATGAAATTTGACATAGATGTAGAGGACAGTCTGGAAGACTGATAGACTTTTGATTCCGGTAATAGTTACGGTTCCCATGGGATAGATTAGAAAGTTAAGATGGATGTTTGTTAGAAGGTATTTTCAGAATAGTTTCTATGTAGTAATAATTTGTACAAAGAACACATAGGCTACATTTTTTAATGCAATCGCGGGTAAAAGCTAGTTCGTATTACAAATAGTACCTGGCCATTGAAACGGCGGCGCAAGTACCGCATTATAGAAGTTGGGCACGACAGCTCTGCGCACTGTGTTAATCATTATGTACTTCAAATTGGACCCTACGTAGTAGTCGATAGGGTATAAAGTCGCGTACGCGCCGAGGATTGCACAGCACAAGATGTTTGATAGAAACGTCGTAGAGAGCAGGATTAGGGATGTTATCGACATTATTAAAATAAATAAAGTCCAAAAGTTAAATTCAACCTCGAGTACTTTAAAACCACCTGAAATCATTTAATGTGTTAATAACGCATATATAACAAACATATTTAGATTTAATTATTGTAACTTTTCATTTCAAAATAACCAGACATAACGTCTGAAGGTAGAAACAGAAACTAAATTTAAGAAAAAAAACTCGATATTAAAATCATTTTAATTCCTACCCCTAATTTCATTGGAGCAACGGTTTTTAAAAGAGATCTATGATTAACTGTAATCGTTAATTAAACATTTACCTGGAAGTCCAAAATAAATGAACGCAGCGAACAGAAATCCTAAATTCAATGTAGATAATAAAACAGCAAAAACAGGAATTCCATAGAACCACCAAAACAACAGCCAAATGAAGCCAAAACAAACACCTGATAATATAGCTGCACCTAAGAGAGCTGAAAAAATAACAATTAGGCGCTAGTTATACACCATTTTCACTGAACGATTAGCCGCGTGCGACTGGAACTTCAGCAGTCGCGTCCTCGCAATTAACCTTCCGAGTTTTTTAGCAAAAATATATTACATGTTTGTTTATGAATCAAAAAGTACAGTCACTTCTTAGCAGTGACCTATAAAAGCGAAAACCGCTTGAACATCTTTGTCGCTAATTATCTATAAATATAATGAAATTGGAGTTTGTTTGTAATATCAAAAGAAAAATTCCAGATTTCGGATGTAGATGTATTTGCGATTGCGATGATAACGAAAACCGCATTTTTTTTTTTCTGTTTGTCTGTCCGCAAGCCACGTTTGTTCCGGATAATCTCCGAAATGGCTGGGCCAATTTCGACCGGACTTTCACTGAAAGGTAGCTGACATAGACATGCATATTATAGGCTACTTTTATCTTAATATTGCGGACAACAGATCGTTGTAACGATAATATTAAACATTAGTTAATCATTCTATATCTTACCCGGTCGTTCCAATTCCGCAATCAGCGATATAAGTATGTAAGTGATAATCACACCGCTGACTAAACCAATCAGAAACATTTCAGTCTTAAAGAACCGATGTCCGAAATAGCATACAAATATACCGAAGAACAGCAGAGAGGCACATAGTAGCTGAGAGAAGACATCATCTAAAAACATTTATACAGTAAACTAATTTAAAATGCTGATAATAATAAAAGTAAAAACTTGATAGAAGGTAATAAATCACATGACTAAATAACAAGTATGGATGAGCGTTGAATTTCATTATTTTTTAAAAGAAAATATTGTAATTTGGCAGCATTTAGAGAATAGTAACAATTTTAAACACATCAAAACTCTTGTAGAAACTAAAAAAATCGTATTATCAAAGTACACCTTACCAAGCAGTTCGCAATCGTCGTCGAGTGGTGAACAAGCGTAGCTGTATGTAGGCACGTACACGGAATATGCACTACTGTTTAGCGCACTGTACGCGACGGCAACGTATATGGCGCCGGTGCCGGGATACGCGCTCAGCATACGACGCATACTCCATTTTGTGTGAGGTACCTGGTAGAAATTGTTATCAGGACACCCATGTAGATTTTTGAATTTATATCGTTTAATAATAGTTTAAGATTTATGTTATCGGCTGTATTTCCGATTGATAAAAATTCTCGAAGATCCAAAAAGTACCCTTACAATTTTGGAGTCGCATGTCCTTTCAAACTAATAGCCTCTACTGCTAGATGGAACAGTCAAGCCCGGCTAAAATCGCGCGGTTGGTTGCAAGTAGGCTAAATCCGTCGTTTTATTTAAGAATTTGTACTCAATTTCTGATGTTAAATTCCATCAATAATATAGCCTAGTTGATCTATTTATATTTTATTTTATTATTTTCTATCATATTTTTAATTTAAAACATATACATAGATTAATAATAATAACATATAATTATAACAAGACTAGAAAAAAATAATCGCCAACCACATTTTTGATCATAAATCAGTAATATTCTAGATAAAAATTTAATGAACACTGTAATCGCAATACTGCATAAACAAATCGCTGGTCATTTATTACAATGAAAGGCGAGTGGGAGGCAGTAACTCCGGATTACATCCTCCTTTAATGCGCAGGAGTCGAGTGGCCAGTAGCGGAAGTCAGTAACCATTCTAAACTTGGCCTGTTTTAAATTGAAACGGCCTAAGACATGGCAATGATAGGCTAATGAACCGTCTCGTCTTATTGGGACTTTAAGCGTAGGTTTCCACTGGCATAGAGTCATATTGTCTCTCTTCTATATGCAATATTGACGCTACGAAAATCTGTAATTCACTAGTTTCGTAGATTTCGCAAATCTACGAAATATTATTATGACATTTCTAAATTGATATATTTCTGTAGGTTATCAACAGTCACGTTCAAATCATCATCATCATCATCATCATCATCATCATCATCATCATCATCATAATTGACTGAACATCACTAAGGGACTCAGAGCCTACACTAAGTTAGGGTGACTACGCTTTATTCAACCACGCTAGCCAAGTGCGGGTCGGTTGACTTCACATATATTTTTGAATTTCTTCGCCGATATGTGCTGGTTATATCACGATGTTTTCATCACCGTAAGAACGGCTGGTAAATTGAATGAAATTCTAAAAATCGAAAATGACATTGATACTCGTACATGGCGGGATTCGAACCCAGGATCTATGGATTATAGTGTTTAAACCAACCAAAGATAAACATACATAAATACAAGAGAAAAGTATACTCCAAGTTAAAATAAATCACTTTTGGGTCAAAGAGATATCTATACTATTATAATAAAGCGTAAACACACACTTCTTTGTTGCCTAAGATGTCAGCAATTATAGAATATTTATGAATATGAATAATTCTTTTTGTAATGAAAAGACCTACACTTACGTCATGCTTTAGGCTATATAATTTCTCACCAGTAAACAGGGGGTTAATATTTTGGATAAAAACTCTAATGTGGGAAAGAGACCATAAGTTGCTGCCAACATCAAAAAAGCAAAATTGCCATAGTAAGGTAATTGGTATTTTGACAATTGCAATTGATTATTTTACACATGTAAACAATAAAATATCATTTTCATAAGTTTATGCGGATGGAATCGCAGGGGAACAGCTAGTACAATATAAAAGGTCCAGCGTAAAAACAGGTTTTGAGGTTTTTATTAAAATTTATCTCTCATTTTAAGTGTAACTATCAGTCACCAACTGGTTTTGTTGAGTTTAAAATATTTTTTATAATGTAGTAATGTTTAAGACAGCAACTTGCTCAATTTAACCTTGAATTATAAACACCTAAATCCAAAGAAATAAAAGTTAATGATAACTAGTGAATACAATATTCATTTTATTTACATCTCTAAGGAATTGTAAATAAAATTATGAGGTATGCTAGCTTTCATCCGAGACTCCGTCGGCATGGAATAAAAAAATGAATAGCCTATGTGTTCTACAAGACTATCCTCTACATCTATACCAAATTTCATCGAAATCCGTTCAGCCGTTTAGGCTACAAACATCCATCCATCTAAACTTTCGCATTTATAATATTAGTAAGAAGTATGAAGTATGACTATTTAATAGAAAGTCTACAGTTATAATGAATTTTGCATGTGACTGTCCGAGCAGAATTAAAAAAAAATAGTAATATAAGCCTATGTAACTCGGCAATAATGTAGCTTTCTAATAATTAAACAATTTTTCAGATTGGTCCAGTAGTTTTTGAGTTTATTAATTACATACAAAAATACAAATCTTACCACTTTATAATATTGAGGATAGAAAGTTTTGAAGTTTAGATTTCAAACACTCTCTCAACATTAGAATGTTCCATAGAGTTATGCTATATTTATTATTGTTAAAAAATATAAGTTCACTAGTACAAATGTCAAATTACTAGTTTAAATTTAATCAAATTAATAAATAACTTGGTACTTACAATTTCAGCATTATCTGTAATATTTTCCAACGTTAACATACTCTTTATTCCTTCAAAGTAAACATCTGATTTGAAATTCCTCTCTTCTATGTACATCAAATAAAATACCACATTGACATCATTTATAGCAGTACAAGTTATATCGGAGGAATCTCTTGCTGACGCTGCTTCAACAAGGACATAGTCATTGGTGTATGATGTATGCATGGAAGGTGATGTTAACGGTTGGAATTCCATATTACAACCACCAGGTATCGGATCTAAATATAATTTAATATTGAGTTTCATTTTAAAAGTTAAACCTTCAAATAATCTTTGCCTATGAAATGTAGAAATGTTTATAAATCTCTATCAGCGGTCATATCTGAATCCACTCTTTTCTTAAGCATATCCTCTTTCATACAATCCAGCCATACTTTCAGTGGTTCACTATATCGGTGAGTTCATTTGATTGGTTGTGTATTTGATACACAATATAAAAAGTTAATACCAAGGTAAGGTGTATGGTATTATTTTTAATTTAATTTAAGCACACCACCTTGATATTCAGTATCTGTTATTTTATAAATTAAGTGTCAATAAATAGACAATTAACTTGAAGCATTTTATGTATTAAATCTATTTTCATAGTTCATCTTATCCTCATTCCTGGTGTAGATTTCATCTCACCTAATCTATGTATGGTTCTACACAAACTTGTTTCTAGTAAAGTTATCTAAAATAGTCTATAATACATACCTGTGAGTCCATAGCCATGTACTACAATATATAGCTTAATATCAACTGAATTCTGATTGGAGACATAAAATTTGTCCAACGGTGGCTTCACAGTACTATACAATCCAACATTTGTACCATAAACTGATGAAGTTTTTGTTAATGTATTATTATATACAGTAACATTATAATAGTGACTATGCACTTGGAATATTATAAATGATATTGATTTTGTAACATTTACAAAACTAACTTGTAGAGTTGATGATGCATTTAGATTAACAAATTCTCCGAATAGTTCTTTATTTGTTAAACTGGTTGTTTTATTCAAAGGTATGGTTAATGTTACATCTGAAAAAAATATTTAAACCTCTTTTGTAGTTTCACAAAAATTATTAAGGAAATAATTACTTTTGTACACTGCAACTTTATTCAAGAGGTAACAAACTGGTGTTTGTTCAGTGGAAAAACCCAGTTAATTAAAAATATATTAAAAAAGTAGGTACTCACTTTGTGTTTTAACCCCCACAACACACACAAACAAGAATATAACGAATTTTAAATAATTATTAGAACCAGACCCCATTTTGAAGTACAATCTTAAGATTAAAAATAATCATATCACTTATAGCACTATGTAAAAAGCAAGTTTTGTATAATTATGGCCATTAACTGTCACATATATCAGCTGTTTGTTTTGACAGATTCAAAATCCATGAAAATCGGCACAACCTACGGAACGTTAAAGCACTCTAACCAATATGAACTTAGAGAGATAAGTTTATAGGTGGAAAGAATTTTGCCTTCATAATCACTTTAATGAACTTATTGGAAGCTGATAAGAATAATTAAACAAAGTACAGAACAGATAAATTGTAAAGTTAAGTTCAAAACAGTTCACTCAGAAGTAGAAGGAACGAGAACGAGTGAACAAGAACCAGAATGAATGGTCGGAACAAACTGGGTGAATTAGAGTGAGATGGGAAATAGTACAAAACACTAAGAATGAGCGGGATAGATGATTGTGTACTTGTTGGTTGTCAGCAGTTTTCATCGTAAAAATAAATATGTCATTTCGTTTTTGCATGTTTTCATTGCTTAAAATTGAATAAACATTACTCAGTAAATCAGTAACAGCCTAAAATAAGTTGTTTTACAAATCGATACAGTGAAATGAGCAAATAAGTTGGTAAACGTAATAACTTGTGACGTGACCGACTTTGTAAGTATCTCGATATCGATTCCCTTGTTGGCCGCTAGAGCGCACTCACGTCTAATTCTAAATATGGCGGCACGATCAATGAAGTAGTAGTGTGTAGTGAAGTCTAGTGTAAAAAATTGAAATGTTCGAGGTCTGTGTTAGTTTTGTGTATGGTATGAACCAATAAATGGGCCATGGGAAGAGGCCAGGAATTATTAGATGCCGCGCGCGAAGGCGATAGATGGACTGTAGAGAAAATTCTCGGTCAAATAACTAAAAGGAGTGGTCCGTTTACAAGGTAAGTGCTATTCATGTTTTGCAAATTAAGATTAAAATAAAGGATTTATTTAGGTTTAATGGTTTCTACCTTTGCTCATTATAACACAATGAATGAATTATACGGACCTTTGACTAGTATTTGGATACATGAGCGTCCTAAACTGCATTTATTTATAATGTTTACTGTAATATCGTATAACTGAAGATAGAAAGATAAGAATCGTTATTAACTTCCTTAGTTTTTCTAACTTTAAAATCCATATTAAATCCTTAAGGCCTTAAAATTATAAATACAAGGAGACTAATTTAGTTCTGAGTTTCTATGTAGATTGCAAACTATATTTGCAAATAAATGAACGATTATAAAAAAAAAGAATAAAATCGTTCCATTCTAGTAAAGTAACGTTTAGCTGTTAAATTTTATATGTAGGTAATCATTTGAAGTATGTTTACTGTTTTCCTTATGGAACAAAATTATATTGCTGAATATGGTACTTTTTTAATTCCCATGAAATCGTGTTAAATAAGGTCGATATAAGAACAATGAAAAGAATGTTTTTTTTTACATTCAATATGTTGTTTCTGATGATGAATGCCTTTATCAATGCAAAAGTAAGAACAATGATTTATGAGTTTTTTAATACGTCACATTCACATTATTCACATTGCTCTGTGCCTTAAGGTTCATTTTCACTACGCCTTTTTTTAGGATGTTTTAAATGGTTTAATTTCCAGCTTTCGTTTGACCTCCATTTTATAATGAACCTAATGTACATTTAAATAAGGTTTATTTTCATAATTGACCTGTAAAATATTTTATGATACAAAACCACTATTTTGAATTGAATAACGATTTAATTCTAATTAATATCATTTAATTATATTAATTTAAAATATCCAATACATAGAAAAAAAAACTTTAAGATATATGGATAAATAGGTTTTTTGCGTACAAACTAAGTTTTTAACTTTAGAATAAACACCTTTATTATTGGGCTAATTACAAAGTAAATTTAACATTTTTAAAGTTACTAAAGTGATAAAATTATTACCAAAGTCGTGAAGTCATGAAAATGAGAAACGGTCATAACTTATCTATTTAAGGAAGTTGGGATAACTCAACCATAAAAGTGAAGTGCTTGGACTCTTGCCAGACGGCAATCGATGTTAAGGTGCGTTGAACTTTTCTCTGTCTGTTCACACCTTTATCCTAGTCACCCATATAGCGGGATGGTGCAGACTGCACTCGACACACGTCGTTTGCGTAAATTAATATGGGTGAAACGTCTTGCAGGCATTCTGCGAATTCATTAATTGGTCTATGACACCGCAATTGGAATAGACAATTGAGCGGTGAGCACGTATTTCATACTATTACGAGGTATCTTTAGCTGTAACAAATTATTTGCTCTTAAAATGTTTCGATAAAGAATGTGTACTGAGTTTTTAATGTTCATTTAAAGCCCCTTAGTGAAGATAAACCGTTAAGCAACTCATCATCTTTCTCTTTATCCTACTCCCGTAGGGTCGGTGCAACAGATTTTTGTTCTTTACATCTCTATCATACGTCATCTGTCATCACTCCCTCTTTGATCATGTTACCTTTCGCGCAATCCATCCATTTCTTCCTAGGTCTACCTTTACCTGTGCAGGGACGTATCCAGGACAGTCAGGTCCAGACCCCCATGCCCCCCTTGCATGGTCATGACCCCCCCTGCTGGTTGGTCAAGAGCTAGACAAAATATATTTTTTTCAAGCTCTTGACTTGACCACGACTTTGTGACCCTCCCTGGCGCTAAAGCTGGATCCGCCCTTGTACCTGTGTACACGTATAGCTAACGTTCTCCTTGTAATATGCGATTCATCTCTCCTCATAACATGAAATTCCATGAACCGTTTAACGTACGTGTAATACTAAAGATCTGCTCCTCGACACGAAAAAGGTGTAATTCATCAAATTTTACGTCGAAGTTAAACGATTTTGTTTTATTTGCAACGCAATTTACTGAGCCTCGATCTTGTCTACCTGCAACTTAAAGTGATAAGATTTTCTCGTCACGTGTAATTTACTTTATTAGCTTTTGACCTCTATGAAGGTCACATCAGGCTGCCTTATTAGTCGTGTTTTATCCACTCGCTTCCTAACTCGACTCGTAGCTCGTAGTTTACAATTAGTGGTCGGTAATTCCAATTTGCACAAAATGCTAATTTTGTTGTGTTTACTCATTGATGTTTTAACTATGGTCATTATGTCTACACTTTTTTATAAAGGGGAAGAATTTATGTTTTTGTACATTCTTGTGAGTAAATTCAACCACTTGACCGTTTTAATTTAGTCGTAATCAATTCAAAAGTTGTATTACTACTGAGTAATAAAGGATAGCTTTGTTATACTTGTTGTTTTGTCCGTGACTTCGTCTGCGCGAAATTAAAAAAAACTTGGAGCAGAATATATCCATCGTTTTATTGAGCCGTTCTTAAGATGTCTTTAAACATCTATCTATCAAGACTTTAGTAATTATATTATTAGTAAGTAATATATATAACTGATATTGTATTCATTTATATTATAATATAACTGATATTGTATTCATTTTTATAAATAAATGTATAGCGTGGACGGAACCCTAATTGTATATTAACGGTTAATTAACTTTTTAATTCGTAGAAACCTAAAATTACACAACTTACGTCATAAAATAATAAAATTATGAAAAACATAATGAGTAACCGTAAATGACAAGTATTTTATATTGTTTACCTTACAGGGTATTTCGTTCTAAAAATAGGATTTTACGGATTTTTATGAAAGTACCACTACTAAATGGGTGTTGATTTTACGTATAACTATACAGTATAACAAAGTCTCTGACTCTGTTTGTCTCTGTATGCTTAGATTTTTAAAACTACAACCGTTTTTGATGCATTTTTTAGATGCATAGAGTGGTTCAAGAGGGAGGTTTTTGTGTACATTTATAAGATAGTGGGGCGATATTGATAATTTTAAATGTGATGTCGCAAATAACCACATTTTCGTATCAGCTTGGACCCGTGCGAATCCGGAAGGGGACGCTAGTCAATAATAAGTATTTAACGTACACTATATCGAAATCATTACCTCAAAGTACTTAGAACTTTGTAGGCAACAGTTTGTAATATGACACGTGTGGCCTAAATTTCATCGCTTGATTATCAAGAGAATTTTTTTCACGCATCACAGCACAGGCCTTTGCCATATGTTTTGTACGAATGTTGTACGGATTCAATACTCAGTTAATGCTATTAATTTGTTGACATGACACACTGGTTGATTGAGTCTCATAGCTTAGCGAAACATGTTATCTCAATTTTCTCCAATGGAATGAAAGGGATAGGCATTTAACAGTGGTAGAGCTCGTTTTAATATTTTCGCACGAATAGGTCGTCTCGCCCAGTACAATACCACGACCACATAGAAGAAAGGCGTAAATTGTGTGGAAGCCTGCGTTTTGTCCGATGAGTAATGTGCCGGAGACCTAATTTTAGTCCCTTTCCTCCTTTTCCTTTTCTTATAAGGAAAGGATGGGAGGGATAGTGGATTTGATGGTAGGAGTTGCATAGGAAGGGTAATATCCTCTTTATGTGCGTCTCCCCTTCTGCCAATAAGGGTAGGCGACGCATCTGCGATTGCGGATGTCTGTCAGCAGCGGTCGCTTCGCCATCTTGACGGATTCAATTGGTCGCTTGCTCGTTTGCCACCTTATGATATAAAAATGTGTTCTATGTATCTATCAATGGAAACGCACGATTTTGAGCTTATATTAAATATGTTCACATGTCAGTGTAAATAAGTAGCGTAATAGCAGTTTATTTTGCAAGCGTAGGTCAGATAACGGTAAGTGTCTACTGCGGGTGGTCATTAGAACACTTTTTGTTACCTACCTATAACACTTGTAACAATATTATGTTAAGCATCTTCCCTCTATTGTTTGACATTTCGAGTGTTTGTCTATTGTTGTCGAAGACTACTTTTTGCCCGCGTCTTTGTTCGCGCGGAATTAAAATTTTTAGTAACCAATGCGTTGTTGCAAACTGCTCTAGATAAATACGAAATAACAAACATCTAATTGTCTAAACTTACACATTTATTATATTAATATTTTAGTAAGATTTTATTTGGTATGTTATTCTGGACAACTCGAAATGTTACCAAAGACTTTTGTCGCTAAAACTCGTTAAAAATATATGGAATAAATGTTTTGTACAACCGTTTTCCTAGAATTTAAACAGGCACTCCCATAACAGGTCGTCTTCTTATCTGCATATTTAATCAGTACCTAGATAAAAAAAACACGCGGACGCATTAACTTTATGCTCAATTTTGACATGTAACATGTACAGAAATGATTTTGCCTTACAATAATATTATTACAAGTTTCTATAAATATAGCATCACGTTTCGTAGTTCTCCAAAAATATATTTCATGCTGCTTTCAGACGCAATGCTGAAATGAACAAAGTTACGACAAATTTTTCGTTTTTTCGTCAATAGAGTAATATCGAAATGATAATTTGAACTACGAAGTAGTACTGAGCGTCGGTGGCTCAGATATTTAAGCACTTAACTTGTAATTTACAGGTCTTGGGTTCGAATCCCGCCATGTACCAATGTCGAGTCGAAATTTATATATATATACATATTTTACCCGACGTTCTTACGGTGAAGGAAAACATCGTAATGCAACCTGCACATGTCAGCTAAGAAAGTCAAAGATATGTGTGAAGTGAGCTGGTGATGATAATTGTGAACTACGAATATTTGCTAATTCTAAAATCGATAAGAAAGGGCAGTATCACTGTCTATGGTTAAGGGTTAGGTTTACATTAAGGTTTTAACTTAATTAACGTTAAATTTATTTCTGAGACACGCAATAGTAGGTCGAGTTTGAGCGATCGGTGTAAAATTTGCATTGTGTCGTTCTGGGAACTAGTTCAAGCAGGCTCGCATTATGCTACCATTGTGTTCAAACAACTGCCATTCTCTAATTAATAAACTACAGCTTTGACTTGAATTCTGAAACTGTTGCGATTAATTGCTAAAGTAAAACAATTATGTCGAATGTTTTTGCATGTATTTGATATTCGCTTTATTGATTTGAATTACTTTACTTGCTTGATATTGGAATGTAAGGTAAATGATTACAAATTACAGCGTTATTTTATACACGGTTAGTTTAAATTCGGTCCCAAAACACGATTCAGTTAAGGGTTCAGGTTTGTTTTTGAATTGATCGAGGATCGGCATAATTGTCTGATAGTATTCAAAATTTCGCGCCTAAATACGTATCATTTCCTACGGTTAACATGTGCACATCAAAGCGGTCGACGATCTGCCGACCCAGATATCGTCGGAGGATGAAATGTGATCCGAACGTACGATGGAAGTAGAAATAATGCGTTCTATCGCTGACGCCAATGTCTACAATCTACATTCATATTTCACGAAATTTAGTAAATTTAATAAAAATATAGCCTATGTTACTCAGTAATTACATAGCTTTTTAATAGTACAAAAATTTTGAAATCGGTCCAGTAGATTTTGTGTTATTTCTTATTTCAATACATACAAAAAAAGCTAATATTTTGTCTTTATAATATTAGTATAGGTTAAGCTCTTCCCTTAAAAAAAATAAATTAACGGTCCGAATGTAGATAATATTATCTTGAGAATTAGGATGTGCGATACAATTACGTCTGGCCGAAACAACAGTTAAGGTGCAAAAAATATACCGCAATGTAATAATGGTTTAAGCAAAGCAACGTGCTCCTATGATTCACTCGAAACGCTTGAGTGTCCGTAACTTAGTCACTAACGAACACCGCAAAGCACAGTTCGCTTTCCTGCAAATATTTCTAAACGATATTTGATCGGAGAGTGAATGATAATTGTACAAATCATTCAGTTCAGCTTTAAATGTTTCATTCGTTCGTTACCTATAAGGTGTTGTGAATTGGTGTGTGAAATGAAATTTAAAATACCCTATATTGATAGTGAGAATGGTCTATTTTGGATTTTAAAGTTGAAACTGGGGTAAGTGGAGAAACAAATCGTTTGTAAAATTTATTTAATAGTTTTATTTTATTTATAATATAACTAGCTGTTCCCGTGCGGCTTCATCCACATTAAAATTATAAAAAAAATATTTTATTGTTTACATTTGTCAAATTATCAATAGCAAATGTCAAAATGACATGACATGACAAACCTTGGCAATTTCGCTTTCTTGATGTTGGCAGCAACTTATGGTCTCTTTCCCACATTAGGGCTTTTATCTAAAATATTTACCCTCTAAGTTTAATGGCGTGAAAATATATAGCCTAAAGCGTGACGTAACTGTAGGGCTTTTTATTAAAAAAAAGAATTATTCTAAAATATGCTGTAATTGCTGACATCTTAGGCAACAAAGAAGTGTGTGTTTAAGCTTTATTATAATAGTATAGAAGTATAGATTAGTTGAAATTAAATTAAAAATTCACGGACTTTTTTATTAAAAAAATAATCACCATACATTTAATTCTTTCGTCTTTGCAAACGTTTAATAATTTATGTTAAAAATCGTAAGTTTCGCTGAGGACTATAGAAATCAGATTTGGGTCGATAAGCTCCTCATTATATTCTACTTGAAAACTCTTATAAAGTGGGTCAAACATTTGGCCTATTATTCTAAGTTAAGTCTTTTCACACGATTCTGTCTTGTACTAAACAACAAGATTACGTGTTAAAAATTAAACTAAACATAGTGTGAACAAGCCTTATAAAATGTTATCAAACATGGTGCTGGAAGCATGGCCCATTGTTCGTCCTTAATACAAGTACGTGCAAGTATAGACATTCGATTGTTTGGGTGGCTTAAAATGTATGCGTTGTATTGTAAATAAAAATATTAGTTGTAAAACTTTGAGGTCAAAACGTTAGGGCTCATTGTATTTTTCACACATTTATTGCAATTTATTATACTAGCGCTTTAAAAGGCTACATATCATACTACATACTTAAATTATAAATGCGAAAGTTTAGACGGATGGATGTTTGTTAGAGTTTGTAGCTTAAACGGGTGAACAGATTCCTATGAAATTTGGTAGACATGTAGAGGACGTTCTAGAAAAACACATAGGGCACTTGCTTTTGTTTTTATTTAATTCCACGCATACGATTTCGCGGGCGAAAGCTAGTCTTTAAATAGATGTTGATAGCCAAAATAAAGTGAGATACTTGGAAGTTGGTTTTCCCTTTGCTACGAGGAAACCTGTTTTAAATACTGTCGTCATTTGAGACATAGTGCATACTATAAAGTGATCGATGAAAATTTTGTTATTCGTAAAATACGATTTATTAAAGTTTATTTGATTACCAGTACTAGTAATTTCACTCGGTTTTACCCATTGTCAACTCCTAATGCGTCATATAGAAGTGTTATTTTGCTTGAATGTTTATGAAGTGTTTGTTATCTATTCATTAGCTTTCGAATTTAATTTACCGATGAAATTAAATGCGTCGATATTCATTTCCTTGGACCACTTTGATTATCTAATCTATTATGTATGCGACAATCTTATCGTAGGATGTCAGCTAAACACAATTAGTAAGAAGTGGGGACGGGATTGTTGTATTGTTCGTGTGTCCATTTTTTTAATATTCCCAAACCTGTTGTAAGCGTACCTATGAGTCACTGGACTAGTGTTGTTTATACATTCAATAAGAGAGGTCGAGATTTAATATGTCTAAGGACAGTGGAGATTCTCGGTGTGTTAGTGAAGAATGCACAGTAAAATGTTGTGGAAGAAATTTAGCATTCAATGTGAGCGATGTGAAAGTACAAATACAAAGGAACTGGATTAAAACTAAGAAGTTTACAGCTAAGATGTTTGATATTGATAGGTGAGATTTTGACCAAACACTTTTTTAGACATCTTTGGAAACAGAATCAGTTTTCAGTCTTATAGGATTTAATGATTTGCTCAATTTTATCTCGTCATTTTCACGCTGCTTAGAATACGTTTTTAAACTTCCGTATAATTTAGATATATTAGATGTTACACGTTAGTCTAAAATCGTTATACTAAAATTATAAAGATTTGTATTTATGTATGTATTGAACTAAATCAAAATCTACTGGGCCGATTTCAAAATTTATTTCACCATTTAAAAGATACGTCATCAGTGAGTAACATTAGAGATTTTTATTCTCATAAAAAAACACAGTGTAACATAGGCTATGTTTTTTAATTTCACGCAGACGAAGTCGCGAGCTACAACTAGTTAAATATAACTTGAGACCATATTACAAGCAATACGGAGTAATATATTCAGTGTTCTTTGGACGCCCACTGGACAGTAATTTCCCTATGACTCACGAAGATGGGTTTCTATACCAAAATTGTTCCTTGGATGTTAAGCATTTATTTCTTGAAACAACAAGATAGCAATGGTTTTACCCGTCTGTCTCAAGAGTGTTTGTCTTTCGTGCGTATGTATGTAACAGTAAGGAGCCTAAAGAAATGAATCGATTTTAAGGAGTTAGGTGTTATTCGATTCGTATTCTTCCCCGGATTGTCATAAGACACACATATAGTCGAGTTTACTATTTAATTACATACAGTTTACGTTTGCTTTTCTACAATGGAGGCCAACTCTTAAATGGACTTGTAGTGTTGTCGAACTTATGTGGTATAGATATAAGAATCAATTTCGCTTGCTTTTTTGGTCGTAAACAATAGTGTTTTCGTCCTTAGTGGTATTGTTTATAACTTTAAAAAAGATCAATAGAATTCATTCGGTTACTTGATTACGTTTCTAAGAAATATTACACAATGGTAATTACATTGTTCCTCTGGAATTCTCTTGATGCTGATGACTGAATAGGGCAATTAAATTCCTCATTTTCAATGCAGTTATTGTCTAACTTACGTGGTATGAAAAATTGTGGTCACTTATTTATAGTTAATTTTTTGTAAAAGTACATAGTGTTATTAAACCCTTCTAATTAATAATAAATATTTTCTCTATCTACGCTATTTTTCCTTTATTAAGGAATTATTAATATAATTAACAGATATGCTTTTGGATATTTAAGAGTTCTCTTTTATTGTTCTGCTTCAACACCGCAATATAATATTTATGCCGTTTTGCTAAAAATATAAAAAAAGGTAAATGAGATTTCTAATGTGCTAAACCTTCTAAGAAATATACCTTTGTCGGCTTACTTTGATCCCCTCTGCTTGTTGATTACTTTTTCTCAATATTTCTACACCTATTATTACGTAGAAATAATTATTATTTAAAATGGCAAAAACTTTAAAACTATTGTGCATATTTTAAACTATTTTACTACTAGCTTTCACCCGCGACTCCGTCCTTTCATGTGTTCTTCCATACTATGCTCTACATCTATACCGAATTTCATCCAGATTCGTTCAGTCGTTTATATGTAGATAGTCTAGAAGGAAACATAGGCTATTCACTTTTTTTTAATTCCAAGCGGAAGGAGTCGCGAGCGAAAGCTAGTAAATAATAAACTCATCTACGCTGTTCTAATCTAGTCAACCTCAAGTATTTGCACAATCTTATCAGTCTTATGGCTGCATTAGTATGCTCTAGACTAGACTTTTGTGTATAGACCAGCCGCGGTATGATTATCAGTACCAATAATTTAGTTAATTAAAATAATTTGAAATCTACGATAACAAATGTACTTAATAGTTACTAGGAATAAAAACCAATTCGGACAAGGGTATAAATAACGTAATTCCGAAATATGAATTTGATAGGTTTTTCTCTTTTTTTAAGAAAATAAGAGTTATTAGTGTGTGGGTGTGGTCCTTTTCTTTCTTCTAGAACTTACATCTTACTTTAGCGACCTTGTTTATTAACTTATTATTTAACCGATACGACAATTTTACTATAAATAAAAATGAAAACATGACCGTGACTCAAAAATGTATTGTGGTAAGGATTTACGCAAATCCATGACTAAGCGAATACCTTTTTGTCCCTACGAATCCATATAATATCCAAATTACATATGAATTTAACTTGTTTGCGGTTGCTACTTTATGAATATTAATTTAGTAATGAACCAACACACGTTAGGAAGAAGGTAAGGAGTAAAATGTTAGCATGGTATTGGCATGTTACGAGGAGGGATGAATTGCATATAACAAGGAGAACGTTATGAGTGTGGAAGGGTACAACGGTAGAGGTAGACATAGAAAGAGGTGGATGGATTGCGTGAAAGGTGACATGATCAAGAAGGAAGTGATTACTGA
Source organism: Papilio polytes (assembly GCF_000836215.1). Taxonomy (NCBI): domain Eukaryota; kingdom Metazoa; phylum Arthropoda; class Insecta; order Lepidoptera; family Papilionidae; genus Papilio; species Papilio polytes. The sequence goes on from NW_013526359.1 coordinate 4,575,426, forward strand.
GATGACGGAGATGAGTTATGTGGAGGACAAAAACCTCTGAGCGATCTTATCGACATTGCAATTTTTCTTTAGAGCGGGCGCACGCCTTTGACTAAACTATCGCACACAGTCGTGCGATTGTCGATTTTTCGCAGCCAATTCAACTGTTTAGTTGTACAACTAAAAATCGAGTAGTGTGCGAACCTCCAAATAAGTTCATAGGAATTAAAGTGCGACTAAACAGTTGTGCGATAGTTTGGACACATGTGTACGCGCGCTCTAAGTGTTCACAATTTTCTCACTTTAGTCTTTCGTCTGTTCTACCAAATATTTACAAATGTGTGGTAAATATTATCGTATCGTAAATATATTTTGAAGTAAAATGTTTATTGTTTGTTCGACCGAGCATCGACTTTAAATATACACCAGCTTTATTGTCCAAGGTGCTTTGAGCCGCAGGACATAATTGATAACACTGACGCGTAATCTATCTTGAGAACGTAATCGCCAACCTTGTTGTTTTATTTATTTAGGAGTTTAAAATTATTGTATAACTTATATCTTTTACACTTTATACTGCTTTGTACATTCTAAGTGCGTAAGTAAAAAGTAACGGTAGTAAGTCTGGTTCTTTCTCGATTATGCAATATGAAAATATATCTCAGAGCTGCGCTATAATCCGTTGACACAGCTGAATTATAATCCGGTAACGATCATTAATTTAAATGAAAATGTACTTTAACTGTGAAGAATAAAGTTCGTTTTTGAATTTCATTACATGTTTATTTTTGTCTATGAAGGTGCATTGTCTCGATCTGATAGTTCACTCAGGTTATTGACCCCAGCTTTAAGTTGGAAAACTCCATGTCAAGGCCGTTATTGTGAGATAATTAATTCTTATTGTATTTTTTTAATACAATTAGTTAAGTGATATATTGACAATAATAGTTATTTAGTAATATAAATAGTCTAAATACAGAACTAGTAAATACATATAAAATATGAAGAGGACAATTTTTAATTACATACTTTAAAATGAATAAGTTAATGACATTTTATGTAACAAATTGTAGATTTCACATATCGGTCATGAGCAGTCGTGGCCGAGCGGTTAAGGCGTCTGACTAGAAATCAGATTCCCTCTGGGAGCGTAGGTTCGAATCCTACCGACTGCGAATACTTTTTGTTAATTTTTTATTTCGTTTCAGTTTGCGGAGAGGCGCCGGTGTCAACGTACAAGATGATAACGGCTATACACCCCTACATCACGCGTGTTTACGCGGGCACAAGTAAGTAAATATTCATTACTTTAAACCAAATTCAAACAGATTTCGATCTCTGTTTTATGACGTTGATAATTTCCAGTAATTTTAATCGATTCTCAGACTGTTTCGCGGTAAACTAATAACCGCAAAACCACGAGTTTATTAAGTAGGGTTTTTGATCACGTATTCCATTTTCGGCATCATATGCAAATTAATATAGTTCAAGGTTTGGTAAAAACGCGGCGTATACACTTTTTATCATAACATGACGCATCGGTTATTGTATTTCGTTCATGTGTCACAGACCTATAATTATATTTGTTATCTATTGCATAGGTCTGTTTTGATGTACAATGTGCGCTTTGATAAAACTGTATTTGATATCTATTAGTTTAAAATGTTTATTCGCGAAATGCACATAAAACGATGTAGATAGGATAGTTATAGTAGACATTGTTTCAGAATATTGTTAAACGTATAACTTCATTTAATGGCTAGCTGTTGCTCGGGACTTCGACCGCGTTATATTAAAAAAAGTATAGCCTATGTTACTCATTGATAACGTAGCTTTTAAATGTTGAAAGAATTTTTCAAATCGGCCCAGTAGTTTTCGAATTATTTCAATACATACAAAAATACAAATTTTTCCTCTTCATAATATTAGTATAAATTATTATAAATCACAAGCTATTTGTGTACATCAAATAGGATGTACAATAATTATATCCTATCCTTTTGTTTTCAATTTATTCTATAGGAAATTATAATTGTATAGTATTTAGTATGCTATACGTTTAAATTTCACGCGGATTAAGTCGCGAGCAACTAGTTCGTTAAATGGAAATAAAATCCCCTACTGCCAATCAGTCAAGGTTTTTGCTTGATTTTTCGTTACATGTGTACCCATGGAAACCCACGATGTGTAGTTTTTTATTGAATTCGTCTTCAATATATCCTTATTTACAGAGACATAGTCAGAGTTCTGCTGTCTGTGGACGCGTTACCAACTGTTGTGGACAAGAAGGGAGCGACACCACTCCATCTAGCGGCATGGAAGGGAGACTCGGATATCGTCTCTATGCTGTTAGAACATAACAATCCTTCAGTTAACATCGACCAAAGGGTAAGGAGTAATTTTAAAAACTCTTACAAACATGTTATTTCATTTTTTTTCTAGGACAGTGAAAGGGAGAGATTATTTCAAGTGTGAATGAAACAGTTTTGTTTCTTGTTAAATAAGAATTAATACAATTATCGTATTCGTAGAGGTTATAAAAATTAAGCATCTCGTAAAGCTGGTTAAATCCCTAGGGACTGTAACAAAATTTTATTTTTACTAATAAAATGTTTGATGTTAGTCTTTGGAATGTTTTCGGATCAATAATAATACATTAGTGAGTTTTATGTTTAATAAATGCCTTATCAGTGTGTAATTTTTAGCATTTCAACTGAGTTTTGCAATTGTTATGCTTCCGCAACTAATGGGATTACGTAGAACGACGGATGTAAAATAATCGTAGATTATGGACAAATAACTATTTTAATGGTGTAGATATTTATCCATATTTTATTTGCTTTGTAAACAGAATTTGCAAACTGTTAGAGACAACAATAATGATATTTTACATCAAGACATCTTTAATCTGTGTAATGGATTAAGGTATCTGGCCATATTTAGATTTTCATTGCGTGTTAGTTTGTCTCTAACATACCCCTGTAAAAATATAATAGTTGTTGTACAATTACATGAAATTGCCGCACTGAAAGTTACAGGCGTCTTAATGAAATTTTAAACAACATCGAAATACAAACTTACAGCTTTGGTATAAAATAAGTATTGTTATTATATTATCTTCACTTTTTATACAGACATCTAATCAAGAGACAGCGTTGTTAATAGCCGCTCAGTCCGGGTATATCGACGTGGTTGCACAGCTGCTGTCGAGAGGCGCTGATGCTGAGCTCAGGAACTTGAAGGATGAAAGTGCTTTAGACTTGGCGGCGCAGTATGGACGGTTAGTATGTCTATTTTCTGTACACATTTACATTTGTGGCGCTGCCTACTCATTATGAAAAACGACCGATTTTTCATGATATCTGAAACTTGTATATTTTATTATAGTTGCACAATTCTTTATGTATTTGGTATAGCAATTTATGTGTTTTGTATAGCAATTTGTGTTTTTAAATGCGGCCTTAGAAGTTTCTTTAACGACTTAACTAAGTTTCGTCTCAAACTCACTATAGCCCGTCACTTGAGTTCGTAAAGCAAGTTTAGGGTACATCTAAGACCACGTAAGTTACGCCGCAAGCTGGCTAGTTGACGGAACTATATTCTTAAGTTACATCGTGCAGGAGCAACTTGCTACCAAGTTATTCATGTTTGACAGTTTCCAGTGGTCAGGCGAACTTTATCAAAGTTAATGTATGGTTTCAAAACGAATTTATAACTTATAATAAAATAAATCATACATGTCTTAAGCAATCAGTTTTCGAAAAATACTTCGCAATTCGGATTTGAGAGCTACTTATTATACCTACTTTTAAACAATTAATATTTTAACTAGCGATATTAATTTAAACACTCCACTAGAAATCCCGTCAGAATCGCGCGCGAATATCCAATGCGTCAATGATTTAGTGTTGCACTGCTACTAGGGCACGGTACTGATTTCCTACTTAACACTATCTACTAATTATAGAATGAAAAACGATTTGTATTTTATGTATTGGAATAACTCAAAAACTATTGGACCGATTTCAAAAATTCTTGCACTATTAATAAGCTACATTATCAGTGAGTAACATAGGCTATGTCTTTAAAATTCACGCGGAGGAATACGCGAGCAACATCTATGTTCAATAAAGGGGCTTACTAAGTGTACATTTTTACAGGTAATCTTGAAGTTACCAAATGGACGAATTGCGGTTTCTAATTGTCTTTCCCTTTTGTAGTTTAGAGACGGTCCAGCACATGCTCAGAGCACGGCCGCTGTTAGTGCAGCCTTACAAGTATCCCAACACGAGGGAACATATATTCCCGTCTTCAACTCCCTTACATCGAGCAAGCAAAAATGGACACAAGTAAGTAGTACACATGTTACTGTTAGTTTGATAATTTGGGTAATTTGTTATTTGTACCTTTAGATTTAGTTAGCGTTAGATTGATGATTTCGATAATTTGTGATGGTACCTATAAACTGTCGATATAGGAATTGAAGGAATCATCAATTAAGAGCGGGCGCACACCTTCGACTGAACTATCTTACAACTGTGCGATTGTCGATTGTTTCGCAACCAATATGACTGTTTAGTTGCACAACTAAATAAGGAGTAGCGCGCAACTCCATATAAGCTCATAGGAATCAAAGCGAGTCTAAACAGTTGTGCGATAGTTTAGTCAGGTGTGCTTGCTCTAAATAGTCGACTTGTATTGACTTGTCAAAGTAAGAACTAATTGCAAGTTAGGTCCAAGCTTGGTTGTGATAATACTATTTTGAACACTAAAATTAACGATTTTTTCAAACTATGGAAACATTATTTGTTAACATGTTACATTAACTTATGTGAACATCTATATTGTGCTTGCTCTCCCTTTCACAAACATTTGCAGTGATCAGGCGTTAATTCGCAGACAGGCCGATTGAAGCGTTATAACGAACGAATGAATATGAATAAGTCGCGATTGTGTGTACTCGCCTTTATATTACCATCGAATTATTATTCCCCGACAGATAGACGACACGAAAGCACTTTGAGGTGTATCCAGTATAAGATATTTATATTAATGACATAAATAACATTACTAATGAGGTAGATGTAGAAAGAGATGGATGGATTGCGTGAAAGGTGACATGATCAAAAAGTGATGACTGATATGACGTATAGAGTTATGTGGAGGACAAAAACCTGTTGCGCCATTCGAGAGTAGGATAAGGAGATGATAATGATGACTCTATAGTTATAACTCTATACTCTATATGTTATCATAACTCATACCTAATTGTATTCTCTCTTTTTATAGAGAATAGGAGCAGTAAGTATATTTATATATATTATGAAATGGCGACAGGTTACTGGTGTGACTTGTGATCCAAGAATGCCTCTTAGGCTTAAGGGACAGATCTACAAGTCCATCATAAGACCTGTCGTATTGTATGGATCTGAATGTTGGCCCATTAAAGTTGCGGATGAAAGGAGATTGCATGTGGCTGAGATGCGTATGTTAAGATGGATGTGTGGTGTGACAAGAATGGATAAAGTTAAGAATGTGTACAATATAGGAAGTTTGAAAGTAGCGCCAGTGGTGGAGAAATTGAGAAGCAAAAGGTTAGCGTGGTATGGACATGTTATGCGACGAAATGATGGGGACATAAACCAGAAAGTGTTAAGATAGAATGTGGATAGCTACAAAGGAAGAGGAAGACCGAAGAAAGTATGGATGGATTGTGTGAAAGAGGATATGTTTAAGAAAGGAGTGGATTCAGATATGACGGCTGATAGAGATGTATGGAAGAGCAGCACATACTGTGCCGACTCTCCATAAGGCCTAAGGGAAAGTCGATGATGATGAGGACGGATAGGACTTTCATGTCTTGCTAACACATGGTTTTTTATGATCGATTGCATTTTTATTTGATTCATATATTAGTCGTCAATAGCGTACGATGTGTAGTTGATTTGGATTGCACCCTCAAACCAATCCAATGGCCAGTGTCCATGCTAATGAATCAGTTCTAGTAAGCAGTGGTAATCAATAAAAATATCGTTCATATTTTATTTATACTGTTATATCCTAAGTATGACATTTATTTTGCTATTTGTACTCAACTAATGCTAATTTTATTTAAAAGTAACAAAGGAAATGTTCTATATTCGAGTCATATCGTTTATGTTTTAAAAGTTGATTATATCGCGCGTTGCTACAAAAATCATTCCTGTATTTTTGCCTTAAAGTTTCTAACACACTTCCTTGAAAGCTAGCGAAAAGCGAGTCTAATATTGATATGAATCTGCTTTACATTCGATTTTTTTATCTCACCATTGAGCCAGTTATAGCTCAAAACAGAATTTATCATAGGTTCGTTTTACAGTTTTCCAAGTGTCTCGTCTTTTCCTGCGATTCTGGATAATGTCAAGCCTAATCGGTATAACAATAATTACGTTTGTCTATAGGGAGGTAGTGATAGCTTTGTTAGAAGCTGGTTTCGATCCCAATGTGAGATCGTACTCTGGAACGCCACTACACGAGGCTGCCTGCTTCGGCAAGGCGTGTGTTGTGCGCGCGCTGCTGGAGAAGGGGGCGGACCTTCACGCCGTTAATAACAAGGGGATGACAGTGGACAGGTTACTTCTCGAATATTCCGGAGAGGCGTCCAAAAGAATCAAAAGGGTTATACGGGGTGAGTTTTTATATTTTATAATTCAATAGTTTCATTTAGAAAGGTTAAATATGTCATGCATTTTATTAGAAACTAGTTTTCACCCGCGACTCCGTCCTCGTGGAATTAAATAAAAACCAAAGCAAGTATACTATGTGTTTTTCAAGACTGTCCTCTTTGTCGATGCCAAATTTCGTCGAGATCCGTTCAACCGTTTTGGCTACAAACTCTAAACATCCATCCATTTAAACTTTCTTGTTAAGATATTAGTAAAAATAACCGAAAAACTTTAACGAATCAATTATAATATTGCTAAATATGTGTGTGATTGGTTTTTTCTGTACGTCGTAGAGTATGAAAGTATGGCATGCAACCACGAAAGCTGGGAGGATATGCCGCCCTTCCCCGTGCAGGGATACAGTCCCACAGGGTACCCCGCCTCCTCACATGTGTAAGTTTATACCACTAGCTGTAATAAAAAAAAATAACCTATGTATGATGTCTTTCTCCAGACTTTCATCTACATCTGTGCTGAATTTCATAAAAATCCATTAAGCCGTTCTGGAGATATCTAAATGTTCGTATTTATAATATCAATAAATCTTGTATCTTTCAAGAAAATTTTAATTATTTCTAGCGATAGATGGATTTGGATTTTATTTTTCAATGCATTAATACTTTTATAAATTCAAACATTATATCGTTAGAAATATAGTTATTTATAATATGTTAGAATTTATGGAAGTATTAATAAGTTTATTGTTTTATTTTTTTAAAGGAGATTAATTTCAAAACATGCGAATTTTCTAATGTTGTTTTAAACATTTTTCTCATATTTCGAAGTTGATTTCCTTTAAATTTGTATGAAAATTCTAATAATGCTCTAACGCTATTTATTTTTCTTTAATAATTTGGGTTAAAATCATGGTGATGGTGTTTTAGAAGCTTTATTTGTTACTTGAATCTAACAAAGCATGCGTTGATAAGTAGATGATCATGTATGCCGTTGGGAAATTGCAAAAAACCCACTAAGTGTTATATCGAACGAATTATTCACAAACGTGCTATTCACAATGTTGAGTCTCGATTGGTTTTGACTTTTAAAAATTGTCCGACTGAGACTGGTTTTTCAGCTGTAATCAAACTTTGGGCTTTGCTCTAAATTTCAACCGAAACCGAACTTTCGGTTTTGCTCTTAGTTGCAGCCGAAACCGAATTTTGGGTCTGGCTCGGTTTGATCTGAAACCGAAATTTCTGTCACACTACTTTTTTTAACTTAAAATAAAAAGTAACATACTATGAAGTAATCAATTCTATTCAAAATTCATTTAAAAATATTATTGCGTTTAAAGCATCCCTTTGAAATGTTTTTATTTTTAAATACAGCGTTTGAGTTCGCTAAACGTCCGCCCCAAGGGGAATACGCTAAAGAAAACTCAGTGTAATTATTCAAAGATCCGCTTTAGAGGAGGTTGTAAACATTCAGTTTTAATTGGAGAGCGCCATCTCAATTATAACACACGATATGTCTACCTTTGAACCGTTGATTGCTATCTTGGATGCTTTTTTCACTTTTGTGGTCCCTTTTTTCATATCTCATTTATACATCGTATATTTTATTTAAATAATCTATCTGAATATTATAACTATAAGATACCCATTTTATTGTAGCGGGTGAAATACTCGCGGAACTAAACTGTTAAACTTAAAAACAAGTTGGGAAGTACAGATACTATTTAGCAAACTACTAAAGCAAATAAAGTTTTAAATTTAAAAATAGTTTCCAGCAATCCAAATTAAATAAAAGTCTCAATTAAATATATTTTATTTTGCATTAAACTTTAAAGTGCACAAATGTTTAAAGATCGCGGTTATTTAAAAAACAGCTTGGCAATAGATATTTTTTTCCATTTTGTTAAAAAGGTGTGCAGGCTTCCCTGAAGGAACGAGCCAAAACAAAAACTGTCAATGCGGAGTCCCTCATTAAATTCTTCCGTGTCTTTGATTTTATCTAGCAACGGTCAGGTACGCGTTTGTACGGAACGAGGAGAGTAAAAGTACGTCCTTTGATAAACGAAAAAGAACTTGGGTCTAACCATTTGAAGTCAAATTTGAAAGACGATCCTTTGAACTTCGTGCTAAATTAAATGTTGCACTACAAAAGAAAAATAAAAATCAAATAGCACCCCATATTAGTATGGGTAATGCGATACAACTTCATTTTAAAGAAATAAATGTTCAATTATGGCATACAATTTGATTCACAGGTCGCGTAAACAAAGTTCTTCAGCTTATTGTGCGTCGCTAGCTTCTAACATTTTGAAAAGTAACCCTCGTGTGTCTAACACCTCAGGTTCGCGGAGTTTCCCTCAGTTGGAAAATTTTAATTTTATGAATAACTACAGTAATGTTACAAATTTATACGAGAATGTTGATCATATAAACGACGAAGAAAGTATCGATACAACGGTTTTATATGAAAACGTAGTGTGCAAATATAGCGTAACACACCCAATTAAGTATGAAACGTCATCAAATTTACCGAATGAAAATGTAGCAACAACCGTTTCTAAACATCGATCATTACCTAAACCGGAGAAGAAAGTTAAATCTAAATATAATTTACCCAGAAGTGAATCTAAACATTCATCACATACTTACCAAAGGAAAGATTCATCATCTTCATCTGATCGTAATTCCATATATTGTCATATTTCCCCCCTGGCATCAAAGTTACCACTACGGAATATACCGGATGACGATAAAGCATCCAATTATACACAAATGTCTCCGGAGATATATACAAACATGCAGGCTCATTCGGTCGATAGACTCGATGAAGTCGATTCAACGAATAATAGAAGTAGTTATATGACAATGGATATCTATGAAAGAAAATTGTCAGTACCCGATTTACAAAGTCTCCCAAAAATTAGTGATAAATTTCATTTTAAAGGTGACGATGGCTGTAAATACAGACAACCTTCAGATTACATATATCTCGAGGTTTTAGATCCAACCGCGATACGCACTGGCGGATTCCCATTCACAAAACAAAAGGAAAAAAACGAAACTCTGCTATGTTTTTGTAGGGACACGTTAAGTATTGACGATAAAAGCAAATCATCAAGTCAACTGGTCTTTCTTAGCTGTGAAAGTATACGAAGCTCGTTAGAAGTGAACAAGGATAACGCTAAACCAGTTGTACTTCGTGAAAAAGATACGGAAGTAATTGTTAAAAAAGACGTAAGTTTTGGCGAGGATAGTAAGTCAGAAACCAGTAGCTCTCGACGTAGAAGCAGAGTACAAATTTTATTTAAAAAGAAACTAGATCAAGTAAAACAACTGTTTGTTGATTGGTAATTTTCTGGTGCTCCGCTTTTGGTGGTGGTTAATTTAGGTCTTTTACTAATAACTAATAATATCATAGATAAATGTTAATTAAATTATTATTTGTTTTATTTTGATGCTTTATGTGTTTTACAGGAAAGCCCCAATGACCCAGAAAAATACTAACAAAACTGAAAGCTTATTTCCGTCATCTTCGTCTCTAACAAAAAATATTCAACCTCAAAGTTTTGTCAAAAAGCTTGCTTCGAAATGCTTGGGCTTGAAAGCGAAATTTAATTCTGCTCCTAATATTTCTAACAACTCGGGTTTAGAGTCGGAAACTGATGCTAAATCGAAACTATCTGAAAGTAAAAACTCTGTCAATACTTTGCTAATCGGCAATAGTAAGTTTTTTAAAATATTGTCGAAAAAGGAGGAGTCGGGTGATATTATTTGTAACGATGAATTCGATACTATTTCTTTAGACAGATTAGGGACGTTAAATAGAGATTCTACTGTTAATCGAAGTAATCGAAGTTGTCCTGGGTTTAAAACATCATTGCCTAACATATCGGAAAACAATGAAATAAGTGATTCCCAAGAATCCATAGTCGATAGTTCTACAGATATCGTAGAAAATTATGACAACAACGTCTCTTTCCCATCGCCACCTACAGAAGCAGTGAATTTTGATGCAAAGTTTAGTAGTATATTTGAACCTAGAGTGTTACATAATCGTAAATCTTTGATTTCAACGACTTCTTTAGAATCAGCCACTTTGATTAACGAATGTTACGAATCATATGAATTCTCATCAAAAAGTTCAATTTCTTACATTGAACCAATTACGATCTTGCAAAACATTACACAGTTACCGAAACCAACACCGAGATCAAATAATAGTAATGTGAAAGATAATGATTTAACGACGTACGAAAATGTCGCTATTGAAAACAAACCATCTCGTCCAACACCAGCTATCAGAACTCATATTCCCCCCAAAAAACTATTGGATGATTCAGAACTAAGACCGTTATATGAAAATATATCTCTAACACGGGAACGAAGACTACCGGAAGTACCAAAGCGAAATATACTGACCCAAGAAAGATCCAATAATACTTCTCCTAATATTAGTAGGTCATCGACTCTGTCTTCTGATTCCATGATTGATGAATCAAATTTAGAGGATATTCTATTATCAACTAAGTCTAAATCATTTCGTCATTCTAAAATATCTGTTATCGACAATAACACAAATAAAGCTAAAGTTCAAAGGACACTGTCAGATTCGTCAGATTCATCTAACCATACTGAAGCCAGTGCGTTGGAAAATGTTGATTGCACTGACGATGATAACGATAAGAGTATCCGCTTATCAATGACTGGAACATTACCCAATAAGAAAACTGAAGATAATGGACGTAAGAAAGTTCTCTTTAGACATAAAACATTCACTAATATAGAACTAGACAGAAATTCAACGAATGTCAGAGATTTACCCAAATGGAATAGCACGATTTTAAAAGATACGTTACCAAATTATCACATTAAAGGTACAGGTCACTGCATATATAAAGCTCCGACAGTCCAAGAATTTATTGATATATTTAATAGAGAAACACTTTTCAAAGATAATGATCCTTTTACAACAGGACTGTCCACTAGCGAAAAGAGAGACAGTTATTTTGAAACTGCGATATGTTTTTGTAAGCCGAAACGTCCTAAAAATCATGCCAGCGCGGAGGACTTGCTAGAAATTAATCAGGTTGAGGCCGAAGAAGTTATAATTGATATGGAAGATTTCAGAAACAAACTGGAGTTGAGGTCTACATCATTTCGTTGTTTCTGCGACAACAAAAACTGCAAAATGCATGATGATCACAGAAAGAATAATATCGATTTTGTTATTAAATTTTCTGCTATAAAGAGAAGTATCTCTACCCCAGATATCACACTCGAAGCTTCTCCTTTTTCGTCAATACAAAAACCGCGTTTAACTAAAATTAAGTCAGTTCCGTCAAACCTAGAAGAACCCAATGCTAGTGGTAAAGTTGAAAAAATAGTCGCGAGTAATTATACAAATGACAACATACTGTATACTCCTGCATATGTAACAATGTCATCTCACACTTCGACATCATCATCATCTTATGAACGTTATTCCGTTAAAGATATCGCTGAAGTCATATCAATAGGTAGTCATTCAACATCAGCCGACACTAACTCACAAGCTTCTGATACTGTGCATTTACCGCCACGTCAATCGAGCTCATCGGAACACTCCGGTCAATGGTCACTGCAATCGTGTAATTCCAACGTCACGATTAAATCCGATGCATCTTTTAAAACATGCCTCGAAGAGTCTTCCGAGGATGATTCGGATGATAACTCCAATACAGACGAAGAAATCTCAGACGCCGAGACTGTAAAATCTGATATAAGTACCACGAAACGGCCGTGGGTACACAGCGACTCTTTTAAATTTGGGAGTAGAGATTCTAAATTTGATATTGAAGCGATTTTAGAGGATACCGAACATAATTTGGAATCGAAATGCGAGAGCGGTATAAGTGTGGCTAGTTCTGAGAGTTCTTCGTCGGGGTATGAGGACGACAGCGGTGTTCCGAGGGTAGATACGGATGTGCTTGACTGTGCTTCGCTTGAGCGGGTGCGGGGGGCCGGGGGTGTTCGCAGCGGGTCGGGGCGGCGGCGCTGGGAGGAGGCGGAGGGTACAAGCGAGGGTGACGCGCTCAGCGTGTCCAGTGCGGCCTCCAGCTGCGCGCCCTTACATCTCGCGCATCACCACGACTATAGTAAAGTTTCGGTAAGTCAAAAACTACAGATCTACATTTTTAGGTTTCATTTCTTTATATCATTCAAATGCACTTGTTGTTGGCCAGATTCTTATTATGACGTTTATATTTTAATCTTTTCTTGGAATTCGAACGCACCCAGGATACCTTAACTTGATTCGTGGAATGGTTAGACAAGGATCCCTTATTAATAACACCGATGTTGCTAGCATTTTCTTGCATTTCATGTCGGTAATTGCACTGCTAATACGTGTAAATGTAATCTTTTTTATCATAAAGTCTGGTCGTTTAATACACCGGTTACACTATCCGAGTTATGTGAATTTCTTTTCAACTCAAAAACGTATGTTTAACTTATTGATTAGTAAAAATAATTAAAAAGCAACATCCTGCTACGGACGAGTACGTCATAAACTGTTTAGTTGACATGTGGAGCAAACGGGAATGTTGATTTTCTCACGAAGCTCTTATTTATTTTTAGTATGCTCTTCGAATTATATTCATAATGCGTATTGTAAGAAATAAATGAACTTTGTATCTACAGCAACCGTTTTCTGACTGAAATCGGTTCAGTTCAGACGGATGCAAAATATTATGAAGTGCCTAACCATATTTAATTGTTGCCGAAGCTCAATTGGTTATTATATTCAAGCAATTGACGTACAGTTGGATTCCTTTAATCTCATGCCATATGGCCGGAGCGTCGCACGCGGCCAGCGTACTCGGTTAGTAGATTCGTCGCGGACGCAACTGACGCTTGTGAATTGTGTAATTTCGGGACAGATTTGCTGACTTTATATTACTAACGCGTTGTTTACTTTGTGTGTGTTGTGCAGTGTTTGTGTTGTGAAATCTATGGAAACATTTTTGAAATGTAAGTTTTTGGTTATGGAATTATTAGGGAATAATTTCTGAGTGAGTAGTTTAAAACAAAAGATACTACTCAAATTATTTTTCAAAGAATGATTGCCGCATTTAGTCGTTAATTGCTCACTAAGGGTCGATTCTATCAAGGATATAGTACAAGATAGGCACTTTCAAACATCTTAATGTTCATTGTAAACAATCGACAAGGTATTTGATAGAAAATAAACTCAATGTTGTTTATATGTCAAGGACTCCACGACCTATATTCCTATGATTCGTAATTCGGCATTTGGCTATTACAAGGGGAATCTACGCATTCAACAAGATAATTCCCCTATTCTCGTCCATTCAATAGACGCTTGAATTAAGTGTCATGGTCTTATCTTATGACATCGGGTAAAACCTAGGAATAAATTGTAATAACTCTGAAAATAGTACTCATAGTCTTTAATAATCAATTATACAGTCCCTGAGGTTAGATTTCTCTTTTATGGACCATGAATTACTAAAACGACAGTCAAACTAACATCCTATTTACAAGAATCGGTTCTTTATAAGAATAAGCCACGTAAAGTCCAAAAATATTTCTCTTATTCTGACCTAATTTTGAATGTAAACACTTTTAGATAACTAGTCTTGTGTATTTTACGTCAATGTTCACTCAATATTGAGTAATGATGTAGATTGCTCCTTAGTAACGGAGTTTCGGCATCCACGGAAATAGTTCTGATGGAAGCTTGGCGCATGGCCAGTGCAGCTGCGTGTTAGCTATTGGTAGATTACGATTCTAGTACATCAACATTCGAATACTAGTACAATAATTAAATAATTCTGTACTAAGAAATTATATCTTTGTATCTTTAACTCCTTTGTAACCCGAATGAGCTTAAATGTAATTCATGAATGAAATTCATGAATGTTGTGATGAATGTCTAAAACACTAAGGGCCTGACCCAGCACTGGCTGATAGACGCTCGCTTAAACATGACGTCACTATCTCATAAGGGAACAAAATCCGATATTTACATCACATATTTTACACGTTGGATTGTTATCAGACAATTTACAATTCAGTGGGACAGGCCCTAAATATATCGGAGATGATATTTTTTATTCGCGTTTTCATTTAATTTTCAAGATCATATTAATCCTAACCTTAACAGCGAATTAATCTGTTATTTTCGTAACCAAGGTCTTTCATTTATAAATGTGTTAATAACATCTATGTTTACTGAAACTTCAGGATTATTCTTGGAACTCTGTGTTTTTCAACATTACAGTTGTTTTTCATAATCTGATTAGATTAACCCTTGATGATAAAGTCTGTTGTATAGTAAACTTGCTGTTTTCTATATCAAATAATGATGTTTTTTTAAAAACAGTTTTTCTATCAAATAAAAAAAGCGTAATACAAGTTTTCATCGTATTTTGTCCGTAACAATCATATATTTGGTGTGTAGAATTCGGAATTTCCCGCTTACAGTCCAGTAGTCGACGAAGCACGTGGGAGAACTTTTAACAACTTAATTAGCGACATAAGTCATACGTTTTAATTTATTAATCTGTTTTTAGTCTGCGTGACTAAACGCAGCTCTGTACGGTGACGTCACTTAGTACTGCGTATTTTGTATCACGAATTAATGTTATGTGTTATTAAACCATTTAACCAATGTATGTGGTTGTACAGTGTATCTTTAAATATATGTAAATAGTACATTAAGATATAGAATAAAATAAAATAAAAACTAATCTAATTTAAAGAAATATCAATATGTATACGTGATCTTGTTTAGCGCTTTATAACTTATGTACTTACTTAGAAAAATGAACCTCAACAAATTGTTTGTTACAATGTAGTTATGCACCTGTTGGCTAATTTATCTGTTTTGTGTATACTTGTTCTATTTTCCTATATAATTGTGTGATTAAATTAGCTGTTGTGTATACTTATATGAATAAATAAATAAAATAAATAAATAAAGATATTTATGTTTTTTTGAAGGAAATTATGCACGGAAGACTGTGGTTCCGTACCGCTTTCTTATTGCATAAGTAGTCAAGCACTTTAGTATTTAAATATTTTGGATAAAATGTAGTATTTAGTTTTCTACCAAACAATAAATGAATTTTTCAACGTGTATAGGTATCACTTGTAGTGTAATTACCACAAAAAGTGCTCCTGTTGCTCGTTTGCCACGCCTTTCTTTAAAAAATCATTTATGCTTATTCACTTGTTCTTTATTCTTATTTCGATTAACTTTAAGGGTTTTATTTCTAAATAGATTCTTGCCTGTTCTTTTAAGTTTTCGGGCATGTGTTACTTTACTTTTCAAACATAAACTCAAAATTTTCGACAGAGTTCTACTCGAAGTAGCTGACCTAATAGTTTCTATATTTTATTAGCTCATAAACTGGTATAATCTTCCTTAATAGTGCTGAAGTGTTAAATTAATGAGTACTATAAAACTCGAATTAGATATTCGCTGAACGGATTTACACAATGTTGCGAAATGAATTGTTTTTTGTTGCCAAAACACCGGTGATTGCAACGGACTTGTTAAAGTGCCTATGAAATGTATCCTGTCTGTAAATACGTTTAATTTTGTATGTTGCGATATGATTTACGCAATCTATATATTGTACCTTTAACTTTTAATCTTAAAAGACTCCGTCCGCGTGGAATTAAAAAATAATTAGTAACTTTTTGGTTCTAGATAATCCTCTACATATATGCCAAATTTGACCGAGATGCGTCCAGCAGTTTAGGCTACAATATCTAACAAACATCCATCTAAACTTTCGCATTTTTAATATTAGTAAGATTACACCTCATTACATATGGAGAAGGAAATAAAGACAGTGAGTGACATCTGAGTTAACGGAAGATGTAATAACTTGGAGGATTAAATCCTGGCGCGCTGACCCTTAGAGAAAGACCCCTGTTAGAACAGGGAGATGATAATTCGAAATATGTATAAGAATACCAGAGACAAGAAAGTTCGCTAGTAAGCATCTCATTTCTCAATTTAAGTCGACAAAGTTCGTTGACCTGCAATCACAGGACATTTTAAACACTAAACGATATATGTTTTCGATAAAATTAATAGCCTTTTATCAGCAAACACACGCATGCAAATATCTTTTTAATTAATATTCTGATTGAGTGTCCAATATGTAATGCATTTTATAATTTCAATTGCGTGCAATTAATATTGATTGAAAGCGGTACAGAACTTTGATGGTTTTACGCTTATCAATATTACGAGGAAGAATGTCGCATAATTATTGTAGAGATGTTGCAATTTACACATGTAAAGTTTATTTTGTATCAACATGTAACTAAACATGAATATAATGACATTTTATTAAACCTAATTCGTATCTGGTTTGAGCATAATATCGAGGTTTTTATTTTCATATTAATGTCTTTCGTCTTTTTGCTGTACAATTGGATAAAATTACCATTTAAAACATCTGGAGCACTGCGATTATTTAAGATCTAGCATTGTAAAGCAGACAAATGAAAAATGCGAGTCTACGCGTAATCTCGACTCATTTTGACCTGAATCCTTTAGCACGCAATGCAAACATTATACGCCTACCTCGATCTCATGTCTATTTTTATGTAGACGCATATGATGAGATCTTTATTATCTGAAGTTTTGGCATTATCAAGAAATACTCTTATAGACAAAGTTAAATTCAACCCCTTAAGTAGTAAAAAGAATGAAGTAAACCGTATATGCAAAATAAAATCGTAAAAAGGTAACAATCAAACCGTTATTCAGTGAACTTATGCTATCAAGGCAATCTATACGTTGAAGAATATTCAAATGCAATTGCACAGGAAGTCGAGTAATATTCAGAACACGTAACCGTTCGCAAATGTTTGCACCGGCGGGGATTTCAACTGTGTCTCCAAGTGTGTCAAGCCCGAAGGGGTCAAACTAAACGGTCGTAAACATACGTGTCCCTTCCGAGTACGAGGGTAGCCAGGAATGATATTACTCGATGTTTTTACAATTTATAAATCAAAATCTTAGAAGTAAAGAGATCTAACTACATGTTTTCATGATTTTTTCGTTAACACTATTTCCAGATTATAATCGTAGCGTGACATTTAAATGTAATTCCAAAAGACAAATTGGTGATTCAACAAGCGAAGCCAACAACCCCCATCGGTCACGGTCGGCGAGCCTTAAACGGTGGTTGATTGCCGTCTCGGAACACGCAGGCGTCTTATTAATGTGTTTGTACAGCGTGACAATCAGTTTTATGCATCTTACCTTATTGTTGGCAGTAAGAAAACTTTACTGCACATTAATCGAATTTTATGAGCTTTAAAATTTGATACCTTTTGTGATGGTAGAGGAGCTGGCTCTTCGTGCAAAACTCAAGAATTATTTATACTCTGTGATTAGTGCTGAATAAATCCTTTGTTTCTAAGTTTGTTAGTGATCGTTCTATCTGGAGCGTCCTGTGGTAACGAGCTTTTGTGTAGAAAATTGTCCATTCAGTGGCCGGCTGCTACCAATTTACCCCTCATCCGCGGCCCGATATTGAATTACTGGATCCACTTGGGCAATGCCGTGTGGTCCAAGTAATGCGCGATACGTCTGATTTTTTATTTCTTAGTAATTTGACAGATTAGTTGTACTTGATAATGTTTGGGTGTTTTCGTAGCATCATATACATAAGTTCTGTCTCTTATATTATAAATAATTTCGCTCTAACTTTTTGATCTAATTTATATATTTACCTATATATTATATTAGTCTTCTCTTTGTTATATAAATGTTACTTTGTAATAGCTATAGTATGTTAATAAAATCTTAGTTAATTAGTTGCGTTATCAGTAAGTTTATTTTTTAGACCACACGTAAATGTTTTCTCGTCACCATTCAAATTACGCAATTGCGACACTTATCTCCGCTGCGTTGACAATAAAGATGAGCTAAAAATATACACGCATTCTAGGACTCATTAAGCAGTAGGCCATTTTCTGTACATTATGTTAAATCTGGTCAACATGAGTGCATATTGAATAGCCAAATGTCATCCAATCTCAGTAAATACAAACTGTAGTGTGCAAACTGAGGCTGTACTTGTATTGCAGCCGACGCCCCCCAAGAAACCCCCCCGACGGAACCTGTCGGTGTCCCCCACCCACGCCAACTCCCCCTCCTCCGGGTACAGCTACGAGCTCAGGGCGCACGCCAGGAGCCAGGATGATTTGGATGACATACAGGTAATGACCTCCAAATCACGGAGTTCATCGCAAAGAGTAATTATTTAAAATGAAAGTTGTGGTACTTCAGTAAAGTCAAAATGGATTTTATAGTGTTAAGAAATTATGGTCTTCAATTAAAAGAATATCGTTTTAATTAGGTCAACTATTTTAGTAGCCTTTCGATATAAGCCTTACGTTTTCCGTAGTTCTGTGTTGATGTATGCTTTCTGAAGCCAAAGTCGATATAAAAATGTATTCAACGTCTTCTAGGAATATGATCATTAGAAACTACTTGGACAGCATTTGTAATTTTCGTTTTTTGTTACAGGGTGCTAAACATTACCTCAAGCATGGTCGCTCCGTAGATCAATACGTGGACAGTAAACTATCGTATGCCGAATATGAGGAGAACCATAACTCTGCCAGAGTAATACCCATCCCCAATCCCAGACCCAGCCTCAAAAACCGCTCGCAGCCTGTCGCCATCACGGCTATGTACGAAAATGTCGTCATAAAAGAACAGAATCCCAGACGGAAGCTTAAACGTAACAATTTTCCACCTTCCTACGAAAATATCGAGATCAGAATGAACGACAGACCTAGAAAGTTCTCGAATCAAGAACGGTCTTCTCTTGAAAGTTTATTAGACGATCAGTCGATGAATAGCCCGAGCGAATGTGAACGGTATTACGATAGGCATAAAGCGACTATTCCCTTGTCACCGACACATTACGACCAGCCGCCGACTCCTGACCACCCGCCTCCGTCAGCCAAACAAGCAGAGAACAGCATACACGAACGGATCAGGCCGCTGAGTCAGGTTAGTCCTGATTAATATAAGCACGTTAAATGCACAATTAGTTTGTACAATCGCGGAAATTCGCAGTGTTCCATTTCGGGAAAAAATCTTGTTTATTGCAACTATATACTCAGTGGATTTGACGGTGGAGGAGACGTATAGGAAGGGGAAATATCCTCTTTATGTGCGTCTCCTCCTCCGTTGATTATGGGTAGGCAATGCATCTGCAATTGCGGATGTCTATGGGCAGCGGTCGCTTCGCCATTATGGCGGATTTAGGTGGCCGCTTGCTCGTTTGCCACCATATAATTTAAAAAAAAACATTGCCTTGTATCACTACCAGACTTTTTTTTAGTACAGACACATTTACAAGCTGCGTTGTATAGATTTTTGTTTCTCGGCTCGTTACAAAATGTTCGTTTGCTTTAAGGACACCGACAGTTTTCGCGACTGTACAATTGTATTTTAAATTTTAAATATTTTGTAGACATATGTTATTTAGCTATATCGATATTTAGCCTAAAATTAATGCTTTTGTAATATTTTTGTATGTTATTTAACTTTACTGTTTGTAAAAAAGAATAGGCTAGTATTGTAACATTTATTTTAAATTGTGAACTGTAGTACTAATCATTATATTAATCCAAGTGCATGAGTTTTTCTAGCATGATTTTTTTTTAATTCGTTATCTAATATTTAAAAGTATCTAATTAAAGTATTTAACATTGTTTTTTTTAATAACAATTTCTAAATTGCTTATAATTTTTTTAACTTGAGCACGCAATGTTTTAAAGAACGCATGCGATTTGCTTTCTTTGGCACCTGTATATTTATTTTCAAAGTAAATTTTGAACATTTCAGTTAATTATGGAGGTTGTGGAAGAGATAAGGATTAGGAAAAAGTCGCAGGGTGACGTCACCAATAGTTAATAATAACTTCTGAATATTTAAAATATTCTGAAATACCGCCAAATTGGCGTATGGTGCTCTCAATAACTTAACATCACTAATTGCCACTTACAGTTGTCAATTAAGTAGACTCTTATTGCAGATTTACTGTGGGAAAACTACACTAAGTGATTGCTTAAGTGGCCAATGTCTGTGAGTGGTATTTTAAGTAATACTTTATGTAAATAGATGGTTAAGTTAAACGCTAAGGTGCTATTTCTTTAATATTAATTTTTAATATTATTTACAATAACAGTGAGAATTTTTCGTTACATTTTAATCTATTTTTCTTATTATGAGGCCATTAGGTTATTTCTAAATTGTTTCTTTACACACTAATATCAGTATTCTATGCAGTTAAAATTTTAATTTTTTAATATTTTTAATTTACGTTTCCTATAGTTTTAATCGAATGAATTATTAAATGTTTGATGTAGGCATTTTACTGCATTTGTAAAAGAAAAAAAAAACTAAAAATATTCCTAATACAAATATACTAAAATTTATATATTTGTGAAAAGATGGTGAAATTCGTATTTTATTACGTTTAATATTTTAGCAGAACATAGGAGATAAAACACGAAAAGCGAATTTATTTTCTAAGATTTCAATAAAAGATAATTATTACTATTTGAGGCCTTAATAAATTAAATAAATTCTGCCGCTTTATTAAGTTAAGAAATTCTAAAGACGTCAAAAATTCTAAAAGTATAAACAATATGACAGTAAAAAGCACGCTATATACAGTTTTGACTGAACAGTTTGATTGTTCAGTTAAAATTGTCACAACAGTGTATATAGCGGGCTTAACTTAGTCTAGGAATGTTATATGTTTATTATTTCTGTATTTTTAGTTGGAGTATTAAAGTATCCCAACTGTATTTGTTGTGAAGTATTCGATTATTAGTAGACTGAAGTATTTGTAATTAGTAATTATGAGGCATTTCTTTTTTCCTTTTGTTAATTTTATTCTCTGCTAATTTTTAAAATACAAAGTGATATAAACACAATTGAGCAAAAACCAGATTTTGTTTCTATAAATTAAAAGGTTTTTAAAGCAATGTAAAAAAAATTTATTAGTTAATTTTTAATATTGGGGTTTTGCTATTTTATAACAAAAGGCAATTTTGTTCAAATGTTTATACCAGTTTGTTTAACTAATTAGCTCGAGTATTTAGTTATTTTAAGCTATCATTTGTATTATTTTCGATTTTATTTAGTTTTATTATTTTAATAAAGCTTTATTATTGTCACTTTTGTTGTTTTATTTTTTATGATTTTCTTTTTGTTTCTCTGTTTATGCTGCTATTTTATTGTGTTAATTATCCATTCATTTAGTATAGGGATAACTAATGAGGATACGTTGTGTCTGTCAAAGTAAACTCTTGTTATTTATTTGAATTTTTAATACAACATATAATTTCAAAAAAAGGTAAATAAATAATCTCATAGCAATTTCTACTTATTAACGTTGCAGTTTTGTTAACCATAGGCGCTGCTTCAATTTAAAAACAAGTGCGTCAACTTAAGTTCATGAACTCTTAAACAATATTATAAAATAACTTTAGTTTCTACACCTTTGAGCCATAGTTTAACTGTCCGAGTATGATATTTGATTTTCATAAATTGATCTCGACTAATGTTACTGAAAATAAAAATAAACACGCGCCTGCCAGAACTCAATCGGCAATCAGGTGAACATGAATTTGACTTTTTAAATTAAGAAAAAACCTGATAAGATGGGAAGAATAAATCCTGTTTCAATTTTAACACTGCTTGTAAAACTAAATTATAAAAAGGTATAATAAATCATAACACACTGTTTCATAGAATCTATTAATTCATTGTGCGGTAAGTGAAATTGATCTACCTACAATAATCGCATCGTTTAGTGTCTTTCTTGTAAAAAAAATAATGGTATTCCCAAAATGCGAAGAATAAAAATGAGAGAAAGAGATAAACAATAAAAGAAAACAAAAGCACTATAACAAAGTTTTCTTTTACTTGTTTTAACAATACGAAGAAAAACAAAAGAAGGCCATTTTGATTTTATAGAAAAGATGGCGTCCTCCTTGTCATTGCAAAATATGAAATGTGTTACTTCAAATATATTTTGTTGTAAAAAATGTGTCTGATATCAAAAAACTAGCAAGAAGTGCGTGAACGTGTACGTAATTTAATAAGATGAAGTTTTGATTAACGTGCATATGAAAATCAATATGGTAAGAGTAAATACGCTTAAACATATTTGGAGTGAAAAATCTTAAGTTAAAGGCATCAATACAGAGTCACTTTAATGACACCATAACTGTTTCAATATTTAGATTATTTACAAGGATACATTATGGGTTAACATGGATTGCTAGGCTATCCCTATCGACTTTTTAAATATATCAGTTGGAAAGTGTTAAGCGTCACCTCCATTGTAACTCTGTAACTGTACTCAGAGTGGTTTATTGTGGAATTTGTATGTCAAATCTATATTTAGGCATTACAATAATAGTCAGTTAAGAACTCCACGATAACAAAATAGGTTTCATCATACATCAAGGAATAATGAGTGAAAACAGTTTAATAATAAATAGATCGAAAAGCGGGTATGAGATAGTAACAAATGCCTATTTTCTTAGGAATACAAACGGAGATCTATGCTGCGCGACAGTCAAACGGAGACTGAGATGTGTTTGCTGCGCGCCGCGTCTGCCGCATCAGTCGCCAGTGGCGCCACGGATCGTAGCGGGAACACAGACAACTATGTGGAGGAGTACGTCTGCGATGTTCCCTTTGCTGGTGAGTACATAAATATTATTATGAGGAGGAATACTAAACAAAGACGATATCCTAATTGACAAGAGTGTGTCTCGCTCTAAGTAGTGAGAGTTGCAACTGCTTGGCGCTGTAACTACCTTCTAAAACTAACAAGGAATTTTCTTGGTTCAGTAACTTGCTGCGTTCTATTTACTCTTCTATGATATCCTAATAGACACGGCAAGTCTGAATATAAAATAACTGTACACAGACTTCAATTGAGGTAATTCATAATAAACACGAACGTAAAATGACTTTCAATTCGATTCCGATTATCCAAATCGATGCAATTACTTCACCTTATTCGATGTTTAATCATTTATGTCAGCATACCGTTATGTTAACGCAATATAAAACCTTTTTTTATAACTAATCAATCTCTATCAAGAGTTACAGCTTAGCAATAAGCATGGCAATGAGTGGTTATGAAATACGGATGAATGCAATTAAATGATTAACGATTGATGCAATGTAAGACAGGGGTGGTGAACCTTTACCTATCTACGTTCTACTTTTTTAAAAAATATTAACGCGGGCATAGATATCAAATAATTTTGAATTTATGGTTATTTACATTCTGTACTATAGTGATATAGTGATCTCTTCGCCTAACATATAATGCCTACTTTTTTCGTGGTGAATAATATTTTGTGATCAGTAACTCGCCTAAAATATTGTACCATTGGTTTAACATCCCTGGTATAGTAGGGCATGTTGAGTAATGTTGCCTCAACCTTTTGGTGATTATTTAAATAAAGCATTAATATTTTTAATAGAAGTTTTTTGTAATGTTTGTTGTGAAAAAATGTGTACTATTGTGTGTTATGTAATTATATCTATTGAATGATTCCGTTAAAACACTACATCAGTTTTAAAGTGCAAAAATCATCAACATTTATCGTCGAAAGCTTTGCGGTTGAAAAATAAAACGCATCGGATCCAATCAAATATTTCACCAATATTTGATTGGGGGTTTTCTGTCGGCGTGCGGCTGTTTGCATACCGACAGCCCGCTCTCTGTTTGCGAAACAAATAAAAGAACCAACCGAAATTCACTATTCACGCCTTCCATTGCTATTGTCTATTATTTTGGAATACAAAAAGACATTCGGATATCTCAATAGTCTTGTTTTTGAATCACAATCAAAACTTTATTCTTGTAAATCAGTTATCTAATATTATAAAGAGGAAAGATTTGTATTTTTGTTTGTATTGAAATAACTCATTAACTACTAGGCAAATTTCAAAAATTCATTCACCATTAAAAAGCTACGTTATCAGTAAATAATATGGCTATATTTTTTATTAATTTTTAAATACACACGAGCGAAGTCGCGAGCAACAGCTAGTTACTTATCATAATAATCGATAACAAAGGAAACAATCAGAATACTTCAATTAAATCCATAACAATATTTGTTTGTCGTGTTTCGTAATATCTGAATTAAATTATGATCGTCAGTAACCTTCAACAAGCGCATAAAAAACTTGTTCCTTTCTAACGCAAGGAAAAACGTGCTGGCAGTGCACCAAGCTTTGACCCGAATGCCTCTATTAAGTGGACAATTCTTCACGCCTCACGGAATATAGACGTGATAATGCGCTCGAATACATATTAATGCAACTAAAATGCTGCTAGAGTGTATCATCAACAAAATGAAAACAAGACTTAACTTACAATCTTTGGATATGAAAAATGTTAAAGAACTACATTTTTAAACTCTATTTAAAACAGTTTTCGTATAAATATTACAGAGGAAAAAAATTGTATAAATATGTTTTAAGGAACTTCGTTCTAATTTCATGTGACAAGAATTTTGAATTCGAATTTAGAGGAGTACAATGGTAGAGGTAGCCATATGAAAAGATGGATGGATTGCATATAATAATCATGTCATGATTAAGAAGGGAGTGACGAGTCAAGTGATGGAAAACAGATTGATGTGGGAAGTAGCATGGTGCATCGACCCTATGTGAAAGGGATAAGGGCAATGATAATACTCTATACGTAGAAGCTATCTAGTTAATACGAGTGTCTGTATCTATACATATAAAAATGCTAATGTTACTTAGCGATAACGTAGCTTTTTAACACTAAAAGAATTTTTGAAATCGGCCCAGTAGTTTTTGAGTTATTTCATTAAATACAAAAATACAAATGTTAATAATGTAATTTCCAATGTTCCAAAAGACGTATTGGATATTTTGTAGTTAGCAGCATTTTAATGTTAGTATTAAATAGGCGTGAATACTGACAAATTTTTATAGCTCTATCTCGTGTAGGAAACCATTATAACCGCCTTACAACACCGATAATATCTTAAGATTATTGTTGTGGTTGAATATAAGTAGAGTTGGCAAAGGTCATTACGTTTTTCTTGTAATTGTGCTAGTAGATTTTACTTTTAGATAATTATGTAGTTATTTTCTTTACATATATTTTTACCTTATAATAATATGTTCATTATAAATTTAAACTACTACAAATACTTGTAATTGAATTGTTAAATGATATTAAATACATTTATAATGTTTCAAGTTTCAAACTAAATGATTGAAAGATATTTACGCGGTGCGACCACAGATGGCGTGGTGGTTTCCTCATACCGAAACTAAAACTTGATTCAGTCACAACCGGCATTAGGCTGACAAAACTTCAAGTTTTAATACGATCCGTAAAGTGTGATTCACACGAAAGGAGCATAAGATGTATCAAAAACGCAACGTAAAATGTATATAAAAGCAGGTCCGTGAAAATTGTCGTTGCTTATTAGTTAATTCATTTATGTAAAGACTAGCTTTTGCCTGCGATTCCTTTCGCGTGGAATTAAAAAGACAAAACACAGTAGCCTATGTGTTCTTCCAGACTATCCTCTACATCTATACCAAATGTCATCGAGATCCGTTCAGCCGTTTAGGCTACAAACACTAACAAACATCCATCCATCTAAACTTTCGCGTTTATAATATTAGTATGTTAGTATGATTTCAACCTTATAACTTTTGCACTTTCATGTACAATCTTTCATAGTACAAATAGTTCAAAAGATGAACAAAATTCTATGCCGCCTATTAAAAGAATTTCCTTAACAAAAACACTAATTGTACATTAACCCTCCTGTCTATTGAATAGAATACCTGTTGATCGAACAAAGACCCTAGTAAAGTGAGACGAAGCGTATCGGCTAGGCAAGACAAGCGAGCAATAGCTCGAGACGCAAAAAGCGCAACTAAAAGCTGCGCAGGCGCCGACGAGACAACTTTTGTCCTTATTACCCTACGGTTTAGTTTGTTTCTGTTCTTCATAGTTAATTAGGTTACAGAATCCTGATACTGATATTAATCATACTAATATTATAAATGTGAGAGTTTAGATGGATGGATGTTTGTTAGAGTTTGTAGCCTAAACGGCTGAACGGATCTCAATGAAATTTGGCATAGATATAGAGGATAGTCTGGAAGAACACATAGGCTACTTGTTTTTTTTTAATACCACACGGACGGGGTCGCGGGTGATAGCTTTTATAAATATAAATATCAAATAATAGTGCACAAATGAATAAACTAAACTTTATTATGTCGCTTTAGTCGTTGAGTTTAGTGAACGTTCAGTACAAGAAATCTACATTAATCCTTGATTTTTTTTTCGCTATAAAACCTCCGACTAGTAAAGTTTTAATTGATTTCCTAAGGGACCAATTCTGAGTGCGTAAGTCACCTTTGACAGTAACCTTTGTAAATGATTCGTATGAAAACTTGTACGATATATTGTAATTCTCGTATTCGTAATTGCTAAGGCCGTTCGTTAAGTGTTAATATATTCTGACGTAACAACTTACTACAGGGTATTTCGTAAACTTTAACGTTGCCAATGTTAAATCAGGACAGCCTTTTACATGTTTACAGCTGAAGCTGATGAAATTATTGCATGAAAATGTTAACTGTACGACTTTTTTCTTAGTATTATTAGATTGATAGAGTTTTTGGAGTAAGAAAATATTGTACTAATATTACAAATGCGAAAGTTTAGATGGATGGATGTTTGTTAGAGTTTGTAGCCTAAACGGCTGAACGGATCGCCATGAAATTTGGCATAGACGTAGAGGATACTCTGGAAGAACACATAGGCTCACTTTTTTTAATTCCACACGGACGGAATAGCGGGCAAGAGTTAATGGTTAAATAAAATTTAATTATGTAATTTTATGACTGGAATTTTTACTAAATTTTATTTATAATTTAGAGTGTCAGTTTTAAAAAAAAAACATTTTTATTTTCGTTTGATATATTTATTTAACGAGTAACTTATCGATTAAGTTACCTTACAGCTTATCTTATTAACCTACAAGTTATAAATACCACCCTGACCTTTTTGACATCACATTTACTTTGTTACAAAATCAATTTTAAATCGCGCATATCGGTGCAACAGTTATTGTAAATTTAGCTTTAAATTGCCTTAATTACTTAATAAAGTATTGTAATTACATATCGTAACTTCGCAAATGACTTAAAAAAGATTAATAGTGTTTAAGTAATTAGTAAATTACGAAGTAGCTAATTGGCACCCTCATGAGTAAATTGCGTATGATTTTTATATTTAAAACACTAATTTTAGATAGAAAGATGTTAAGTAATCGTAGACTTTTAGAATCTACTATCTTTTTTAATACAAAGCATTAAATTATTGTAATTCTGATCTTAAACAAGTAACAATATTTTATACTGTGTTTGTTTTCATAACCTATAAATAATTTATTGAGTGTCTGAACGGCTAGCAATAAGACTCAATATCGCATAAAATTTATCATCGATATATTAATTATCGGGAGTGAATAATTTAACATTTAACATTCAAGAATAACCCTTAAATAGTAAGTGGCCGTGCGCGACTCGATTGTCGCTAAGATTTCTCGGGCGTCGCGCCGGCGTCTCACGAAAACCAACGCTGCTTGCATTTAATTAGCAAATCGACCAGTCTAAAATGACCCTTAAAATTGTCACTTTAAAGTCTGTTGGTAACATTTTTGTGGGTAAATATAATTTGCGTATGTATCCTTCCCGTCTGGACGGTGTGGCTCCAGGCGATGAATAATCAAGTATTGATAGCTATCTGCAGTATTTATTGCATGTTTTATTACATTGGCAACCGATAAGTTTATTATTTGCTTAATAAATACGTATTGTATTTCAAATTGTTTAATGTGTAAATTAGATGTTACTATGATGTCTTGATTAAAAAAAAAATTCCATTTGAAAGCTACGTTGTCTATAACATAGACTATTTTTTTTTAATTTAACATGGACGAAGTCGCGGTAAAATTCTAATTATTCACAAAGTGAGATAAACAACTGATCTATACTAATATTATAAAGAGGAAAGATTTGTATTTTTGGATGTATTTGATTCACGTAAAAACTACTGGGCCGATATTAAAAATTCTTTCACCATTAGAAAGGTACTTTATCTGTGATATCACAGGCCAATTTTTTTTTTAATTTAACACGGACGAAGTAGCGAGCAACAGCTACTTATAAACTTGTAGACATTATTATTTTTTTGTATCTTTAGCTATTGTCACCTGTAGATTGAGTTTGTTGTCATTTTTTCTTTAAGTGGCGATAATTTTGCAATTGATATTGCGAGAAAGATAAATAAAAACGATTACTTGTTGCTAATTCTGTTGTAATCAAAGAGCATTAAGGTTAATTGATTTCTAAAGATTCGGTCAATGTTCTTTTTTGTTTTTAATTTGTCTTATAAAGTGATTATGTCTTTGATCGTAAGACGGCAATTTTATGAACAAGATTTACATAATTGTAATATTTATACCTACTGGAAAATAATTAATAAGTAACTTAAGGTATGAATGCATTTAATTGAAATCTTTTCGTAATATTACCTATTTAACCAAAACTTTTACATCTTTTTCTTGTTTATGGTTTCTATAGTTCGATGAAAGAAACGAAATAAATCTTTCGCAATTTTGCGTATCCTCTTGTCCACTTTCCCTTTATCATGCTATTTGTAACCTTGTCATGTTCTAGTACAATTAAACTACGTTAGATTTCGAATTGACTACATTTAGAATAATGATAATAATAATAGTCATTTATTATTATTATTATTTATAATGCTTACCATTTTTACTAAAAATCACCGTAGTTGTTAGGGCACAACCTTCTCTGGCATCGTAAGAATAGCTCTATGAAATCTTCATAATACTATTTAAAGTGGTTTTAGAATGCTTAAGATACAAACGTTGATTTATTTTTAGACCGTATCCAGTCTCTTTAAACCTTAACCTTACTCAACATCTCGTCATAAATCATGTATGAGATATTCTCTTTGCAACAGTTTGACAGGTTTGACATTTGACAGCTGTCAATTCGTCCTCCGGCGCGGCGCAGTGGGCGCGGAGCAATGACACCGCGTTATTCCGTATATCGATCCAAATCGATCCCCCAACGATCTATAGAATGAGATCAATGACCTCATTACGATAACAAACCTACACGGCTCTTGTCCTCGATTTCTTATAAGCGCGAATAATCGGAAGTGTTTATAAATAGGTTTTTACACAGTGGAAAACCGTGATACCATTCTGTATAATCAAGTTAAAAAAGGTCTAAAAATGTTACAGTTATGTTTAAGAATGCCATTAAATTGAGAATTCTTATTCTTTTTGAAGGGACATTGTAACAAAAAAAAATGTTTCTACAAGAGGTAGGTACTTGCCTCTAAAATCTAATTACATACAATTGAAGCCCTTGGCCCTTTCTCGGATGCTACCTGCTGTGCCTATTTACTAAAAATACCTCGGATGTACGCTGAATAAACATACAGATTTAACGTGCATTTAAATATCTATTCGACTACGTACATGCGCAAGGCTTCGTTGTGATTTTAAAATTAGCCGGGTTATACCTGCGCTTGCGCATGGCCGACGATTTCGTCCGTCAGTTGCTTGCGCGCATCGATCGAAAACGCCGCCTTTTTTGGATAAAGTGAAATTAATTGTCTGTTTATTATAGTCCTTATTGTGTTACTGTGAGAGTTCAAAAACAATTAAGTTGTTTAATGTGCTGTGTGTTCCAACAAATTTAATACGGTTTGTTTTCATTTCTTATCAAGTCGGTAGCTAATTTAATTATTTATAATCTTCGCGATAAGAGTGATAGTGGTTTGGGCGACATTCCAAAGAGGTTTTTATGTTCGTAATTTTTCAATTTGAGGTTTTAGCGAATTTGTGGGTATTGACGAAATTTGGTTGTGAAACGGAAAATATTGAAACCGAAAGTACGAGTTTATCCAGGGCAGGATTGTCGCAAGTTATATTATTGTTTAGGTTTTTTATTGTATAAAC
This sequence comes from Papilio polytes, assembly GCF_000836215.1. Classification (NCBI taxonomy): domain Eukaryota; kingdom Metazoa; phylum Arthropoda; class Insecta; order Lepidoptera; family Papilionidae; genus Papilio; species Papilio polytes. The sequence goes on from NW_013526359.1 coordinate 4,606,216, forward strand.
ATCTGAAGATGATTTCATAACGTCCATCTTGAATATTGTACTGTTAAAGAACCCATAATATTTAGATAGTTAATTAGGTATCTATTAGTATTGTAGCTATGTTTATTTTGTATTCCCACTGGCCTGTTATCGACTGCAATTAATGCTTACTAATAATTCTAAACAAGTTATCAGAATTGCAACTAATAATTTAAATTATACACCTACATATTTATACGAAACTGCATATCAGTATTAAATAAAAAAGATATTGCTTTGACATGCACTTTTGTAATACTTGTTTATAATTTCTTTCTCAATTTTTATCGTCAATATATTTGCAATGAGAACCATTGTATGTTGTTACTCTCTAATGAAATGTTAAGTCTGTAATCATTATCACTATTTATCTATCTAATATCACTTATATGATACAAAGCTTTAATATCGCCTAGTTATTTAGGCAACTTGTCAATATCTGAATACCGAGGCTGTTTGTTAGTTCATTCTTTGATAGTTTTAACAGTTATGTAAGCGTTGACGTAGTTCGTTGAATCATTGTTGATTTTAAGCAATGGATCAGTTGGCTTGTTTTCTTTACAAACATTTAGATAATCTGAGATATGCCGCTAGCGTATCAGAAGGTCATGATCGTTGCGTTGTATGACCAGTTTTGTACAATTACGTTTATATTTACGTATAATAATTCTTGTTGCTTATCTTCAAACTTGTTTTAGTACAGGTTATTGTGATTATACAGTTGATATTTTGATGTGGTCATATTTTACACGTATTATTGAGACACATTGCCGTAAAACTATAAGAGATCTCTTTCAAAAAACATAATAGTAATCCTAAATGCTTTGATATATATCTGCTGTTCAATCACTTCTGATAAAACGTGTCCTTTGAACTCATCTTCTTTATTATTCTTTAAAGAACTGAGATAGACTATATGCTTTAAAACATTTTAATACTACATTTATGTTTTACTATTTCCAAAGTTGATTCTAAAACAGTTGACTGTCAGTATCAATTACTTATTGAAATAAATATCTATTTGAAACATCCGTTCTGTAATTAGTATCACCAAAGCCCGTCACTACGGGAACTGTTCCTTGTTACGTTTCTTTATCAATTTCTGGAGAGCTTCTTTTCAAGTGGATACCGGATGGTAACGATTAATTTTGAAGTTCCCCTAAGTTCCGACTTGTGTCAGCAAAAAGTGTATGGGTGAAAGTAATTTTATCTTCCCCTAGTGACTAAAATTTATACTTAACTTAAGATTAACTGCGTTCCAGTTTACGGTAATATTTTTAGTAGAAAGATTTATTTGGAGCAAGGCAATTATTTGGAGATTCTAGATTGTTCACAAAACATTTGTAGTTTTGCAACTTAAGGAGTATTGGGGAAAAAACACAGGATCACTCCTTTGAAATTTGAAGGTAAGGAACACGCATATCTAGTAGGAGATTCATAGAAGAGAGTAAGAGATCAGCTCTGAACTGATTCAAACATTCAGATCAGATAGACATAAACCTTTGAGCTGTGACTTTACGGATAAATTTGCAGCTGCAAAAGCGTGACAAAAGCCAGGAGCTCCTAGGTCATCTTGATGTACCATAACTATGTGAATCGTAACTCGAAAAACAAATCACAACTCTATGCTCTTGCAGAACAAATTGAGCTGATCTCCTGCACACATATGAACTGTGAGCTGATCTGAAGGTCAATTGTAGTTGAGTTACAAATGAATATATAATCATTCTATGTTTGACTATGAATAATGAATAGCTATTTATATGATAAGTGGAGGCTCAGGTCAGGAAAAGATTGATTGACGAAAGCATGTTGTGGTTTTATGGAAATCTAGAAAATCATCCTGTATAGTCTTCCATTATACAGGATGAATTTTTTACCCTTGTTTGGTTGTAAGATGAAAAACATACCGTATTTAGAGGTTATTTTCCATGAAGTCATTTATATTCAACTGCCATAAGACTTACGATAGACGATTGTAAGATATACGAGAAATTTATTGACATCATGACTGTACAAACTTATTTCGTAACGATTTCTTTTTTTTAATTAAAAAAGTAATTGGACAATTAATCTTGTAGTTTTATCTATATTAGTTTCCAAACTTGTTTCCGGTAATATGCTAAAGAGATATTGAATCAAGTTTTTTTATGATTGACTGTCAATCAATGTGGACTTTTTATATGCGACTTTTATGATATCAAGTATTAAAGTAATATCTTTTATAAGTGTTTTGCTGACTTTTTTGGTACATTCATCGAAATAGAATTAAACAAGCACGTAATAAGTAATTTGTATTGGGATAAAATCTGAATATTATTTCATCGATTTTACAAATTCGTAAAGGATAAATATAGATTTTTTTATTTCATTATAATCGATACAGCCCTGTCTTACGAAGTACAGCTGGCATTTCCAACCGCATGCCTTATAGGGGGTTTGTTTATTTTAGATATACCCACAAATAAAGTTACAGTAAGGAAGGCAATGACAATGAAAACGGTCCCCCGAGGCCGAGCAACGCAGATGTTTGACATAATAGATAAAAAGATCCAACGGATGACCATATGCGGGCGCGGGTAGGCAGCTAACAAATAATGCCCTATTTGTTGATTGATATGAGAGTTTTACTTGAGACACCAAGATAAAATTACTTGATTATATGGCCTTGAGTACAGAAGTTAGGGATAAAGATAAGATGTTGAGACTGTTTCTTTATTGGTTTGCATGGATTATGTATTGTAAAATTAAATTTTCCTAATATTGCGAATGCGAAAATTTAGATGGATGGATGTTAGAGTTTGCTACCTAAACAAGTAAACGAATCTCTATGAAATTTTATATAGATGTGGATTCTAGCCTAGAAGTACATATAAGCTACTTACTTTTATTTAATTCCATGTGGACGGAGACGCGGGCGAAATTAGTTATCTATCTTTAAATGACTATCAGTTTTTTCAAATTCCTAGTAGAAAATAATGAGTAAATTAAAAAGGATTGTAGCTAATCTTCAATTCATTATGCTTTTATGTTTTTAAATTTTGAATAAACTAACCTTTGAGAACATTCGGAGTTAATCTCAAAGTTGAATGTGTTGGAAACTAACAATATTTACTTTTAAACGTTACCACAGCTTGACAATTTTACGACATCGTTACGCAACAGACGATCCAACGATAAGCTTGTACGGTATTTTATAATCCACGAAAGCCACCACCGATGTATGTTAATGCTTTGTTACTTGCGTTACTCTGTCACAACTCTCATTATAGACATTCTGTATGCAACACTGTTTTTAACAGTGGTAGAGCCCGCTTTAAGTTCTTTGCGTCAATATGCCGTTTGGTGAAATACCACGACCACATTACAGGCGTGAAGTGGAAGCAATACCGCGTTTCTTTGATAAGTGTGTCTTTCTCGTCCCATCCTTTTCTTGTAAGGCAAGGATGGGAAGAGAAAGTGGGTTTGACGGTAGATTAGACGTGTAGAAAGAGGTAATATCCTCTTTATGTTCGTATCCTCCTTCGTCGATTAAAAGTAGCAACACATCTGCAATTACGGGTGTCTATGGGCAGCGGCCCGTTCGCTTTTTTGGCGAATTTAGGATTGTTTGCCACCTTATCATATAAAACGGAAAATATAGATTTAGTATTGTGATCAAACATAATGCAGGCAACACATGTTAGTTTGGTTTCGACACATAACACGCTTTGCAGGTAAACTAACGTGAACATAAAAATGGCAATCGATTGTTTTATTTTATTTCCACTGTTGTTTGTTAATTTAAATTTAAGTGGGGTTTATCATCGGGACTGTACCTGATTTAAACGTAAATCTAAGAACAGCGGATACATTTTGTTTAGGGGCTGACATAAGATTAGAGACACATCAAGAGCAGGTATATGTCAAAATTAAATTTTATTACCTGAATGATCTATGGGACTGTTGAGATAATATCTGTGCAAACGAATAGAGTAAAAAAAAGACGATCGTCAAACATTAAACGTCGAATAAAAAAAGATCGTCAAACTTACAGGTAAACTAGATAATAGTAAAGCGCAGTTGCGGTGTGTTTGCATTGTTACAGTGAGGCAACGTTTATCAGCTCAGCCGGATGCTAATGTTGCAGGTATAATGAAGGAAACACGCATGGATTGAGTGATAGAAAAAGTTTAAACAACGATCAACGTTCTGTTCATTTCATTACATTCTTACTAGCAATATACTCTTATATCTTATTTAAATGTTTAATCATACTTCTTACTAGTATTATTAATGCCATAGCTTAGGTGAATGAATGATTGGAATTTTGTGAGAAGGTAATCTCCGAAACGACTCGTAAGTACAATGCAAATGTCATATCAATACTACATACACACTTCTCTTCTCAAGTGTACAATCGAATCGAAAAATGTAATCACGGTGCATTTATAAACTGCACTTCGTAGTATAGTTCTAATCACATGTACGTGACTGTACCTACCCACTGTTCTCATTCCAATCGGCACGTTATTTCCATCGTCATTCGTCACACAAATTCACACAATACAATAACACAAGCGCTCTCATTTTATCACAATTATATGATGATTCAAACACGACCAATCATATTTGACCTCTCATGCAATACTAATGTCTAACATAATAGAACTTCATAAAGGCCTTGTCTCCATTATTATTGTTCTACATTAAGTGGTCGCTAAATGACCTCCAAATGAACTTTGATGGCCGCAATAAGTGATATCATCAACTTTATGCGGGCCACGACCTTCATTGATGCAGATTCAATAATTCTACAGATGAAATTATTAATAAAATATATTGGCTAACGTATACTCCAAAAAATAGGAACAATCGTAAGATAACTTAAAGATAAGTTTAAGTTGATTTTAACTTCATACACTTGTATTGTCGAATTCATTAGAAGTAAGCAATTATATTTACACATGTAACTTGGCTGACAATATTTATAGTCTAAAGATTTATTTTGCGACGTCTCTTAAATTGATGTTGCAAACATGTCTGCTTCTAATAAATCTGTGAATATAGCCTTATAACATTTGTTTAGATAGGTTTGTTTTAATTTCTCCTTTCCATTGAATTTGGTAATATAAAACATGCTGTCATCCCTCTTATTATCTTTGGAAAAACAAGAATATGTTTGAAAAAAAAAATGCTACTACTTGATCTTTGACAACATCTATCGATAAATTAAAAAAAGAAAGTGCGTGACGTCATCATAGCAATAGCTCTTCAACGGCCATTAGACCCTAAACGGACGTAATTTGTCTCCGTTGTCTCTACTTGCCTATTTATTCTATTCCTCGTGATATCTTTTTGATGATTGCCAATCTGAGCTTTAATTTGAAGGGCTAAAGGTTCATTTATGTTTGTACGTTTGTATTTCAGTCGTTAATTTCTGCAGTGTAATCCTCCACACAATTGCTTGATTACAACAATTAATAGCAATTGAAAGGAATTCGGTCGACTTCCTACATTATATTATTTATAGTCTATAAAATTGTGGGTTTACATGTATGTATAATAAATACTTATCATTTGCTAGCACAGGATAACCTCAAATTTCATACCAACTGTCAATAATTCCTAAAAGTTTGCGCAAAAACTATTTTATCCCGCTTTACCTTAAAATTTCAATTTTCCTCGCAATTTATACAAAATTTAAATATTCCCTGTTGAATTGTTTTTTTATTGAACTATGACTAACGTGTACTCGTAATATGATATATTTTTAATGATTAAATTGTAAGGTCATCGCCTTTTATGTCAGGGTTAAAATGTTACCAATTAGATTGTTTTGAGAATTTATTGTTAGTATTGCGTTGTAATTTGATAGCAATTAATTATGAGATATTTTGCATTTATGCGATAACAATAACCTCTATAGATTTAAAAGCAATTTATTTGACACTATAAATTAATGTTCGTTTGCTGTATTTTTTAATTTTGCCAAGATTTGAACTGTATTTAAAACATTCTAATCTTTTGCTTTGTTCCCTATTTAATAATTTTTAAAATTCTGAATGCAATTCAATTAAATAAACAAGTAACGTAGTCATTTTTATTAATATGTCTTTAAGAACCTAAACCGGGAAAACTAGAATATCATACTAATATTTATATGATAAATATGAAAGTTTAGATGGATGGAAATGTTTGTTAGAGTTTGTAGCCTTAACGACTGAGCTTATTTCTATGAAATTTGGTATAGATGTAGAGAATAGTCTGAAAGAACACATAGGCTCTACTTACTTTTGTTTTTTTAATTCCACGTGGACGGAGTCGCGGGCGAAAGCTAGTAAAGGTTATTAATTTCCATGCTATAAATATCTAGTAACGAGTCACTTATCTTTGGTATGTACGAACGTAGTCGCTGGCATCATAATTAGCACGTGCACCTAACTCCTACCAGATTCACTTCCACGAAGTTAAGGGAAGTGTGAACTATGAGTGCGTTAAACTATACGATCATATTAATAAACTGAAATACCACATTAACCGATATATGTAATTGTAATTTAACGGATGGATTAAGTTACATTAGTACAGCGACAAGAATTTAATAACAGTTTTCGTTTGCATTACATAAATATCTAAGAGCGTGCGGATACATGAAACTTAACTATCGAACCACTGTTTAGTCTCGCTTTGATTCTTATGAGCTTATATGGAGGTGCACACACTAATTAATATTGGTTGTGCAACTAAACAGTTGATTAGCTGCGAAATAATTGACAATCGTACAACAGTTGTGCGATAGTTTAGTCACAAGTGTGCACCCACTCTAGGATTACTTATTTTTTCTACACTTATAAATATTATAAGTACGTTTAATAATTATTTGTTACCTGTTTCACCTCACGTAGTCCTTACACTATTTAGAAAAAACTAAACAAAGGCAGAATAAGACTACCTTTTTTTATCTCTACAAAAGTACACAAGGGACTGAAATTTGTCATAAAAAATTAAGATTTTTGTTTATTAGTTGTTCTGTATGGTCATTTTTTCATCGCATATAAAATTTTATAGAAATAAGTTTATTGGCTTTTGTTTTAAAGGTAATAAACATTGTAAGAAATCCCCTCTTAATTTCCTTAAAAGTTTTGGACATGAAGGGATCGGTTTATATTTTACTATAATTTTAATGTGATTTTAATTTGTATGCAGTTAACCTTCGTTCAGTTTGTCAGTTTATACGAGTTAACTATTCGTGCGCCGGTGGGCAAGTATGTAAGGCGGTTGTTATGCAAATAAGGGCGATTACATTTGTATGTGCCTCTGACTGACGCAACGTCGCGTGTGACGACGCGTTTAGGGATACCAACATTACCAATATTAAGAAATTTTTATGATAGAATTTATGTAATTTGTGGTTACTTTAATTAGTGTAATAAAATAAGGCATGAAGTAGTAAATGTAAGTTGTAAAGTAAATAAATGTTACTTAATATTTCTTTGTTAATGAAAAAATAACATTTAACAATCGTATTTTTTAAATCCTTTTACAAATGTTTATAAAAAAAACTTCACATATGTTACTTTTATTGCTTATTTATGCAAGTTTAGTAAGTACCAATTTATAAATGTTTTTTCCTTCAACATGTGGAAATAATTAATCCTTGTGTTTCTAGAAAGTTGGTTACCAACACTATGAACGTGCTAACTCGCACTGCCAGTGAAATTCCTGCTTAAATCTATGGACGATTTGTTTGACAATTTGCCTGTTTAGATTAGAAAGTGCTTCTTCCGACTTAAGAATTCGATAGCGATCATTAGACTTGATGAGGAATAATTTATCTGAAGTCATCTTTACGAGCTAAAATAATTTCTTACATCCTTACAAATAAACGCAGTATAAACTTGAATTTAGGCATAAACTGAGAGTAAGCAAATATTAGTACAAATTTTGCACAAACTATTTATTCCTAAGTTTAACTTTATACCGCGTTTATTTGTAAGGCTATTATTCTTTTATTACCCAACAAATCCATATTATGTCCCTCAACAAAAAATTAACTATTGTTTAACCAATTAAAAAAGGTTTCAAATTCGATTTTCAAAACCAACTGTCAAAATTCGCGCCAAAGATCTCCCGCCCGCGGTTACAATAAAACGATTCAAAAACGGCGTCAA
>NW_013526359.1:4614414-4747168 GCF_000836215.1 Papilio polytes
TTGTGCGCGTCTCGAACACTGCACATCAATTAAACCCTGCATTTATTCAGGTTGCAGTATGCAAACATTTCCTGTCCCACTTTACACTGCCTGTAATCCTATATGATTTGTTAGAAAGTAGAATGCTTGAAGAATAAAGGATCACCTTTTTATAGCGACTGTTACTTTTGCAGTAACACAGATCCGATCATAACTGTTGTGTTATTTTTAAGACGTAGTGAAGTCGAAAAAAAAGAAGAAGTGAAAAACAGTTAAGTAAATTAACAATACAGAAAGACATAGACCTAAGTTTTTTTTTGCATTCCTAACATATGTATGAAACTTATACAAAAGTTATTCTTACAACTCTGACATCTATAAATAGACAGGCTATAAACTGCGATTGTGTCTATTTGATTTTCGGCATTGTCCAACAACAACAGTCGTGGTGAAGTTTCGATACAAACTAATATTGTTAGACTTAATTGTTACTAACATCAAGAGATGCATTTATGTCGGAACAAAGTAAATGCTATCAACAACGTTCGCCTGTCCATTTCTACAGATCACATACAAGCACAATATCTGTAACTTTCTATAAATTATTACATTACCGTAAATAGAGGAATGGTTCGCCACGCTTTAGAAACACCGGCGTATAATCGGTCTCGGGTCAAGCGATTATTATAGGTTAAATTCAAACCGAAGAGCGTTACCACGGGAAAGCTTCGCGCAACAGAATATTCTCGCCGTAATGCAAATCGAATTATTGTGATGGTCAGTTAATTTAATAGTGAAAGTTTTCATCGTTATTGTAGCTTGCGATATTGCAAAATTACTTCGCTCTAGGCTAAATTGGATAATCTTTCCGAATTGAATTTCGGTCACTAATAACATTAAGTACATTTTCTACAAGAAATAGAAACGTAATTCAAGAGGCGCGTTTTGCTAATCTAGAAATAATCCTAATAAATATTTAATATTGAATTTTTTATGGTAATAAACATGCTACAATACATATTCGAAAGGTTATTTCAAAACAATGTTATTCTAATTTTTACTTTTAATATGGCTACCATAACCTTATCCCGTTAAAAGGTCCTGACCAATTAACCATACGTAACGGAGCAGGCGCTCTCGTGACACTTTTGTTCTTATTGTCTTTGCTGGACTCTTAAAAAAAAGATGTTATCGCTCTTAAGTTTCGTGCATGCTGTGAACATTACCAATTTATCAACTATCTTTCATCCGCGACTTCATCCACGTGAAATTTAAAAAAAAAAACAAAAGTAAGGCTATATATTCTTATAAACCATCTTCTACATACCAAATTTCATCGAGATCTGTTCAGCCGTTTACACTACAAACTAACGAACAACCATCCATTTAAACTTTTGCATTTAATATTAGTTGCTACCTTATAAAGTCTCCTAAGAAAAATTTAACTATTCATGTCAGTCCGGTGTGTGGTCTTTTTAAGAAATAACTGTTAGTTTTACCTGTTTGAAAAACGTTAGTAGGAACGCCTTCGAATATTGAAGAGTGAAATTCTGACACATCATGTTTTTCTAACAGTTATGGATATTGTAGTGGATTAGAGTGGTTTTCACTTGACTTGTCTGTGAGAGTAGTTTACTCTTGAATTAAGAAGTTAAATAAGAGACAAGAAAACGACTTGGATTTATTTTCATCCAAACTTCACACCAAACATTGTTACAATAATTCCATACTTAGTATTACTTACTTTTTTTATAATTAAAATTTTATGTATTGTTACACTTTATGAGAATGTTACCTGAATCTATATAAGGATATTTATTTTGACGAATTTAAACTTGATTCTGATAAAACCATTATAGTACTGTGCGTGACTTTTCAAAGAAAGGTACACAAAAAGAGACAAACGTTATAATTTTGAATGTGATCATTAACATATTGTCCGTATTTAAACATCTCGAGACACAATGGTCGTTTTATAGTGATTTATGCGAAGATAAGCGCTGTAACGGTCACAAAAAAATGGCCGCTCGAACACGTGTCGAGCGCACCCAAATTTTAGTATCACACGTCTGGGTTTTATTATGTTTGTCCTTGCTACGATTAATTTCATTTTGTCACAATATTTCTAGCTTTGATTTTTTGTAATACTAATTATTTTGTCAACACATTGCTCCGAAATCTGTGATAAGACAAGTTCTTCTAATCGAGTGTCGTCTTCTATCTTTATTCCACATTGAAACAATCTGGTTCCATCTAATAAGCTTTTAAATGTTTCTAAAGTTGACATAACGAACAAATTCGGTTTCTATTTTGGTATTAAATATATCAACATTCTTTCGATCAGTGTTTAGTTCCTTAGACATAATACACGGTATGTGGAATTCGAACGAATTTCAAATTAGACAAATTCCTTTACTAAGTTAAGAATAGTTAAAGCTTGTTGAATTTAGCAATCGTTTATTTTGGTATCGGAGGGGTAATATTCTAAAGGTAAACTGTCTTGTGGGGAAATGTGGGGATTGTGATTCACTTACTAAAATTCCCTCAGTGGTCATCCTTAAGTGAGACTATGAGGGTAACGGAATCTACAAAAGCACGTACCACCATCTGCTAAGCTTCTGAACGACCCTGGAGTGCATGTAATGGGAATTATATCAAGTAGATTTACTATAATACGTTAAAACATAATTCTCGTTAGTTAAAGAATACCTAGTTGTTATTACGAATTGCAATTGGCTAGTGAACGAATAAGAACAGTTTCTAGTCTCCCATTTATATAGCTACTAGCTGTTTGTGTTTGCGTTTGAGAAATTTAAACTAAAGCCTATGTTACTTAGCGATAACGTTGCATACCTTATCAAATGGTGAAAGGTTTTTTGAAATCGACCCAGTGGTTTTTGAGTTATTTCAATTCATACAAAAATCCAAAATAGAAATCTTTCCTATTTGTAACATTAGTATAGATATAAATTAGCTACTCAGTAATTTCCTAATACAAGTGTGGCTGTAAGGGAGTAGCCACATCCGATACTTGAGCTTGGTTACTGAACAAATAATTAAACCGCGACTTAACGACGGCTAAACACAAAAGGAATCGTTTAAAATTTATGTCCCACAAAACGTTCGAGAAAAAACAAGCAAAGTTTACGGTTACCCAAAAATGCATTTGTGAACGTATACTTCCAACTTTGTTTTGATTTACATTGCTGGTTTTGATTCACACCGATTGAATTGGCGTAAACAAAAGCGGTAATCGATATTAAATGCTCCCAAAGCAGATGTTTACATGAAGGTAGAGTCATATAATTTCGTCTAAGATGTGAGAAAATGAGTTTCTGACGAATTGAATTGGAGAAAAATACGACATGCGTAAAATTTATGTTTACTTCTAAAGTTATAGTCGCAGATGTAATATCAATGCCAGATGTTTCGTTTCACATAAAATAAACGACCTTCTCTTCTAAATCTATCTGTTGACTGATGCGTGTGTTTAACACAAATGTTTAGGTAACGCGGTTAATTTTTTTAACTGTAACTCTTAAACCACAAAAAAGATTTGTAAATAGTATTTAATGTTTTACTTTTTTACTATTATGCAAAGAAAAAAATCGTAACTGATCTTATTTCATCTCTCCGTTTGCATTTCTTGATTTAATTTTTTTAACTCTGATAATTAGGTTGTTTTTGGAATAACAATATAGTATTGAATACAGTTGTCTTCGAGTCTTCATGCCAAAATCCATTCCGACCTTGAACGTGACAAAATGCGAAGATTTAAAAGTTTAAAAACTTTTAAATTTAGAACGTCGTTTCCCCGCGCCACACTAGCGGCCGGTTTAAATTTAGAACCCGTTCTATTCCCGAACACTGAACTCCGGGACGATGGCTTCTTATTGTTTTTGCCAGCGATCCCGCCACTAACACTTTATTAGGAACCTTGGGAATGTTCAATTCAAACCCATATTTCTAGTTCATTCTACTTAAAAAAATAAGGAAATTATTACTAAGTTTGCCACTATTACTTTACAAAAAAGTAACGTTCAAATAAACTTAGAAAACATTATGAAGTTGGTATATTATTTTAATATTTTCCTGTTTTAAACTTTTCTATTATAACTCATACTGCATTTAAATTGGCATTTTCTTGTTGTTTTAACATAGCTCTCCAGTATGCTAAATGAGCGCATTCTAAGTTGGATACAATCCAACTTCCTTGCTTAAATTGCTAGTGATAGTCATCAGATAACTGGATTATTAGTATTAATAAAACGACTAATAGTGGAAAACTACTAATAATAGACCTGAATGTATGAATTCAGTGGCGTTTAGTCTATGCTATCTACTCGTATATCTACTGAAAATTTTATAAAGAGGAAAGATTTGTATTTATGGATTTTTGTATTGGAATAACTAATAAACTACTGGATCAATATAAAAAATTCTTGCACCATTAAAAAGCTATGTTATAAGTAAAATAGGCTGATATTTACTATGTTTTTTTAATTTCCCGCGAGCGAAGTCGCGAGCAAAAGCTAGTAAATAATATCGAGATCTCACTTTGTACTAATAACATCGTAATAACTTAAGCTAGTAAATATTTCTCACAAAAAACTTTGTAACATGTTTTTGTGTCTTCATAATAGGTATTTTATCATTGTTACTTAGTGTTCACTGACAGGGATCGTAACATAATAAATAACTTAACATAATTAGCTAATATATTACATAAACAATTGTATTGTGACATCGCGACGCGATTAAGATGGATAGTCCATTGTTCTTTGGCTATCTTTGATGTTTATGGTCAATGTTGCTCAAACCACTTTCATCTATAATTTGTTATAACCTAAGAGTACGAAGAATGATCGATTGTTTAACTATACCTATGGTTGCTTGTCTGAATTAAAAAATTAAAACCGTATACTAAGGCTATTACATTTTTAATAAAGGTTTTCGTGAATAAATTGCGAGTTAACTGCAACAGACGTACTTAAAAGGATTAATTCTAAAATATCCTTTAAGTGTGTATTTGTTTTACTAAATTATTTAGTGACCAAAACGTTTTTGAGTATGGTAGTTAAACTCCAAATCTTCCTACTTACCTATGATGTAATATTTGATTTTTAAATTTTGTTTTTCTAAAGGTTCCAAATATAAATTTTGTAAGTGCAAAATGAGTGCAAGTGAACTGTGAGTGTTAGTGTAAAGCGATGATGCGAAGTGTTCCCCAGTAAGTCGTGTGCGGCCCAAACATTCCGGACTACGCGGCAACGGAGGGCCAGATGGGTATGATCTTTTTATAATCTCTTGTATATTTTGATAAGCGCTTGTGGGAACCACTTTTTAACCGACATTATCTTTTGTATACATTTTAGAATGAAACATTAATAGATGTATTTTTAGAAAAAGAAATGCTAAATTAGGTGACTTAACTGTGAACTTTTTAGTCAAAAAAGTTTTTAAAATATGCATATATTGATCTGATAAAATAAATACTAATACGTGTAACATCTGTATTTATTAGTATAAACTAAACCGTATTTATCTCAGATTTCTTAAGTAAAGAAACCATTTGCTGCACAATAAATGTGATCTTAAAATATTGATTGCAGTGTGTCGTGAAATTTATTATAGTATTGTCTACTCTGACAAATTTATACTAATTTTCCATAAAAATATGTTTTAAATAACATCGCAAAACGTTTTTATTTAAATAAATCTTTATTGTTTTTTTAGGTCACAATTTATTTTCGTGGTTATTGTCAAACCAGTAGCTTTTAAACTTAACGTAAATAATACTTTGTTGCTTTGGTATTAAAGTTCAAAATAGAATGTCTGTTGTAGAAACACTTTGTATTATCATTCATTTTGATCTGGCGTAGGGACGAAAACGGAATATATATTTTTTTGTCTTCACTTTCTTTATGAATGTGTTTTTGTAACATGTCCTTTTACGAAACAATGCAATTACAATGAATTGAAATCCCGGACAAGTCCTCGGTTTTATTTAATTCATTACTCGTCATTGTTAACATCTCCTTTGTCTACGGTTTTGTGACAAAAAACAATAAAACTTAATCTTATTGTATGGTATGGTACACATATTAAAGACTTCTTAATTCCATAAGGAAAATAGTGAAACAATTACTATTGTTATGTCTTCCGTAGAAATAATGTAAGAGCGGTATAATTTTCTAAATGAACATTGGATTTATCCCTGCATTTCGCATAAATCTAACAAAAAATATGTTAACATCAGAAATTGATTAAACAGGAATTGAATAAAAACTAAGTTCTCTTATAAACCCTATCAGTGTATCATACACCAAATATCTTCTGACAATATATTTGACCTAAAGTCTCAAAACCTATTTTTATTATTAGCTTTCCTTCGTGTTAAATAAAAAAAAAAACTAAGTACCCTGCCAAATTTCATTGAAATCTGTTCAGCAGTTTAGGCTACAAACTTTTAACAAACATCCACCTATCCATCTAATTTTTCGCGTTATAGTATTAGTAACATTACACTAAACGCTGTCACGTCGAGGAAAATCGCTAGTATATGAGTAATTAAGCGTTGCCAACGTAAAGCCACCTTATTTCCGGTGTATTCGAAATTCAAAAACCGGAAGGAGGGTCGTACCTGTAACTTCCGGTGCATTATTGCATTTGTTCTTCCTCCATTCAATAAGTGTTCAATGGGTTTTGAGCTTTTATGGGTTTTTGTTAAATAAATGTTACTACTATTTTACTCATATACATAAAGTTACCTAATAATATTACTATAATCGAGTAAAATTCAAATGTTATATAATTCTATTATGTGTTAATTAATTTATTTGTACATTGTAGTTACATAGTTTGTGTTAACTTTGACGTGAATGAAAAAATGTTGGAATTTTTATTATAACTGCGGCAATAAGGTCATAAAATTTAGAGACTATGCTTATGGTTATGGTTGATGTTGCTATAATACAAAAGGTAAGGCCCTTCTAACAGCGTTTATAGTTAATATAAGTTTTACGCGCATTTACGTCTTCTGTATGTCAAAAAATAGCATATTTTCATTTGGATAAAATGCGGTTTGTTATAAAACAACAAAGTAACTTCGAAATATAGCTTCTTATAAAATAGGATTATTATTTTACCCGTCTTTGAGATCCGTTCGAACGATTTTCCGCTTATGTTTATGTCGCCTGCAGTGTGACCATACAATTTTGTGTACACTCATTAGCACGTTATCTCTACAAGTAGGTCGTTATGACATTCTAACATTGTGTACACTCGTAACAATATATGCATACTGTTTATGTAACAATTCTTATTTGGCCTTTGTAAACAATATAGATAAGAGTGTTAATATTTTTGAGTTTCATTCACATAAATATTTTCACATTCATTCACTCTTTCATTCATTCATTGTAACGTGTTGCAGGAATATTATTTTATTTCGTCAATATATTTTTTTCGATACATACTATAAACAATCAATTCAATTATAATTACAAAAATGTTAAAAATAATTCCCATGTCTTTAATAAAAAATATTTTTACCAAATAAAGGCAACCGTAGAACCTGACCGGCGTTTATCGCCAGGTAATAAATATTACATGAATTGCTAGACGAAGTTAGCGAATAAAGCTAGTGCAAGGTTAGCAGGTGCTTCAGACCGCGTACAACGACATCGCCGCACGACTCCATTGTTCCACGACACGGCAATATTAATCCAAACAAATGACGTATGCAGTGCTTGTATTGAAACTTGGTGTACACGACTTGCGATCAATGAACGCACTAAAGTAAATTTTTTGTCAATAAACGAATAGGATAGGATATAATTAAATGCTTTGTTCAAGCAAAATAATTGAGGCACCAACCAAATAGCTGGCTTCATAGTAGTTTAAATGTTTTTTTAATCAATCCCTTAGTGCATGTACACTTCTTACTCTAAACATTAAGAGACGCACTTAATGTAAATTAAGTGTGCGGCCATTAATTTTACTCTCAGTATAATGTACTAAACAATGAAAACGCGCTCTTATAATGTCATCGAACCTTCTTTGTCCACCGTTTATGGCGGCCGTAATTTAACTGCTCACGTCTGGAGCTTACCCGGGAACAGCTATGGTGTAACCTATATCAGTTTATCCCTTTCCAGAACAATTGTTACGCAACTAGTTTACCGTGAGTTTGGACTACCGAAACACCTGCACAAATATGTAGTCGTCTCACTCATTCTCTTTAAAAATAGTTCATCATCATCTACTTGTCCTTATCACACTCGTGTAGGGTCACCACACCAAGATTTCGTTTTCCGGATCGATTTATCATCTTCATTATTATTTTAATCATGTCTCTAAAATAGATATAATGAGGCTTAAAAGGCGAATTTTACAATTTTTGATAATATAATAATTAACTTTACGATAAGATTTATTGCATAGGCCATAGCAAACTTATATTTCTCAGCCACTATTTGAATATTAATATTATTATAATTTGTCATTATAATACTTCATCAAAATTATGAAGAAAATCAACGAACTCCGACCTTCTAATAAAGTTTACGACTCTTGACATTTTAAAATCGTTAAAGAAACCTTGATTCATAATTTTCGTCAACAAAAACTTATAATCGTTGTAATCGTGTTGCAATTTTAAAAACGATTTTTATAAACTGGAAACGGAAAACAGTGATTAAGTGGAATTAAATACGTGATAAAAACAGTACGACAAATAAATGAGATACCATTTAATTTGTTGTACACTTACTGCCAAAAATGTTGACACGAAAAATGTTTTTATTTTTCTGGTTCAATACAGTATTATTAAAAATAGTCACGTACTACTTTCAAATTGTTTCTTGTAATTTTAGTGATTAATAAATATTATTTAGTCATTTGCCAATAGAGTATTACCGCAAAAATTAATAACTTAAAGACATTTTCAAATGTTTTTTCGTATAAAATTCTTCTATGTTCGCAGTTTATTTAAAACGCGGAAACTGGAAACGAGCGTTAACTATAACAAGGTTGTATTCGCTTAAAGAATCGAGAGTTGTTATCAAATATTTAGCAGTTTTACATCGCGGTGAGTAATCTGTGACTCAGTGTGTTCCACTGAATCACCGCTTACTGATTCTGGTCTATTCATGCAGACAGCGAGACGGTTGAGATAAGTTAAACCATATAAAAGTTTGTACACGAGGAAATCGGTTCCATATGCTGCACGTTGTATCAGTGTAAGGTTGTCAAAACACACCAAAATGTACCAATATAAATTGCAAACTGTACAAAGTTAAAAACATTTATAGTAAGAACAGTTACCTTTAGGCGTGCAATATAATGATTACAGAGACAGCGATATAAAAATTTGGTAACGTCTTTTAATAATAATGCAGCTAAAACTAAATCTTATTAACAAGCTATTAAGTCATGCTATTTTAAAAGTCCTAAACATTTTGGGACAGTCATTGAAGGAAAACCGTGGACATAAAATCATTGCTCAACACTCTTACTCGGAAGGTATACACGTCGCCAGATTTATCGATAACTCTATCAGCTGTTTTTTGAACGCTTACAATACTTACATATCTATTGCGTAAGGCCCTTTGTACACAAGCAAACATAAATTTTCGAGACTAATATCGTATTCTTTCGACAAAGAATTGCGTAGCGCACGGCCAGTACATACAATGTACCGTCGACGCGAGTCGTGTATTTGCACTCTACAGGTATAGAGAACAGTCATTTTTAAAATGTCAATTGAATAGATTTGTTCTCCCATTTTAAAAATGCATCAAGTAACGAGCGACTGGTGTAGCGATAAATAAACAAAATGTCGGCGACCCGAGCGTGTGTAGGAATAGCCATAAAACCGTTATATTTTAGTAATTAATTAATTTGAAAAAAAAAAATTGTGAAGTCCTATTCAAGAGTGTTGTATAGCCCATTTATTCACATAAACTATATAAAATTAAAACACCAATTAAAAATCAAAGCAACAAAATGTTTTATAAACTCCGATGGTAATAATTTCACTACTTTAAAAATATCACGTAAACCACAAACATCTGGGTCGAGCTTTTTTCAGAAAAAGTCATCTCCACACAACCGCTATCGTATATCAACTATTTTAACGTGATATCTTAATTTCCTTGTTATAATAAAAGAAAATTAGACCTTCTTGTTTACGATAGAGAATGCAAATTTCGTTAACACCTTTCAGAAATGTTAACTTTATATCGTAACAAATTGTGACGTTTTTAAAAAATGTAGATAGTAGTTTCGACCTGCTTTAAGTTTATTAGGGTAGTTTTTTTTAAATTGTATAATAGAGGATCTCTGACGCATGGTTTATATATTTTATATTTAGTATTAGTCATACACTTGTAAAATATTCAAACGTTTTAGACGAGTTTTGTATTTGGTATCATCGCTATTATCAAATTGAAAAATAATACTTGATAACTTTACATCTTGAAAAGTCGATAGTATACATTTTCTCCATTAAAATGCTAGTATAAAAATAAACTTAAACACGGTGTATCTTCAACCATGTATGGTATCCACGGTGCGGGTTCCGAGAACATTGACAGAGGTCCGGGCGACATTGACCTTGCGTCTCCGTCGTCAGATCGAATGTGGTCTGTTTACTATGATTGCGTCAATACGCATTTACATTTGCGGATTGGCGATGCTGTTTGCCGAATTGAGTAAAGAGGAAAATACTTCATTATTTGTAGAACTCGTTTTGGAGACATTATTGTGTTGTCTTGAAAGGCTTGTGCTTTTTTATTTTTTTTAAAGTAATCTTCCATTAGGCGTTAATATTTATTTATAAATATTTGTTCGTATAATCAAAACGTGAAGTGCTTCAAATGCTCTGTTTTATACGGATATTCCAATCTATTACACTTCTAAGTAAACTCATGAAGTCATTTCCTTTCCTAATACAGTATTAAGTAATTAACAAAGTTTAATTTAAAAGTAGATGAGCTAAGTTACTTTGATCTACAATCTGTCAGTACGTATTTAGGTCATAATAATAACTCTTACTTAGAAGATGCATTAAGACTTGTTCCAACCAGTTGGGATTTACATATCAAACTGAACGCCGACTAGATGAAGTTATGGTAAACGTTAAACACCGCAGTAGATTTATTAGTCTTGTTTATGGCTCTCACGGATATTACGTGCTCTAAGTATTTGATGGTCAATGTTCTGTAATGAAGCATAATGGTAAAAGCGTTAAATTTCCGGTCATAATGAGGATTAAAAAACTCTTTTAGTCGATCCGTTCTTCGAAATCGAGTATTCCAATAGGGTTTGGTGAAGTGTTGTTTGTGTTTTTATATGATTGTTAAATTGCTTTTAATATTGCTTTTTAAATTAAGTTATTTGTTTCTAAATTAGTAGTAGTAGTAGGGGCTACGGTTTCCGCAACTCCACGACTAGCGCGTATTTTGCGTGAGTTTCTAAATTATAAAATTAGCGTTTGTCCAAGTGGCAAAAAAGGGTCTTGAAATTTTAACGTTCCTAATTTTTGCAATTACACCAAAATGATAAGGGACAAACGACGTAAACTTGAAAATGACAGCGTTTCTTATCTTTACAACCTTGTAAGCTATCTCTTATCAACTGTCCGAACAATAAGAATGCATTCTTTTATTTAGTTACCCACTTAGTCGTTGTGTATCCTCGGTCAGAAGCAATCGTCTCGTTCCCCAATTTCCGTCGCGTCGAAAGCCTCGTGTCAATTGTCTTCATGACTAAATTGATGCAGTCTAATAAATTGTCCGACGAAATGTGACGTTCACCGCCTTATCAATATTACTTCACTTTGCAATTCGCTTTGCCAGTTGTTGCGCGTACGCCTAATCGAGTGTTCGTATTTTGTTCGTCTCCAACTTTTATTTAATCTTTAATATCTTAAAGTTCATTTCTATTTTGTTGAACTGATGTATATCGTGTAGTATCTGTATTGTTTAGTGATGTTTTGTTTATCGATTTGATATATCGATACGAAATGTGTGAATAAAAATTGTAAATTACGTGTATGGTGTTTAGAAATAAGTGTGACTAATGTAGAGATGACGTCGATGAGGTTACTTCGTATGTTTTACGATCGACACACTGATGGGAAACTGTAAGTGACACATTCTCATATTTACACGTACTGTCTGTTTTGTAAAATTAAAAACTAAACGTTAACGTTTCCTTGCTTTTTTGTTTTGAGTCAGTTTTTTAGTCATAGAGTTTTATTCTGTTCCGGTTTACTCATATCGATGATTGTTCAATACATTTGTTAACTTTATCTTGTAATAAATCAAAAACACACAGATAATGTCAAATTGTAGTAGTTTCATGAATGAACCGACTCATTCTATAAGTGCCGTGATGAAATTATGAAATTTTCTTTCTTCCCTGATGTGAATATTTGACATAAGATATCTTTTCTTTCTTGTTTCTGAATACGATATTTAATGATCCAATTACAAATGACGTATCATGTCTCAGTGTACAAGTACTTTTAAATGATTCGTTTAATCTAATACTGCGTAGTTTTATGTCGTTATTTCCCACACTCGTACAATTTACTCGAATACTATAAAAATGTTTCAGTAGTTTATATGATGATTATTCAAAGAAATTATTAATTAAGTTATAAATACGTTTATTTTCATAATTAATGTTTTGATCTAATCTTTATTAGAAAGATAAAAAGCAAACATTGTTACACCCCTTCGTGGAATTAAAACCACTAAATTTACTAAAGTTATCATGTAAAAATTTGCTACCATATGTGACCTAAAAAGATGAGCTCTATCTTTTTAGGTTATAAATTTCCATATTAACTGTTTACGGTTTGGGCAGCGGGCATTTCGATATCAAAATCGCGGACGACCGCTATCTCACAAACGGCTGTACACATTTTGACAGAACTTAGACGAGAAGGTAGCTAAAAGGATTTCGGACAACTTTTCTTTTATTGCAACTGTTTCTGTTAGATTTTCTTTTGCCATCTTGTATTGTAAAGTGTTATTCATATTGTTCAGTAATACTATACCTTAAGGTATCTTTTATCGTAGTATCAGATGAAGGAACATCACTAACTTGTCGTGATGCCCACAATGCACTATTGTTTCCAACACCATTGTTTACGGTAGCAACTACTGTCTGTTAATAATAGAAAAAGAAATTTAAACTCTATTCATATTACAATAAAGTCTAAAGTATACTTATCGTTCAAAATGCAGCTGCACTTTATGTTAAACGATGTCGACATTTGGGTGTATTAAATTTTTTTTCCTGTTACAAAGTTTCTTATTTTGTATCTATTTGTGTTGGGAATACAAAGAGCCCGTATAAGAGGTTGTTTAAAATGTGTTGCAATAACTCATACATTTTATGTCAAACTAGCTGTTCCCGTGCGGCTTCATCCGCGTGTAATTATAATTTTTTTTATTGTTTACATTTTTCAACTTCTTAATATCAAATTTCAAAATTATCGTTACCATAATAACCTTGCTTCCTTAATATTGGCAGCTTGTAGTTTATGGTACCTTTCCCACAAGAAAGTGTTTTATCAATTTATTTATACCCTAAATTTAATAGCGTGAAAATAAAAAGCCTAAAGCGTGTCGTAAGTGAATGACTTTTTATTAAAGAAAGAAACATTAAAAAATATGCTGTGATTGCTGATAACCTACGCCACAAATTAGTGTGTTTACGCTTTATTATATTAGTATAGACTAGCTTTTGCTCGCGACTTCGCCCGCTCGGAATTTAAAAAAACTCAGGAAGTCGCCAAACCTTCTAATAAACATTACCAAAATAGAAACTTACGCATTTTTAATATTAGTAAGAAGTTAGTTGTTAGTCCTAAACTTGCACCAAAAAATTAACCTATTTAATCTTAAAATATCAGAGACAATTGGATGAAGATGTAAATTGTATCTTTTAGTATGAATCAAGATAAATTAAATAAAGAAATAAATATATTGTTTAAATTCTATTGAGAAACTGCACTCGGTGATGTTAATGGTTACTTAAACGGTAGTGTGTCCACATAAAAAATTACGCAAAGCGTTGAAAGATTCTAAAATCTAACAGCTATTCTTCAAACTATAAAATGTTTAAAATCAACACTATAATACTTTCTTACGAGAACCGGAAAGCAACACCATTTGAACCAATTTGATGGTAATAAATGGAGCCGTGAACGCTCATTGTGCGTCGAAGATTGAACTATAAGAACAAATGGCGGCTCTTTACTATGCTAATAGAATTGATGATGACATCCTGTTATAAGGTCTCGAGTAACTTACATGGAGTGGTAGTAAGGAGATTTAAATATCTTTATATGTATACCATAACGTCTATTAGAGGCGTCGTCAGGGGCTTGTGAATGTAAAGTACTTCAAATAAGAATAATGGTAACTGCTCCCTCAGACCAATTCTAGTTCATCGGCTATCGACCCCTATGTCCATCATTATGTTTCAAGTTTTCGTGTTCTACGTAGTTAAATAGTGTCATAGAGGTTACTTTACCATTTAGAAATATGAATGGAAATTTTGTATGCCAATTCCTTTTTGTAATTTATATGGAACGCTAGAACTGAAGCGAAAACTAAATTAAAACCAAATTAATCAATATAAATATTATTTATGAGACAAAACTACTGGCGTCGTAACGATATGTGACTGACTGAGCGAAAAATGTCACACATTCCAGTGGTATAACTTTATATATCAAACGAATGCAATTCAATCCTTATTATAAAGGAATATAGCTTACTTTAGTGTAATTTATGATGGCAGTTAAGTCTTTATCTAACGGTTAAATCTGTTACAAAATTATATCTCAGCTTCCGATTGCGATATGCTATTTCAAACCGATGATCCAATGTTGGACGATATCAACAAGATCTCTAATTTAGCTGTCTACAATAAAACATTTTATACTATGATTATTAAATAGAAATAAACAAAACTGCTTAACAGAGGTATTAGTGATAAAATCACACATTTTGTTTGAATTTTATGTATCTCTAGATTTCTGACGACCATATGCAAAATCTGTAGAATTTAATTTGGGGTCTTTATAAATTTTGTTGTTCTAATTCGTGTATTTTGTGCTAATAAATTAGTTGTGAAATACAGATATAAATTTAATCTATCTTAATTCACTTGAACCTTGACACGGATGTTAGCAAACCCGTTTTCACTTTTCTTGAGATTCAGTTTTTTTCTCTAAACAACAGCGCACCAAATGTTTATAACGCGGAGCAATCATTTGCGTTCCGTTTCACTGACCTGAATTTTTAATGTTGCTTTTGTATATTACTCGTTTTTTGTTACTGTCCATTTATATTCTTATTTTTAAATTTAACATTTCATAGTTTTTTTTTTATATTGTAGCATTTGTTTTTAAAACACGTGTTTTTGGATTGTGTTGCAAGTCTTGTGTATTATCGTAGTTGTCGTTTTTCACATATGCGTATAATCAAACGTTAAGAACATAACACATTGGAATTATAAGTGACGGTTTTCACTGTCGACAAGGTTGCTGTTCTGGAAATGATAGCGTGTCAGGTTTCTGCAAATTGGTCTTACAATTACTACCTTAAGAGCGTTTTGCACCTGCGTTTATTTTTAAACCCTTCACCTGTTTGTTACTACCTGTAACTGCAAACATCTGCGAGAGCAAAACCTTTAATTATTACTGACATTTGTGAACATTTATTAATTCAAAAATATTACATTTTTATTTTTTTTTGATAGCCATTAATTTTTAATTTATTAAATAGTAAAAGTAAATCCTTTTTTCCTATTAGTCTTAATGAAATACTTTCTGAGATTAATGATTTTTCTTTGTTACAGGCCTCTTCAAAGGCTCGACTACAACTCTCGACGGCATCGGTCTTCGGCCGATGCCAGCCGAAAGACCGAAGACGTTGCGGAAACTGAAATCAGTGTACGACGCCTCTCCTACAGACCCGCCGACTATCACCAACACGAACTTAAGCAGCAATGGACAGGTGGACAGAAATATCAACGGCATGGAAGACGAAGTTAGAAGAAGAAGCAATACGACCAGTTCCACGCACAGCGGGGACAAGTCACTGTCAATACTCAGCCCCTTTGATGAACAGGTAACGTTGAACTAT
The DNA here is from genome assembly GCF_000836215.1 of Papilio polytes. NCBI lineage: Eukaryota > Metazoa > Arthropoda > Insecta > Lepidoptera > Papilionidae > Papilio > Papilio polytes. The sequence continues at coordinate 4,630,566 of NW_013526359.1, forward strand.
ATGGTTCTTTTTTACACCGTTTCTTCTCATACTCTGGCGGTATTCAATTTCAACTAGAAATTTACCTCTTAAAAATCAGAAGGCTTTAGTTACTTTTTGTTGTAAGTTTTGTTTTGCAATTCTACGTAATATCGAAGTTAATTTAGAGAATTCGTTTTTGTAATCAATCAAGAACAAAGAAAGCCTTGGTTTTTGTTAGTTTCCTTTCGGTTTTCCTTGTTCATTTCGTCACTATTCGATGTATACACTTTTAGAATGTCCTATACATTTCAATGTTAAATTATTATTTTTTATCAAAACGAAAACTATGTTAATTGCTAAGCAAAAGCCAAGCATTAATCATAATTAAACTAGTCAATATTAATTAATATCGTAACAATATATCAAGAGTGATTAATTTACAAGCGCAATATTCTATTCGTAATGTCACGAGAAAAGTTCAGTTTAAATCTTGCACTGTTTGATTGTTGTGATTTATCTAATGACTGTTTCGATAATAAACTAAACAAAACAAATTAACCGACATAACAAACTAATATTATATCTTCAATCTAGCTTTACCTCTAAAAGGTTGACACAGTTGCATTCCCTTCTTACTAAACTAACAGCACAATCTATATTTTTTATCGATATTTCTAATATTACAACATAAGAACATCCCTATTTAGTACGATGCGAAATTCAAGGGTAGAGTGATAATGACACCCTGACATCAAAAAGTGAATGCATATTCAAATATGCTAATTGTCACGATAACCACAAGTTGTGGCTTTTGTAGACGTAACAAACACGAGTTTCGTAAAAGTAAGATCAAACATATTCGTTTAGAAATAATATAAAGGAAACTAGACATGTTTTTACGGATCCTTCTAAAGTGATTATACTTGTTATTATTGTAAAATAAAAGATAGATTTAACTTATTATTTTTTATGACAAACTAACTTCGATATAAATAGTTTTCAATTCTACATCGAGTCAAAAGATTAAAAAGACATCGTTATTACTTTTGCATGTTAAACCAAAATGTACATGTAAGGCAGGTGTTCAAATATCATAAAAAATCTGCAGATGTTTCAATACAAAATGCAGGTAAGCTGACGAGACGTTACTAACCACAACGCAGGTGGGACACGACAAGTTCATAGGCCTTTTAGGTAGATAGGATGGCTGGAGTTAAAAAAAATATGCGTAAATTTGCACAATTGATTTTATTTAATAAAAATCGTCTTTTTGTGTTGTAAATGAGCTCATTTGCTTAAATTAATACATTTGTTTCTTCAACAGGAGGAATGGGCGAAGATCTCCGAGATAATGGCGTCGTTCGGCAGTAAGCTGGTCCGGGAATCAGTCTTCGTGTCAGAATTGGAGCAGGAGTTCACATCACGCCTTGGCCTGAGCTGTTCTGAGTCAAGTCTCAGCCCTTCAGTGGCATCGAACCTTGGCTTCTGGCTCTCCAGTCTCGGCCTGCATGATTACGAACCACTCTTCTTGGAGAGCGGTTATGATGATATTGAATTTATTGTAAGTATTACGTTGTTCTGATACTTAAATTACTAATTTAAATCAACTCTCTTCTCTTAATAATTGTAATCATTTGATAGTTTATGCGTAGAATGTTTGGTTATCTATACTATTATAATGTAGAGGAAAGATTTGTATTTTTGTATGAATTGAAATAAATCAAAAACTACTGCTGATTTCTAAAATTCTTTCACAATTAGAAAGCTACGATTTCGCTGAGTAAGATAGGCTATTTTTTATAATTTTACGTAGACGAAGTCGCGACCAACACCTAGTTAGTAGTCTGATGTTATTTAGTCTAGTGTTCTAAATTCATTTGTTTAACACTATACTGACAGAAATTCAAGGCAAAAATAGTCACAAACTAGTTAGTGAATTAGCTTGTATAATACGTGCGAAGTGTTTTAATTGACATTGGTGTTATAAGCACATCTATGAACGGAAGAGGCTAAGGAAGTTTAATGGCAAATTAAATCGTTATGTCTACTTGTTTTGGCTATGAAGTATTCGTATACAGAACACGTTTGTCCACTTACGATGTCCTAAAACGATTAATTATATCACAATTATATTATACTTTTAGTGTTAATAATTAGTTCTTGCCAAGTTGTTAAGTGTATTTGTGTTAAAGCAACAAATGTCAAAGTTTATGAAAGATCTGTTTATGCGTATATTGTCATGAACTTGAGAAAATGTATTCTGTATAAGAAATCCAATTAAAATGTAAGATGCGTTGATTTCTAAAAGCTTTTAGATCTATAGAAAGTTTTTTTAGTAGATTAAAATACGTGCACCTTAATTTCAATGTGCCTAATTCAATAATTTGCTTCCAGAACGGCATACTCGACGAGAACGACCTCCGTGAAATGGGAATCGAAGAGAACGACAGACAGAAGATATTAGAATCATCAAAACAATTACCTCTTAAGATAACTGAAATAAGCAATAATCATAACAATAATAATATAAGTAAACACCAAAACGAAACAGTAGACGAATGGTTAAGGAATATTAATTTAGAACAATATAGTGATACGTTCAGAAAACATTTATATGTAGATATGGATAGGGTTAAGAGGATTTGGGAAGTGGAACTGACGGCTGTACTGGAAATACAGAAAGCGGGACATCGGAAGAGGATCCTGTGTTCTGTTTCTGGTGAACAGAATGGCCCTGTCAATAATATAGAAGATATAAATGCTGATCTCAGTACATTGGTAAGTAAAATTTTGTTTCTACCATACTTTTAGATCATTATCACCAGCTTGCACTATCTGTTCCTATCGATTGGCCTACCCTAAGTTAGGGTGACTACGACTAGACAAAGTCAAAGCACGCTGCCTAATGCGTGTTGGTTGACTTCACACAAATCTCTGAATTTCTTCGCCGATATGTGCAGGTTGCATCACGACGTTTTCCTTCACCGAAAGAACGTCGGGTAAATTATGTACATATGAAAATTCGAAAAATCGAAAATCACGTTAGTACGGCGGGATTCGAACCTAAGACCTGTAGATTACAAGTCAAGTGCTTAAACCACTGAGTCACCGACTCTCCTCACTTTAAGATACTCTATTGTAAAACAGAGACTAGAGAAATAGAGAGATGTATATTAAAAAATAATTAAAGCTCCATTCAAACGTATTTAGTACTTTTGACAATAGTAGTTTTAATAGATGTTTGTGAAAATTTATTAAAGTTTGTAGATTACTTTTGTTTAAAATTAAAATACCCATACAAGCACATTCAATACAAACTTCTAGGCATTCAATTTATTCATCCGTGCTGCAAATGACCTGAATACATTTACAAGTGTCATAACATCACATTAAGATGTAATGTTGATGTGCTCGATAGATATAAACACTTCTAGCAATTGTACAAATGATGTAATGCTTTGATCACATCAGACGTTTATTACTTGCTCGACCAGAGTTCGAGAAGAAAATGTTCCTTGTCACTTTTTTAAATTGTAGACTACGTGTCGTTAAAACACTTTATATAATAATTTTGCTTTTTCGACTTTGACTACATTTTTATCACTATTTATTGGTGAAAATTATACGACACTGCGTTCAGTAAAAAGTGCTTATAATAGAAAACTACGTCTAGGATCAGATTATTGCATTACGCTCGCTTATCACCTGAAATACTAATGTAGAAAAAGGCTAATGTAAAACCTTTTTGCCTTTTTTTATTCTTTGCGATGTTTGAATAGTAACAAGTCCAATTGCAGAATTATCATAAAATTGTAAACATATCATTGAAAACATATCGTATTATTAAATAACGCAAACGTATTTCGATTTGATAACATAGCACATATACGAACATCGTATGTAAGCTACTCAGTCGGAGTGGTATCATAACAATTTCCTCATTCAAATCGTATTAATTTTCAATTCGACGCGTCGTGGTAGGATATCCTTTTTACAGACATTTGATTGAGTACATCGTATACTGTCTCGATAGCTTTCTAAACGATTTCATTACAAACTATAGTAAATACATTTTTTTTTACTGATATAAATGCGTTTTTGTTTACATAATGTGATCGCATACCTTAAAAACAGTTGAAGCGATTTGAAATAAAATGCATAGGCTGTAATCTATAGACTAAAGTTGTTTATAATTAATTGAAAAAAAAAACCAGTCAGCTAAAGATAATGGTTTAATTAAAAAATATAGAATTCAAGCTTTATCAATTTTGATACAATTAATATTACTTATTGGTACTGCTTAATCATATGTTTAAAACGTATCGTCCATTATTCTCTTTGGAAAATATAAATAACAGTACAGGAATATTGACGGTGGAAACCCAGTATTGTGTTTGACGTCCTGTCAGTGCATACGCTAGCGGACGTAAAGGGGCAATTTTATTGCGCATCAATGGCATTGAATTAATATAAAGAGGATTTCCTTTATCAATATGGCTTTAATGCGTCGATCTGTCATACTACAGTTGTATCTATACTATTATATTAAAGCGTAAACACACACTTATTTGTTGTTTAAGATGTCAGCAATTCCAGCATACTTTTTAATATATTTTTTTCAATAAAAAACCCTACACTCACGTCACGCTTTATATATTATCACGCCATTTAACTTAGGGGTAAATATTTTGGATAAAAACCCTAATGTGGGAAAGAGACCATAAGTTGCTGCCAGCATCAAGGAAACAAGGTTGCCATGGTTTGTCATCATGTTATGTCATTTTGACATTTGCAATTGATAATTTGACACATGTAAACAACAAAATTAAATTTTCATAATTATATTATATTATATTATGAAGTCGCACAGGAACAGCTAGTGTCATTATATACACAGAGATGTTAATTGACCACTAAAGCGTCTCTTAGTGTACGTTATGTGAAGTTGCAGCCAAAAAGATTTTTAATAACTCCACCGCGGTAAAGTTGGCGACAAGATTAAAATGGCTAATCCCTATTAAATTGCTCATCTTAGTGTTAATTAGTATGACGCACGTGCGTGGGGGGTCGCCCGGCAACCCCCCACAGGTGTAATAATGTGCTACTAAAGTGAGATAAGTTGACGCCACAATTTAGGGGGTATTTAATAATTACAGTTATCGGTGTTGGAGCCTTTTAGTGATCACTCTAAAGCTGACGATATTTTCTACAACTTTTTTTATTTCGTATGTATTTAATACTTTACGAGATTGGAGCTTTAAAGTTGCGAAAATTTCAAAGTAAAGAGTACCTATACTTTTGTACAGTCAGCTGCATAAATATGTCTGCATTTACCAAGTGTCGGTTTTAGAAATATGTATGCGTGTGTCTGCATTGACTAGGATCGTGAATATGTTATTGACGGATATTTCATGTCATACATTTTTGACGCCAAACGCTTCTACAAGTTTTGTAAATGTTTACATATTGATACAGCTGACTGTACCACCGCAGTAGTTTATGAATTAAATATTAATTACAGAGCAGTGAAACCGTGATAAATAACTAATTAAATAACCAGTACATGAACTCAAATGCACAAGTAATTGTGAGTGCATGTAGGCACGGAGCGGGCGGAGTCTTTTTTTTTAATTTCACACGTCGCCAAACACGTATAGGTAATTAGTGCTCAATCCGCCGACCTATTCAGCGCTCGCCATTCATACGAGGAGTGAGGCACTCTCTAACCACGCGCCGTAGGATACGGGCACGAAACGCCACTAAAACTGCACCTACCCCCTCCCCCTACAACCCCTCACCCTCTTTAACCCCCCACATCAAGCATTCGCTATAAATATGTTAATAGGCAAAAATATTTCTAGGATTTTTTTTACAATCTCCCAAATGGAAAATGCCAAACGAAAATCTATGTTCGCGTGATTTGAAAGCTTTGGCGCGTACGGTTCGGTTTTGTGTTAGAAATATTAGATGATTATTTTTTGCAATCTCGTGATTGCCTCTCTTTAGTTAAAATTTACATAACTTTCAATAATATAACCAAATTTTTCACAGCCTTATAACAAGTTAAGATAACAGTGAGTTTGGTTGTTAAATTAAGTATCACGTAAATGCAAGCAATGACTTTTCATCTGTAAGAATTATGTCCTGAAACCAAATTTTTCATAGTTTACCTATTTTCTAGAATTTCGTCCATCTAGCAATTGATTCCTACTAATGTACATTCACGTTATTCAGATAAGTGAATCGTCTCCGAACCCTATTTGAGAGATATACGAAATGTAGTTTGCGATCCGAACTAGCGCTGGGGTCGTTCCCACCCTTCACCATTCAAATCCATCGCAACGTAACATTATTCCATTCACCAAAGCCTGAATACGTCTGTTGCCTTTTCTACTTTTTATTACCAGCAAATGACACTCGCAACAAATTAGATGGTTCACGATGTCAATTATATTGCTCTTGTCCCTTTTATTCTTTAGAGCCTTAATTAAAATTTCACGGTTGCGTGTTCGCCGCGTTTTTTGTTTGTGCATCATTACTTTTGTTTTACACTTGTGAAGTGTGAACTGTCACGCTTGCCGACTCTTCTATTATCATAAGCTCCGTCGAACACTGTCACAATTAGTTGCTACCACTTTTTCCAGGTGTCTATTTAGTTTTTGTTCACACTTTTCCCGTTTTGTTTTTCAACTCGTTTACTAATTATCTCCTTATCTACTGTCAGAAGGGCAATTTACTCGTTAAATTTTTGACGTATTTTAATTAATGCTTTACAATTGATGTTACTGGTTAGGGTAACAAAATAATACATTTATTTAATATTTACTATCGCAATGTACTCAAAAATATTCTTTGTCCACAGAAAAGTAATATACAGCAACTTAAAGAAGAAATTAAAGAGAAATTGCCTTCGGAAAATTTGAAACCTGTGCCGCCTCCTGTAGTTCCTAGCCTAGCGCCTCCTGGCGGGGAGACGTTGAAGCGTAGCAAGAAGAACAGGCCCGCGCCTCAGCCGCCTAGACCGTCGGATCTGGAGATCCGAGCGCCGTCGGAACTGCTAGTTGGTGTTCCGGGAGCGCTGAAAACGCAGTGGAAACATCAGCCATTTGTATTGGTCACAGGAGCTGTTACTTATGTAGCTAATGTGAGTATTAAATTTAGATTTGCGGATTTTTATATAAATTCTTTTGTAACAGAAAGTAATCAATTTTGACTAGTGAGGTGTTTTTCAGTTGTATTCCTTCTTTTGTTTTTTCCATTCTTCATGTATTTAAGTACAATTCAATTTTTTTTTAATCTAGTATCTGGGATCAACTGTAGTGAAGGAACTTCGTGGTACTGAATCAACAAAGAAGTCGATACAAAAACTCAAGAAGACTACTAAAGAGCCTCGGGATTCCCCAGACATCATACTGTCGATAAGCTACAGAGGCGTAAAATTCTTAAACACTATCACAAGGGTAAGTTTGTCCGTAAAATTGCAGTTGTTTTGAGATATGTTGTTTTTTTAATACTAGACAGAGCAACGCATAATAATTTTTCCTTACTTCAAATCGTACAAAGGCTTCAACGTGCTTGTTAAAAATAAAAGGCGAATTTTGTAGTTTTCTATCTGCGTTGACCCTCCAAGTATCACCAGTTATTTACTTCGAAACTCTTCCCATAAAAGGCTGTCCTCTTTGAGATGCAACCAAGCGCACGGAGGGCAAACCCCACCTTCGGGTCCCAGAGAGGGTCCACTAAACAAAAGCCCCGACGTTGCCCGCTTGATTTTTAATTATGGATCACTCTTCACACTTCACCGGACCTCGAATCTTGCCTTTGTATTTCTTGTAGATAAAAAATTGTATTTTTGTTATTTTTATGGATGGCTTCGATGTAAGGTCACTTCACGATTAGTTACATGGTTACACAGGATGAACGGGGATATTTTGTAAAATATCATCTTTTAGATCTTGTCTTTCCATTTTTACATTAACAATATTATTGTATTTTCTTTTGAATGCATAATTTTTGTAATCAAAATGTGGTTCTTATTTACTTTCTTTTATCTCTATTTAAATCTAAAAGATTTGAAGAGTATATAGATAAAAACTATTTGTTGTTCTATTTATCTTTTTTACAGTCCATTAAAAAAGGTCTTATCAGCAAATTCAATGCTTTAAACAAATGCTGTGCATAGCCACTTACGTTAGATTCAACTGATAGTAGTTAAGTTTCCATATCTTGTGATGATTAGTTATTGTTTTATTTGTTTTAGGAGTTAATCTGCGAGCACGAGATTCGTAATATCCACTGCGCGTGTCAAGACGCGGACGATCTGACGCACTTCGCCTACATCACCAAAGACCACGCCACACGCAGCCATTATTGCCACGTCTTCAGAGTCGCTACCATGGTCAGTTACCTTTATAACATTATTAACTGTTGCTCGTTACTTTGTCCACATGATGTTAAAAATTATAGCCTATGTTTCTCAGTGATAACATAGCTTTTTAATGGCGAAAGAAATTTTAAAATCGGCTCAGTAGTTTTTAGGTTATTTCAATACATACGGAAATACAAATCTTTCCTCTTTATAATATTAGTTTAGATTTAATATGGCTAAATGTAGCTTTCATTAAAATATCACAATATGTAAAAGCTAATTTCATGTTAAATTCATACCAATTTTATATATTTCAGGATCAAGCGACCGAAGTAATTTTAACACTAGGCGAGGCGTTCGAAGTTGCGTATCAAATGGCATTAAGAGAACAATCGAATCGCGCGAGAGTGACGCACTCTCTAACCAAAACACCAACACATGATGCTAATAAAGAGAAACTCAATTTGAACCACGGAAGGTCCCATTCTATTACAGAGATCAAGTTAAATGGTCACCAGTTAAAGATCGCTCCAATACCAGCTTCGTTGTCCAATGAAGATTTCCAAGCGTCCAGAACAGATGGTGCTAGAAGCCCAAGAACTCCTCTACTAAAAGCACCAATCGCTTCAACAGAAGAATTGTGAAAGCGAAAAGGTTTTCCATAGATTTTTGTAAGTTATTTTTACATCCATTTTCTTTTTCCCACGCACAGGTTACTGTGAGATTGAATGATGGATTTGAAAATATTTTCATATGAAAACTTTTGTATTTGCATTTTATATGAAAGATTCAATTGGGTAAACAATTTTTATTTATTGTTATTAGTAGAATGGATATTAGAATTAATTAGTAATAATTTTCAAATTTCATGTTAAATGCTAATTTCAACAAGAAATAAAAAATTAATAAGAAAATGACTTTTGGATGTCAAATCTAATAGAAGTCAAACTTTGTCTTCATGACATTTCCTTAATTGAGGCTATAATAAAATGTCAACAATTTAGACATAGGTCTTTCCGAACGTGAATTCTATTAATAAACGCATAAGGTTCAATTTTGAATGCCATTCCTATTTACTAAAAGTTCCCTTTCTATACTAGTGGATTAAAATTATCTAAAATGAATATATCCATAATGTATCCATTTGTAAAGGCCTAAAATTAAAATTGACGTATTCGGTTGACTAATTTTTGTCTTCCGAATTTTAATTATAAATAGTGAATGTTTAATGTGTTTTTGCAAACATACTACATTGCGTTATTAATATAGTAACCTACAAACGGTTATTAAAATAAACACGCAATGGAAAGCGTATTTACTCGTGTATTCGTATGCTTTTAAGACTATACAATTCTCGAATCTATAGGTATTAAGTATGTTTCTTGTAAAATTTTGTATTATTAATTTCCACGTCTCTACGGTTATATTTATTTATGATTTTTGTATTTAAATTAGATTAATTTTTACTATTGAATAGTAAAATTGTGGTTGTTATGTTGGTAGATGTTAATTGTATATTTTTGTTTCATGTTACTAAAGCCTACATACAGGCTGTTCCGTTTCTTGCGATCGAATAAAATGTCAAAATATTTTTTTTCCTTCGTTTTGTATTGGAACAATTGATATTTGTGTAGGCCTAAATGTAATCTCGATTTTAGATATAATTATTATGTTACCAATATCCAGTGTCGTATTGTAAATAGTTGGTTTGTAAGAAATTGCATAGATTTACAGTTGGTTGTTGAAATACACATTCTTATGATCAAATTAGAGATCGCTAACTTATAGTACATTAAACATATCAAACGAAAATTATTGTTAACTCAGAGAAAATAACCAAATTAAACAGACCTTTAATAAAACAAAATCTATTTGTTCCTCACTTAGGAGAGGTCTAATTAAAATGGTTGTTTATAAATAGAGCTTCCGAGATTAATTTTTCTATTCATATAGTGAGAATGGTATGCGTACAATAAATATGTCTTAGTATGACAAAAAAACAGTTTGATTCATGTTTCAATTATTGCAAATTTTTGCTCAAAAAATACGTTGATGTTAGCCGTTTGAAAATTTGATTTGTCTGTTAGTTAATCTGTGCAAGGCCTTAAATTTATTCTGTAAAAGTCTGAATATGTTTCGAGATGTTTTGTAATCTATGTGATACTTTTAGTAAATTGATTCAACAATTTTTCTTTTCTTTTCTTTTATCTTTTACCTTTTTTTGCATATATAGGTTATAGTAATTATTGTTAATTAAGCTTTATAAAACAAAGCTTTTGTTTCGCGTTGAATCTGATTAATGTATTTAAATAAAACTTATCTATAAATGTTGAAATATGTAGAATATAAAACAATATTTAAATAACATATAATAATAATAATAAAGCGTGCCAAATATATATAATACAGGTAAGAAACGCCAATATTCAAAACTCCGAACAAAAAATATTTGCTCATAATTTTTGAGAAATTATCTTTTATTTGATATTATAGTTACTTTTGTAACATTTTACCGTCCCTTTGCATCATTTTGCCCACAATTATAGATTTACAAAGGACCCTGACGCCATTGCGGAAAAAAATGGAACTAATTCCTTTGCAGATTACAGTGACGTCATAAAGAGGCCAATTAAAGCACTCACAGGATAGATTTTTATTATTATTGATAGGCAATGCTTTGAACAAAAACTTAACATTGTCACCTCACTTGTTCTGTTAGAAAATAAAAGACAACGAAGTGTTTTTAATTATTTTTTTTAAATTAAAAAAAAACACAATTTACATATACATAACAATAATAGATAAATAAAGCAAAAACCACACCATTGGTTTGTCTGCTGCAATTGTTAGGGCATAAAATTATTCTATAAATAATGTTAATTATCTTTCTATTTTTACATTTATTTGTATCTTCCTTAACTCTTTTACTCGCATTATTTTAAAGTATACCATCATGCACATAAGCTTATAATATACGAAATATATAAGATTTAAAATACAGCAATATAAACATATAACTTATGTGTTCATATTTACATACACGCTTTGTATTTTATAAATAAAAACAGATTATTAAATATATAGAGACAGTGTTAGAACACACCATGTTTCCTTTACATCATAATTAAATACAGAATTTGATTATTATCAATATTAAAATACAATACCCTTGTAAGAAACAGTAAATATGGAAATATTTCAAGTAATTTTATCAGTTATTTCTTTAATAAATATTACCCATTAATATTTTGTTTCTTACTTTCTCTGTATATTAATAATCTGTTAAATAATTAATAATTTACTTATGTACTTATGATCACACATATTAGGTTGTACTGATTTTATTACATGAAAAAATATCCCGTTGTATACCAAAGAATATATAGTATATAAAATATAGTTAATTCTAGTTATAATTATTATATAATAATAAAACATTATATTGTCACGTTTGCGTAGAAAATATGAAGTAATTCACTGCCGTATAAACGATGAAAAGAGTTATATATTGCTTATGTTTTATGTATTGAATACTTTTATACTTATAATTTACAGTAAGTTATGTAACCATTGAATACCTATCCATACATAGCTTTATATATTTACATTAGTTTATAAAATATGAGTTGTAAACATTTTATGTATTTTATTTATATTTATGGCGTATCACTTGTTGTAAATAAATACCTATTACTATATTATATTCAAAATTAAATAAATTGCGAAATTAATCGTCTTATTTCTTATATGTCAACATCCGTTTTTACTCGTTAAAGTCTTCCAATAGTTGCTATTAAGATAAATTAATCTCTCGTTACATCTCGCCCTTCGCCATGCTTATAATGGCCGTTGATTTTTATTTCGACAACCCTAACATATCCACAACCTTTCTTTATCCTCGTACGACTTTAATAAATAGGGTTGTCAATAATGCGAATGGTAATTTTAGAAAGATACTGCGTCTCCGAATCTTGTTAAAGCTGTTATAGTATAAGAGCTTATTTACTAACAAAGTATACTAAAATTAGATGTTATGTTAACTCATAAAACAGGACAAATTTCTATGGATGTTTAATGAAGTGTAAATTTTTACGCTCCCTTTGTTAAGGGTGTGAAAACTAGATTGAGGTCAACGGCACATTTACCTTATCTTTACTTGCTTAAAGTTAAAAGTGAAATTATTGAAATACCTTTACAAAAAAGACAAACTAGTCTACACTCTTTGTATACAAGAAAAGTATGTTAGTATAGATATTATAAAAAAAACTAAAAACATATTAAATAACTGACTTTGTTGAAGTTGATATTTCCTGCTTTTAATTTCAACACTGCATTTAAAATTTCCTTTGATCTTCCAGTAGCATTCCATTGACTCGGGGAAGGGGTGTACGAAATCAACTCTATGAAAGTAATGGTTGTATAAAAGACATTCTTAAATAAAAAATGTATTAAAAAATAAAATAAAAAAAATAAAAACACTTTATTGATACGATCAGTTTAACAATAATCATTGGGCTCTGCCTCCTGAGCTAGGTGGGGACCTGTATTACAGGAGGCAGTGCCTTCTCTTAGTCTAGGTACATATGTGATCAAATACATGTGTTTGGGTATTTGAGTGTGAGTGAGTGCGTATATATGTACGCATGTGATATATATGTATTCTACCACATAGCTAAAAAAACGTAGAATAATCAATGTTTCGACAAAAGTGACTACTTAGTTAAAACATCAGAAACTATAAAAAAATATACGGTAAGTTTTTTTAACTTAAAAGTTATTCCAAAAGGTTTTCTGTGAGATTACTTACTCGTATGGATGGAATGCGTCCATGAAACTACTCACACAATTTTTAAATACAATAAGTAACTCTACTATCCTTACAAACGAGGACAAAGACTATCAAAGCAATATGTTGCTAGATTCTGACTTAAGCAATCTAATCCATCCATGGAGCCATCTAATTACCCGTACAAACACCCTAGCTCTTAGCATCTCGTATAATTTATTCAAAGCCAAAAGCTTTATATAAATTGCAGTGTGCTTAAAAAATCCGGTAACAATTATTATCGGACCATTAGTTCGCCCGAAAAAAGGTTAAATTTAAGCGTCATTTGTTAATCTCGTCGTCCAGTCGATTAGACGTGATACATAGAGACTGATTAAAACGCTTCGATCTCAGATACGCTATTTTTTATAGACAAATTACTGCACAGAGTACTGTTGTAATTTATCATGCTTTGCCACAACCTCGTATTAGGAAGGTAACAAATTAATTTAAATCATGAGATACTCTAGATAACTTACTAGAAGCAAAGAAAATATCATTACAAACTTGTATTGATGATACCGGACAGGTTGTAGAATTATAGAGTAGGGTGGCACGAATTGGAAACGAATGGAAAAGGTTGAAGGAAATTATGCCGATTGTTAATCAGATTTATAAAAATTAAGTAATAATCAAATCCTAGAGTAACAATTTAGAAAGTACCAGTATAGAATATTCAATATCGCATAGATCGAGTATTTTAACAAAACCTTCACCTTAAACTAGTTATTATTACACTGTACATTGGTACTGAAGACATTATATTTTCAAGTGAGTATAGATTCCAACCGTTTAGACCAACTGTAGGAAAAGAATAATCAACACATGCATACAGACTGCCTCAAACATTACTCTATTACAAGTCAGTCAAAAGATATTACAATTCCATACAAACATTTAAAGCTCATTGACAATTTCATTTACAAGTGAGGTCTTTGAAGTGGGAACACGCGATTACACGTATCGAGTGTTCACTGCGGGGGCGTGGGCAAATGTGGACAAGTGTAGGGCTATCATCGTGTTTGAAACTCAGCCCACTCCATACAAGTGCAATAATTACGACACATGTTTCACTATTACTGTTATTAAATAGGGTTACGTATAGGCTTAGTTATAATTTTTGACAGCCCTAATATGAGACGCATTTTCTACGACCCCTGTTAAAAGTACCTATATCTATTTCAATTTATACTGTCAATATTTTTTTAATATTATCAAGTCGGACAATAGTCTTATAGCGTTAATTTGAATTGAATTCCAATGACTAAATATGTTTTGTCACGATACCGGAAAGGAAACAGAAGACAGAAACTAAAAAATATATATGTGTAATATCTTAAACTCCTCTATGTTCAATTATGGATAAAGTTTCTAAAAATTCCTAATAACCTACTTATAAACTAATCACTGAAATTTAAACTAGTTCGATACTTAAAACTAAATTTATAAAGGTGAAGCCACACGGCTGGGTCGTAGCGCAATATTTCCGTATGGGCGAGCTGCAAATTTCTCATCAGGCGGTGATGGCGCAGTCGCTCGTGATATAGCTTGCAGCCAATCGAACGCCGACGTAATTGCATGCAGCGAAATGGGAAGAGCTACGAGAATTGCCTGATTACCAGTAATGGCTTGCGGTTTTTTGCAATATCATTTCTACGATTGAAATTACAGTCTTTATTTCAATTTTACTCAACGTTAACACTTCGCATAACACGCTTTCTACAGATAAAAAGAAATATAATTGACCCATGAGATTACAGCACCTTTCATATGCTTAAAGAATTATAAAATCGGGATACTGACGTGACTAACGGTCCAACACAAACATACTTGCAAACCTTTGGCAAATAATTTTATCTGGCTGTATTCATTTACATTTGTGCATTGGCCATTTTATATCTTATTAATCCTAACCTTACTTAATATTATAAACGAAAGTTTGAATCTACGAGTATGCATGTGTGTTATCGAAGCACACTAATTATTCAGTTTTTCTCTTAGTTAAAGGCGTAGAGTCGCGGACGCAAGCTAGTTTTTCCTAAAACTAAAACCTTTGTTGCATTTATCATGGACATGTATACTTGACATTCTGAAACGTATAATGAATACAAGATTAATGAAAGCAAATCAACAAACAGGCTGCTTAGTGCAGCAATAAGAGAAGTCGCGGCGCGTTACTTACGCTCGTCTAGAGTGCGTAATTAGCACGTAATTACATACTGTGGTGTGAGCATGCCTTTACAATTAGACGGCTTTTATATTCTGGTATTATTTAATATACATCTTGGCTATAGATATTGTCAAAACTTTTAACAAAAACATTTTTGATAAGTACTTTTTAGTAATGAAATCTAGAATGTTTCATATTGACAAATCGATAACATTCTTTGTAAAAGTTTTGTCGACTTTAAAGTACCCAAAAATATCAATAAATCATTTAATTTATGGCTATCCTAAATGAACTTTTTGTCTACGGATTCACATTCATAGCAACACCAAACCGATTAAATCAAATTACATTTTATGTTCAATATTGTAATTTCTATTTTTTCCAAATAACATTAATTACGTAAAATCCTTTACTGGAGAATTTAACTTGTGCCCATTTCCGTTATTCTGTAAATTTATGAGCAACCTACGTCACAAGCGTCACGTATTGAGGTCGGTATTAGTGTAATTAAGTTTATTGCGACACGGCGTGGGCAAGGGGGCGCGCGGGGACAGGCGGGCGGGGGAGTGCTCAGGAAGCTCTTTGACTTTCTACCTTGCAAATTGTATTACTTATGAAGGCTGTGATATAATGTGTACGTGATCTTGTCTGACATTTCATTCGGATATGTTAATTTATAACTAAGAGTGGAAATTTAAAATGTCCCAGAATGTTTATTTATCTAAAAAGATCGAGTTTCGTACCATTCTCAAGCTAAACAATCTCTAATTGATTGAGAATTTCTTATTAATAAAGAAATCAATAATATTCTACTATTACGAAACTCCGTGCTTGGTCATTATTGGGCCTAGGCCTAGCCTCGTTAATGGCACTAATTTTTTTATGCATTAAAGATTGTGCATAAAATGGGCGAAAGCCTGAAATAAACGTTTGCTTTTATTTTTTAAACAAAGTCATCGTAATCTCTTCCAATAATCTATTCTTATAATCTCTTATTATAACGTTAACTCAATTCTAATATTTCCGTTAAAGAAATAATATGAAAGGCTACGATTTGATCTTTAATAAAAAATAATCTAATGTGTATTGTGTGCGTACAATGGGCGGTGGATGTCATATTGCCGCGAAGCTCGGGACGTGAGCAAATCCGCGTGACAGAAGCACGTGCTCTATTCTTATGGCCAGGACAATGATGCACTGCCAATTGAAGTGTCTTACGTCGTAGATTTGTAACGTTGTCTTCTATAATCTGTCATTTTTCTACCAATGTACACTAATATGTATCTAAACCTATAAATAAAAATAGTACGTTAATGTGTTTAGCGTTTTCTACTTGAAATATACGTAACCTACATAACAACAGACTTAAATAAGCAGAAGAGAGTGTTATTATCTTTTGTGTCTTAATTTCACTCAGAATGTATGACGCCCTTCTTACAAATGTCGATTAAAGAGAGAGTATTGCAATATTAATCGTGTATTGCTTAAGTATTTTTGCAGCATATCCAGTGTCTTATATCCGTGTATCGGCGAGGTCTAGCGAGTCGACTGAATACAAACCGAGTGATCTCCAATCTTATTGCGCCGATGGGCGACGGCCGCGGCAGGCGGCAGCGGGGCGGGGGCGCGCTGAATTTTCGGTGTTCACGCCATACGCCCAAATCGACTTACGTTTTTGTGTCGCATCGAATTTACTCTACGAATAACCTTTTTCTTCATTCTGTGAAAAGAAAGTAAAATGTATTAATAGTTTTTATGCAACAATCACATTTTTGGAAGTCACTATTGAAGTCATAACTGAGAGTTAAAACTATAAAGACAGGATCACGGGATAATGATAACGGAGAAGCAAAATTGAAATTTTTTTGTCTATCTGTCCGCAGGGCCACATTTGTTTCGGTAATTTTAAATGATCTACCAACATCTACAATATATTTCTATTAATATCATTTTTAAGCAATATAACTACAAAGGTTGGGCCCTTTTAGCCTTAAGGGGTGTGCGGGGAGACGCGAGAGGGGCTGGGCGCCGTCCGCGCGGCTCTCTCCTCGACTATTGTGCTCGGATTAAATTATATTTCTTAGCGAATATACCGATATCCTGCCGCGGAGGAAATTGTTTATGTGACAACGAAAACTACCTCAATGCTAAACTTTCGCATACAACTTAGAAAATCTTTATAGGGCCCCTTGTAATAAACATTACATATTTTTATTACGGCTTATAGATGGGTTGATTTTTGTTACTGAAATGTGTCAAATTTATAACAAGAAAACTAGAAAGGTTTGTATATACTTACTGTTATTATGCCACGATCTCCCTATTTAAGTTATAAAATAATAAGTTTTTAATGACGGTGATATATATAATAATAACGATAAAAGTAACGTATTCTAATTAGAACAAGTCCCTACTTTCTGTTGTGTAACTTTTCGAAGACAGGTTAAGAAGAAATGAGGTTCTCTTCTTTTGGACGCTTGATTTATCTTGAATTGACATCAGGGAGGATTTTTTTTATTTTGGACACCATTGTATGTCTATATTTACTACTTTTGCTTCAAATGTACATAAATTGCACAATTTATTTTATTTCCTCCTATTTCTTAAGGTGTTTTTAGATACATATTATTCAACCACATTTATTCTTCATCACTTTGGTGGAATCAAATACAATAACAACTTGTAACCCCTACTTTGCAATTATAAACTTAATTGTAATTTATTCACCGAATACCTGATTAAATAATATTCCGCTAATGTAATATATAAGAACAGTGATATTATTGCGACACATAAAATAAATCTTAGGGCGGCGTGGTGCCGCGGCCGCGGGCACCGGAAGTCGTCACCCGCTCCCCAGACGCCTCGCTGCACCGTTGTGCTTAGGATATCATATAGAGTTGCATTTTCACTTAAAATGTCTTGTCCTCAGCTGTATTTCCAAACAGTTGCGACTTAGGGGTCTTCAAGAAAAGAGCGTTAGTCCCTTGAATGCTGGCAACGCATCTGTGGACTACAGATGCACTCTGGCATTGCAGATGTCTAGTAGTTAGTTTAAAAAATAAATAACACATTACTGCAGTATGTAGAGTGTACTTATTACTGTTACTTATACAACTGTTATTTTTTCCGCTGTCTACTTAATCACCATGATTTATGTTTTATGCATGTTTCTATAACGATTTAAAATGACACTCCTTAGTTCCGTAAAAGAATGTATAAACTCAGATTAAAATATAACATTTTCTTACGTTAAAACAGCTCTATGTGATATAAGGAATAAGTCGAACGCGCAAACTTTCGTCTGGCTGTCGACTTGGTTGAATTCTTAACTCCTTAACACGGCGATAGCGCACGCCAGCTCCCGCAACTCTCATGTGTAAACTCTCTTCACTTCACATCTGCTTTGAAAGAATGTTGTGCTTTTTGATAGTATTTGATACTGACGTATTCATCTAATATTTATTGATTCAACTAACATAGAGAATTCACAAGAATGAATTTATACATTCTATAGATAACTATTATTGCCTAAAAACTCTAAATGTCAATCAAATATTTAAAAAAAAGTATACATAAAATTATTGAAAAAAATGCTATGTACAGAACACATCTGGACTGGTCGTTAGATAAGATATAATTTTTGTTTGAATAAATAAAATGTTTTAGACAATATTAAGTAGTATAAACAGACAAGCAACCTGTACTTAGGCAGTTAATTTCCCTACTTTTGCAAAAGTGTGAATGTAGCAATAGCGCGTAGCACTTTTCGTCGTAGCTACACCCGCTACGAATTAAATAAAATTCTTTAAAAGTTCATATTCCCGTTCCGATTTCAAATTTATGTAGTTTACTAGTGTGTTATGATTTCAGTTCTAACACTAAAATTAAATAATGTACTGTTTATTTGTGAAATCAATTATTTGATTTCATATTGTGAAAGGCTGCGTCAAACTTTAAAATGAAAATAAATCGCGTCAAACGCAACGATGGCTCCCTAATTATTAATAGCGAAATATGCAAAGTTTGTTGTCTCGCATTTTGTTGATTTAACTTGGGTACCACGAAATCGGTTTTAATTCCCAACGCCGGGGGAATAATTAGAATTTTAGATGAAGAATTTCATATTCGTTATGTCACTCGAGAAAATTGAGAGAGAAATGTTAATTCTGTTAAATGTTATTAAGTTTATAGTCTTCATATAATATATGCTGTAAGGTTATTTTATCTTATATCTATGAGCTCATTTAAGAGACTTTTATTAACTGTTCACATAAAAAAAGTATTCTAAGAGTCCAATTTCAAATTTTATTAACAAACCTCCTGACCATTATGATCGTATGGAATTCCAAATTGATTTTATGAATGTTCGATTACCATCAATGTTTTTGTCACCCCTTTAATCATGAAGACAAAGGAATCAATGCCAAAACACGAGGTTCGCGGTGTCAGTGAGAGCCTAATTTTTTGCCTACAACTCCGCTGCCTGTCAGTGATGGACGTTGATTAATGTCTGTGCGTCTGTCTGCCTCGATTTAAAAAAAAACTTTGTGTTTCAGTGATATTGCCATCACAGAAAAAGGGATAGAGTCGATGATCATAATATTTAGATATTTTATGTTAAATTTCAATTGTAAGTTTTGGATATAACGAAATATTATGATAACTTTTTCGATTGTAATAAATAATGGTCTTATGACACAATTTTTACTTGGAATCTATTACAGCTTAAGCGTAGCACGCTAAAATTAATCGAAACAAATGATGCAAATGACAAAAACAATATGGTCATAAATTTATTAAAACGTAACTGTACAATCTTAACTTACTAACAATTATTTTATACATAAATATCTCGAATACGTTGTATTAAAATATTACAATTAGACGACGTCTCCACCGCGCTTGTGTTCCAACGACATTTGATTTCGGTGACATCTGGCGGAAGTAATGGATTTTTTTCAGTTAGCTGAAGGTGAAAATTTAATCTGTGACGATAAGCAAAGACCTGAAAAACATTAAAGAGATATTCGTTATGGTTTTTCAACATGAAATGAAGATTAAAAATTAAGCGGCATGAATTATACGCTTAAACACATCAGAATGTTTTAGAAATAAAAAATTTAATTGGTTATTACCAATTACCTTATTAGTAATAATTCACTAAAACTGATAAATGTCTAACAATTTTTTATAAATTTATTAATTTTAATAAGATACGTGTTTCGTTCTCACTCACTTTTATGGATTTCAAAGAATGCTACATAGTGTAAACCTGAACACTTTTTCCTAGCATTTCTATAGACAAGAACTCAACCCACGGTGTTAGCTAAAATAACTTTCACAGCTTCTGTTACAAAAACAAAAAAAGATTTTTATTTCCACTTCGAATAACAGAACTTTTACTATAGTAACTTTTTTCCTTTAGTGACTGCAAAATAAATTTAATATTAAGATTCCAAAATATGGAAAATATTTAAGAACCTTAAGAGATGGACTAGATAATTAAGGTTTTTCATACCGATACTGTTCCGGAATTTTGTGACATCTTATTTTATTACTTCGTCGCCAAAGATAGGCAAAAGTACAGACGTAAACTGTACATAAGTCAATGATTTAATACGTGTTTGGTTCGTTAAGACGTACGGTACGATCAAGAGGTGTTCCCCACGGGGGAATCTTCAGTCGGATCCATTCACGCTTTACGTCTGAGAGCGGTGGCAACGCGACTGCTCAAGTATTTGCAGACTGATGTGTGAGTTCGTAAGAGAAAATCTCATTCAAGTAATACGTGTTTATATCTACACTAATGTTATAAAGAGGAAAGATTTGTATTTCTGTGTGTATTGAAATAACTCGATAAACTGCTGGGCCGATTTATAAAATCCTGTCACCGTTACAAAAGTACTTTTATCTGTGAGTAACATAGCCTATCTGTTTTATTATTTTTTATTTGACGCGAACGTATTTGTTATAAACATCTGTTTTACTTAAAACAGTTATTTAAAATTTTAAGATAATACTTACTTGCAAACTATACTTATTACTAGCTGTTCCCGTGCGGCTTCATCCGCATGAAATTATGAAAATTTTATTTTACTGTTTTACATTTGTCAAATTATCAATAGCAAATGTCAAACCTTGGCAATCTTGTTTTCTTGAGGTTGGCAGCAACTTATGGTCTCTTTCCCACAATAGGGTTTTTATCCAAAATATTTACCCCCTAAGTTTAATGGCGTGAAAATATATGGCCTAAAGCGTAACGTAAGTGTTGGGGTTTTTATTAAAAAAAGAATTATTCAAAATTATTTAGTAATTGCTAACATCTTAGGCAACAAAGAAGTGTGTGTTTACGCTTTATTATAATAGTATATATTATTGTTGTTTTTGTCCGTCATACATAAGTTAATAACAATTTTAATGTATTAATACAATTTTATTAACAGTTAACCTTAACAACTAATCGAAAGGACGGTTTTCAAAATTAGCGAGCTTTGTAGAGTATTTTTACGTGGCTTTTCAATTCACAAGGCTATGTAAAAAGCGTATGTAAAGTACACACGTATATAACAGTAATACGAGTCCGGGACAGAGGTAGACAGTACGGCCATTCATTTCGCCAAAGTCACGTAGGGTAATGTATATTCTAATATATTTGCTGGGAGCGACTTTTCGTGCCTACCGGCCCGTGCGGTCTGCGGTCGATGTGCTAGGGATGGGGGCGTTATACTACGAACTATCGATACTTAATTTATAGATAGGAAACTAAGCTAAATATTTCTTATGTTATAATCATAAAGTAAGATTAAGCATATTAGGTTTAATAAAACTGTGTTTTCACTAACATGAAAACAACGCTAAATAGTTTAAAAATTTAAAGTCAAATTAAGTTACTAAATCTAATAATGTCTACCTCTTCATAAGATTTTTTTTATTAATGTTTAAATTACAGATATACAGTTACAGATATATTAACATTAGATAGTATTAATGCGATGTAACATTTAAAAAAAGTAATAAAAACGATACTGAATTCTTAATATCATTAGAACAACACTATTTGACCTCGTATTTACTGTGCACCTCGCCAGTTCATCTCCATTTTTTATCTCTTTCAACGGGAAAAGGCAGGAAAAAAAAAGAACCGCTATAGTAATGAGTGTAAAAAATAACTATAAAACGAAAGATATCTCTCCCCATTCGGAAATGTAGATTTTACATTTCGTCCCTGCCCCACAAACTGAGACGGTTTCGCGTAACTTTTGTAATATTTTAAGTTTCATTTTTTTAATTCAAATGCTGGATTACAACTGGACGTAGTTTGGTTTTTCCAGATATCTTTTTAGTTTTAATATAGTTTTAAAAAACTGTTTTGGTAAATGAAATATTTAATTTTTGGTAAAATCTTTCGCATATTTGAATTACGGAAAGTTATTTAATTTGTAAGACTTCTTTGTATTATTTAAGATCTTACAGTGTCAATGCAGTCTCAATTAGATTTTTGTCAAATTAAACAATTTAAGGCTATTTCACACAAAGTTAATCCCTTGAATGATTTGCTTCGCCAGCTTAATTAAGCGATTGCCTGATAAAGGCACAAACACACGTAATTGAATCGGGACGCTGAAATCCCCAATATAAGACAATTCGGTTGGGCCCTTAACGCAAATTGATGTACCCTTTTGAAGGAATACCTTCCAAATTGGGAATAAGGGTCGTTGCCGTGGGGTGGACTCGACCACTCCCGATTTTGATCTATGCATTTGGCAGGGCAATGCAATTATATGCATTTATCCTTAAAAGGCTTACTGAAGTTTGGAGTCAAAAGGAAGTGACTTACAAATACTGAGGGCTAATCATAGATTAAAGAACAGTTTTTAAAAAAATCAATAATAATTATTTATTGTATAAGGAGGTTGATTTTCTTCACTATAATACTGTAAGCAACCAATGGAATCAAAAGGTGTACAAACTCTACAAAAAATAGACATATGTTTTTTCCATATTAGCTATTGGAGTCGAATTAACCAAATCTGAGGTAACCTTTAAAGAAATTTAAGATCGTAAGCTAATCCTTCAGACCGTGTCCTCACGGATGACGTCACTAAATAATTTAATATGTGACACGGAGTGACGTCACGCGTGCAGGTATGTCTGTCCGGAGCGAGCGCCGTAAATCGTCACGCCCTGTTGGCGCGTTTAATTAATTCTCAAATAACTGAATTCGCAACATATTTCGTATTAATACAATTGCTTTATTAAATCTTGTATCTTACTTCACATATCTCGCGGCAATATTATATCTCTCAATCAAAATGATTCATTTAAATCTATCGCATTAGGCTTATAATGTATGTCCTGAATTGATACGAAAAACAGTCTTCATTTCACTGAAAGGACATATATAGCAAAGCTTTCTAACAGTGAAAGACTAAAGAGTTAAACCCATTTCTGATAAATGCGTTACATGTAACATCACAAACCAAAGAAGCATACTTTACTGAGTAATTCGCTGAACACGTTATAGTAAATAATTTTGAACAGTATATAACACTTGGATGGGCGATAGTCGCGGCTCGGACGGGCGTAGTTTATGTAAGGCGGGGCAGGGCAGGCAAATCGTCGGCTGCAAGCAACTACGAGACATTTGCCAGGCAATGATTTATGGAGCACTGTTATCGACACGCCGCAGCCTACCCTTCTCCTGTCGATCGCGGGAAAGATGTGGAGTAGATCATGCTACACTCATTTAAAATACTTTAGAAAAAAGTATGGTGAATTAAATTCCAAAACCACGGGAAGAATTTCTAGATTTTTCAACATTTTAGAAGTAAATTCAATAAATCAGGGAAAAGCTCCATTATTTACGTTTAATGTGTACGTAAAGAAAACATCTTTACAGTTCTGCCAATTAATCAGTTCAATTGACAAATAAAAATAATCCTTAAACCCGCTACATATGCTTAATTTTGACAGCTTTCTTTGAAAAGTTTAACTGTTCAGATAAAACTGGGCGTCTGTAGCGGACTTAACTTGGAAAATAACTGCAGTAAAATGATTATAAATATGTTTAGTTAATATAAAATGTAAGTGTCTGTTAAAGTGTTAGTAACTCTACTTAAAAAGACGCTAACATACGATTTCTACAATATGTTATTTTGAAGAGTTTTCTTAAAATATAGATGCTCCATGGCATTTATGTTCCGTGCGTAAATCGCAAGTCCGGTAGTGCGTAAGTTCGCAGTTGCTCGCCTACCCCCTCCCCCTCCCACTACCCGCTCTCCCCCTATTTTTTGCAAGATTTTCCGCGCGGCTGCGCACGCGCCGCTCGCTGTGACTGATTAATCGACTATTGATTGTTGCGGACGGCGCAAGGGGCGAATTTCAAAATTGACCCCATTTTATTTTGAAAATTTTGTTAAACTTGTTGAAAAGCATTTGAAATTATGTAAAAAGAATCAGCCTTAGATATATCGACACCAAAGGATATAAAAATGCATTTACAAATGGTCCAGAAGTCTATCACACATATTTAATAATCTTTTGATCTAATTGAACGTTGTCGATTCTAAATACCATTCAACCATTCACTTCTAGTGAAGGAAATCTTGGCTTAAACTTGTCTATTCTTTAATAAACCACTTCAACAATTTATCCAATAAACAGATAATATACACAACGTAATAAAAACTGCGGTTAACCTAAAACACGTGTATAATTGTTACAATCAATTGTACCGATGAACAGAAATCAAACCGCTGATGTGTGAACCCGTCAGCGACACGCACGACAAACGCAGCACTCGCTCCGGCTCAACGCATCGCCGGCGACAGTGAAACATCACTGCCATTTCATTAATTAGGGTGACGAGAACAGATCAGTTATTAAACGGACATGTTACTTATTAAAAGAAGTACTAATGTGTTTGTAAAATTGCCACCATTTTCAGCGCTACAAGGAAGCGTAGAAGTAGAGTAATTTCTTCGTATTATTGTTCACATGTTTTATTTTGATTGATTTAAGACCGGCTTGTTGTCTTTCTCCTACTAGAAATTATACTAATCATACAAATATTAAAACTACAAATGTTTGGATGTATGGATGTTTGTTACTACGTATACGCTTTGACGGATTTCGATGTATGCCGCAAAAGTAAAGCATAGTTTGTAAGAACTAGGCTACTACTTTCTTTTTAATTCCACGTGGACGAAATCTTGGGCAAAACTAGTCTAAGAAAAAAAATGCTTTAGGAACTGACAACGTAGTATTAATCCTAAAACAAAATTTTAGTCTAGAGATGTGCAAGCCAATACTAAAATAATTATTGCAATCTTAAGTCCAGTCTCCTACTTTTTTTTACTTATGATGTATTTTATTACACATATTTGAATTACATATACAGAAACTGATTTTCTAAGACGCATGTCATAAACTTACGGCGACAAATATCAGGGAATTTGTTGTAGTATGAAGACGTAACCGCAAACCGCCAATTTGTCTTGCAAGTGTGATCAAAGTCGACGACGTCTTTATAATTTGCCCTCAGCCTGTCAATATTTACCGGCTCAACTATGTAACGGTTACCTGAGTCACACTATTTAACGTTAACATTTAGATAAATAAAAAGTTTAACTTTGCTTTTATTCAACAGATGCAAGAGGTTTGTTTTATTAATTTCCATAAAATTTCAAATTTTATACAATAATACATTACATAATAGTTTCTACACGTATCCCTCAGTATTTACCTGAACTGATTAATATAATTAGTAAAAAACAGAAAAATAGCATATTTTACACAATGTTTACTATATTATTTCATGCAAATTTTAATAAAAACAGTACTAGTAGGTCTAATTCACAATAAATTAATTACATCAGAGTTAAACGTCGGTTATAAGCATGGTGGTACTGGACCTTCGAAGACGTGATTTCCGTCGTGTTACGCGTGTGGTAAAACTATGTTCATTAAGTTTAACTTGTTACTTGATAAAATATACGTAGTGATATCGTTATTTGACATGGAATATTATTAGACGAATCTATACTATAATATTATAAAAATAAATATTTGTATTTTTATATTTATATATGTACATATGTATTGAATGACTTAAAAACTTTTACGCCGATTTCAAAAATTCTTTTACCATTAGAAATGTAACTTATCTGTGAGTAACATAGGCTATATCTTTTATTATTATTGTTAAATTTCACGTGGACGAAGTCGCGACAGCAACAGCTAGTGTTGTATAAATTTCACACAGAAATGAATAAGACACTAAAGAAGATTTTCGTATGCCTCAAATTTTAATATCTACAAATGCAACATTTATTGGTTTCATAAGAAACTAAACGTTGCTACCGGCTTTGAGTGACTTCATTTAATGTTTTCCTTGCAGAACATTTTCATGTAATTAAATATGATATAATTAGCATAACACTATATTACATATAATTAGTTTATTATCGATATGAAAACGTAAAAATAACCATCAAATCACGACTATTGATAGTAATGAAAACAGTTGGCGATAGAGGCGCTGGGGGTGTGGAGTGGACCGTGAAAACTGAAATTATTTGGACATATGCCAGAAACGACTCGTGCCTCGGTTGTGCGAATTAACATAATGTTTGCCGGAAATATTTAATCCTAGTTTCCTTTATATTTTTTTATTTAATTTAGTAGCTTCAGTTTAGTAAATCTATTTGTCTATGTTAAAGATAAACCTTGAATAAGTATCAAGGTTTTTATTTGGATATATTCGCCATTTATTTTTTTCCTCTTTTCATTTCGCCTTGTGCGTAATTGAAATCATTTATATCTCTAGTACATAAAGATATAATATTTTAATCCACAGAATACAATAAAACGTAAACCTTCTCAAACACCAGTTTTTTTTTTGTAGTTTTATAATAAAATCATTTCACTGTAACCGGAACGTACGTAGGTACACTTTAACTAGAGCCGGCTAAAAATACACGGGCGCTAGGTTCGAAAATAAAAAATCTTTTGCATAAAATTCAACCCCATAGCCGGTACGGAGGCAGGGAGCGTGAAAATCATGCCAGAACGGCTCCGGAGGTACACTATCGTATATAATCTTTATTTTACTACATACCCTTGACAAAAGACTACGTGAAAATTTTTTTATTGAATTCACAAGTTAAATTTTTTTTTAAATTAATAATTACAAACTTTTTACCTTGAATTATTCGCTTATGATTCTTTTTTTGGTAATACGACATGATAACAAGAACAATATCTAATTCTACGGTCCTTTTTAAGACAACTCGAGGTATAAAATAAAATAATATGAAGGAATCTTAAACAAAAACTGATACAACCGTGAGTATCGACTACTCTAAAATCCCAATTCCATTATATTATAAAATAATTAATGCCTAATGCTAACATCTAATTAACCGGATATGGTACCGACTAGTATCGAACCTACCGACGATTTAAAGGTGAGTTAGGTTTTGTTAGCGATAGCTTGACGCCTAGCGGTAAAACGTATTTAATTTATATATCACGAAATCGTACAAATTTGTAGTATCTTTACTTTTATAAAGATGACAATGTTGTACATATGTTTCGGTTGTGAAACCTTAGTAGGTATTCAAATGAAAATTCAATCGATGCTATTTCTATAATCTGTTAACCACATCGCACGGTCCTCAAGCGTTGAGGCCATAAGGACTATTATGTGTTCGCAAATCGATCTCATATGTCTGAGAAATCCAAAACTATTTAATTTGATGTCTGTTATTGATTGAATATTTATAATAGACGAAAATAGTATAATACATACTAACATTATTGAATAACATTACTCTTCTCTTGATCGTTGAAGTATTTAGGTTACGCATAAGTTCAGAAGTTTCAAATTGAAAAAAAAAAAACTGAAAGAATTGATGCATATTTTAGACGAGATTTCGCAAGTTTCATGTGTGTAGTTAAAAGTTATTTCAATCAAGTTACTAACTAAATATGAACTCAACAATTTGACAACCATAAAATTATCAATCTAAAACGCATACAAAATTCATGAGCCTCTTTAATTGACTATTCTCCGCCGCTGTTCAAATTATACATTCACGCCCCGAGCGGGCCGTGGTCAACATAACTAGTGTACCTTGATACAAAGCAAATATTAGCCCAGCCATGCATTATTGTCAAGCACAGAAGCGCTACCTATGTAAAATCAACCACTTCATATCAGAGCACCCATCCAAAGAAACATAAACGCTATCGTGAAGACATAAAATTGAAATTTCATTGCAACGGGCATGCGTATATTGCATTTCGTATTATAAAGGTGCATATGCACCGGGCTGGCAAGTCGCATACGCGCCGATGGGTAGAGGCGGCTATGACAAAGATTGGAGCCAACTATAGTTGGCTTTATTAATAACAGCGAGTTTTCCGGTCGTGTAAACTGGGCTTTATGCGGCGCGGACGTTCCACACAAGCTCTATCGAAGTAATTACGTCATGTTTTATAATGTGCCCCGGAATTTACAAAGCAAATTGGTTCCTGTGGACTTTACTAATAATATTATTATTTAATTTTCTTCTAGCAGTTAATGCGTTTAGTGCAAAAAAGCTTTTACAGTTTTAAAGAAGTTTTATTGTTTTATACTAATACTTTACTGAGCCCTAAAATTACTGTATCATTTGAACGGAATGTTTTAAAAAAGATGTCAACATTTTCATCAGTACATTAATTAAAAAACATCATTAAACTAAACTTTATCATAGAAAACTACTGACACAATTTCATTAAATACATACGCAATTAAAAACATTTAAAATCTAAACATATTTGAAAAGAGATCTTTAAATAAGTCAAGTACGGCGTTAGTAGTAACCAAGTTTAAAGGCTGTGCCACACGCGTTCCTGGTCATCATTTCCTATTCGCTGACTGCATTTCACGCCAACTAAGCTAACGGGCTCGGTCACAGGGCAGATCAGTGTGATCACTCAACTCGAGAATTTTACACTTTACGCCTGTTAGGCCTATCATGTACCGGATCCTTTGTTCGGACGTAGCTGCCGAGGGGTTGAATATAATTACTTGAAAAATAACCTCGTTGCTTCCTTTAACTTAAAAAAAAAGTTTTAAATAGAGACCAACTAAAACTGTATAATCTATAACAAATAATACAAGGTAAGCGGTAGCTGCCTTCTTCTAGAGACTTCAAAAATTATCAGATAAAAAACAACTACAAATAAAACCATATTAGTGGTAAGCACTAAACCTAGTAATTATATAATATCGGCTAGCGATGCCCCTAATCGATGTATTAAAGTCTACAATCAGTCTAATAAACAGACATTCAAGAAAACATTCCTTAACACAATAACCTAAACGTTAAGTTACTTGCTTTGCATCTATACATATGAGAGTAGAGGTCTGTCAGCGCGTATAAATCCAATCAGTGGGTCGAAGAGACCCGTTGCGATGTTTACGCCGGGCCGTGCAGCCGGCGCAGAGCTGCTGTATATGTATGGATGTTGCTCGCAATATGCCGAATGCATTGATGCAGTGAGCCACTGTAGGGTTGGCAAACCGATTCTATTTCATTTCAATTTTGCAAAGTAATCTTGTTTAAGACACTTCGTTCTGTTAACTTTTTATGATTGTAGTCGCACGGGGCATTATTTGCTTTGATGGACACAATGTTGGTGGACTTTTATCTGCTTTGGCCGAGCCAGTGACGGAACTAGCGGACTTGCAACATGGTGCTGAAGGCCTTGCTAATACGTAAATATGTTCTCTTTATATTTTTTCATTAATTTTCTTTTTCTTTTTTGTAATTATTCCTCTATTTACATGGTTTAAGTATTTTGTATAAGGTTATTTTGGGATTATCATGTTCTACAGAACCAAAGTACCTATAAAAATAAAAATAAAATTTTGATGAATCGCATCAATACAATCTCATAACTAAGGGATTATCAACGGTTAAACTATTGTAGTTGAATCAATCCTAATTTACATTATGTAATGTTATTATTTATTTTTTAAAAACTGGCAACACAATTACGTATTTTAACAATCTTTCTATGGCCAATCATTACCCTTTTGCAAGAGTAATCACTGTCTAGTGTTTCCCTAATAGCATATTGTTATTTAAATGTAAATATGCATATTGCCAACCCTATATGAAAGCGGAGCAGGTACCGTGGCGAAGTCATTAGCAGTAATGGCTGATCCGTTGCTCCGTCAGATTTAGTGCGGTTATCCGTATGTACGAGTTACATGCATCTACATACAAGCCTGTTAAGATTTAATGCCATTTACATGATATTTTAATGCTTAGATTATTTACATATACATGTATGAATAATTTAAGAATCAGAGATGCTATAGTAACGGTAAAAAATAGCCATCTTATGCTTCTACTGCAACAGGAATGAAGAAATCCAGAAGGCATCAGTTAGGTTATTTAATAATTATTTGACTAAATAAATACTTAAGCCACAGTCTAGAGACCTGCAGAACAAATTATCGACCCTCTTATCATTCAATCATATCACAAAATCTTGTCCTTATCCTTACAGAGGGTCGGCACAGTATGTGCTGCTCTTCCATACATCTCTATCAGCCGTCATATCTGAATCCACTCCTTTCTTAAGAATATCTTTTTCACACAATCCATCCATACTTTCTTCGGTCTTCCTCTTCCTTTGTAGCCATCCACATCAATTCTTAACACTTTCTGGTTTATGTCCCCATCGTCTCGTCGCATAACATGTCCATACCACGCTATGACATTCGATTTGATCATATCACAAAATTATTGTACATTTAAAAAAAGAAAAAACGAATGTATTATTAAAAACAAGGAATATTTATATGTATGTACATATAAGTACATACTCTTCTTATAACTATAAAAATATTATGTTCTTCATGGTTATATCAAAAATATTACAATTTAAAAGGGTCGGGATCTCCATACGCGTTATCCCTCCCCATGGGGGGAGACTTGGGTAACTTGGGCCATAACCGTATTTCACCCATGTCATAAAAACTAAGAAACATTGTGCCGCAAAGTATTATAATAAGAATTCTGCCACAGCCACACTGTTGGCTGCGAGATTTATTTACAATTATTATGGATTAAACTGTTTTACGCAATATTTTATACAAAAATTGCAAGATTATTGTTTAATTTTATAACATACTAGCTGTTGCCCGCGACTAATTCTACGTATCTAGGTATAATATTCAATCGTTTATTTAATAAATATTGTTACAGAAATTCTGACTATTCTTTATTCATTCCGACATCAAATGGCATATATTTTATTTGTTGTTTTTATGAACAACTTAAAAATTGCACAAAATTCCAGAACCCGTTATTATTTTAATGATTTTTAAACGTTTTCAATTTTATTTATAACTCTGTTTTAGCAACATAATATCTCGTCCTTGTGTTTGGTTTTAATATATGAAAATAATATTACGAATAAATTCTGATACTTTCAAAACATTTTATTAAATCCTACTCGCATTAAGAAAAGGACTTCGGTATTACTTATAACGATCGCAAAAGATGTTACCTACCGAGGGACGCCGGGTGATTTGCATGTATGTGGGGACGAACGGGTCGGGAGGAAATTCTAAACTATTTGAGGGAGGAAACGTCCTCTGTAAGAATACGCAGGGGGAACTTTTAGTATTGTTGTCGAATTTAAAACGGAACACTAAAGGAAACTTGAACGTCTTAAATTACTGGCAAATATATCCTTACAATTTTTAGTAACAACGCTATAAATATTTTTATAATCATATAATACTAATATTATAAATGCGAAAGTTGGATGGATGGGTGGATGTTAGAGTTTGTAGCCTAAACGGCTAAACGGATTTCGATAAAATTTGGCGCAGACGTAGAGGATAGTCTGGAAGAACACATAGGCTACTTGCATCTGTTTTTTTTTTTATTCCGCGCGGACGGAGTTGCGGGCGAAAGCTAGTACATCATATAACAACATCACATATGTTATTTAAAAGTCAAAAAAAAGCAACAACATACAAAATTATTAATTTGTACCAACAATATCTGCATAAAACGAAGAAATTCTTATCAGATTTAAACCACGTAATAACATGAAACAAATATTGAATCAAAATAGCTTTAATTAAAAAAAATCAAATCAAAACGTCTCTTATGGTAAACATGATTGTCCAAATTATTATGAAGCTGCATGATATTGTTAAAATATATCACTACTATACGAGTATGATAGCAGAAAAATATTGTTACATATCGTTATCTACCGTCACATTTAAACGTTAACTAGAAAACAATTTGTCAAGGTATCTACGACATATTTAATTCAAATAATATTATTAATGCTATATTTTGATGGATGAATGTTTGTTATACTTTGTAGCCTAAAAGGCTGAACGGATTTCGATGAAATTTGGCATAGACGTAGAGGATAGCCTGGAAGAACATATAGGCTAGTCAGTTTTGCTTTCTTTAATTCCACGCGGACGGACTCATCTATTTTATTTATACGTCGAACTCTGTTCATCTCGTGAATAAGAATTATTAAATAATACATATACATAGCGGACCTAACTTCTGGCATATGTCAAGATGAGACACCAATTTGTGACATCGCAACATAAATAACCTTCTCATTAGCATACACACCGGAGCATCATGTACAGACCTCCACATCTACCAACTATCTGCAAGAAAACGTTTATTTCATTCTAATTTATATTTCCATTCTTGTCTCGCACGCCGGGAAACCGACCGAGCGTGCCGATAGGCGGAGCCTATATCCTAACCGATATAACATGAGCCGTGGAAATCCGAGGACTAACACCCTTTACTTCTATAATACATGGACTGAAAGGGACGGGGTAGATCGACGTAATGTGGCCGCACTATATATCGCCTGAGTGCACATTGGCTGATTTAGACCACGCCTACATGGAAATGCATTTCCAAGATTGCTATGCAGATGCGCCGTAAGAACAGCGAATCTGGGAAGTTTCCCTCGGATTTCGAAAGGCGTTGGGTTTTTGCGGGCGTTGGTTTTTAGGTTAATGGGCGATACAGACAGAGTTTGTGCTTTATTCGTATTACATACAAATCTTTTTTGTCTTGAAATAATTTAAAAACAAGTAGATTAAAAAGAAAAACATTGTAGGTATAAAATACTTGAGTTTTCATCCCTGTACCATCATTATTTATGCCTACATCATTTTACATGTTTTTTCCACTTTAAGTGAACTAAGCATGAGATTTTTTCTTGCAATATAATTTATTATTTACATTATGTAAAGTGCTTCTAATAAGCTTGTAGTAAGCGGATAAGCTAAATCTAAATACTCAAGTATACGTTATTCCCACCTTACTTTCGCAATCTCGAGTGCGTTAACATATTCCACAGGTAGTTGCCGTAAACAGATCATTATAAATATAATACTTTTTGCAAAATAGACACAATAACATTTCCTTAACCTTAGTTATAATCCGATGAAAAATACTTATAACTTTACCGCATAATAGGAGTAAATTAAAGCTGCACTTCATTATATAACAAGATTAAATGAAGTCGAGTATAGAACATAATTTGTGCAAGACTGTACATAGGGGGCTTACTGCGGGCGGTGGCGTGCGTGCATGCCCACGCAAATCGCATCAGACTACTGTGTGCACATCTGTTGCCTGCCTTATCAATTTAACTGCATTTCATTTGCTTATCGATTCTATATTAATGTTTATACATATAAAGTCAATACTAAGACCAAATGAGAAGTATAACAATTCGATATTAACAATTTAGTCAACATATTAATTCTTCGTGGTAACAATTTTTGTGGACGAACGAAAATCGGTTAGAATGATGAAAAAAAAAATAAATAGAAGAAAAGAATACAAGACTTTAATAAAAATTAATCAACTTAAGTTTAGCTTCAGGTCAATAGATTTACATAAATACAAGCAAACTAATGATATAAGATTATGAAAGTTTGGATGGATGAATGAATTAATGTTATATCTCCAAAGATTGACAGTTCACATTAAAATTTGATACAGATCTAGAATATAGTGTGGAAGAACATATTACTAAGTTTATTTTTATTTCCCCGAGGAAGTAGTCGCGCAAAAAAGTGGACAAAAAGCTCGTTCTCCATAATCAACATAGTGTAATTCTTATACATAAAATGGTCTCCAGAAAAATATTCCAAACAATAACAGATTATATTAAGCAATATTAGAAGAAATGGTTTTCCTTGATCAGAAATCGCTGCCGTGTCTAATAATACACCTATTTTAATAACAAAGCTGTGGCCGGATCCTGGTGCGAGCACAATGCTCGCCGCCCGGCGTTGCTCGCTCCGGTGGCTTTCAATCCCATCCTATTGCTGGTTTTTACTTCCGTTCGCTTTACACTTGACGTGCGTTATTGTAGGAAATGAAAAGATATCTTGGTCGCCTTTTTTTCTTGGTACCGGATTAGACTTCTGCGGCCTCGATGACGTTTAGGGATGGGAAAAGGTTCTGGAATATTTTTGAATTCGTGTTTTTCTGTGTAAAGCACAAAATATTTAGAGAAGTGATTTCACAGCCGAAATATTTGTACAAAAACATTTGTCGCGTAACCCTGTCACGAGACTATTGATTTTAATTGACGCTTCATTCTTGAAGAGAGTACATAAGAATCAATTTTAATATATCGATAGAGGCACAACATCGATAATTACGATTCGAGTACCGAAGGAATATTCGATCGTTAACAATACGGCCGTGTAATAGATTGCGTCCGTCCGTCAGAACGTTAGCGGGTTCGTTTCCGACGAGACACGTGGCCGCTTTAAAATATATTGCCTACAATTTTTGCATAAATTTAAGGGGTACATTAACATCAGGGTATTTTATACTTACAGTACTTAATGTTCAAGTCAGGAACACACATAAATGCAGTAATAATAATAATGGACGACTAAACTTGGACGAAGTATGATATAAAAAGAGTTAAAACGCATTTCAGGTCTTCCGTAATCTTTTGCTTAAAGCTACTTTAAGAATCTGATTAATTCATATAGTAATTCTTAAAATAGATAAATATACAGAGACGTTATGTAATAGAACTCGAACGAGATCAGGGAATCCTATTAAAATTTTAAAGTGGTCGTAAAATGAAAAGTTCTGCCAAAGCCAAGAGCCGACCTCATAGAGTGGGAGGGGGGGTATTGTTATTCAAATTCTGGCCGACGCATCCCGACACTTCGCCGCAGAAAATTTGAATAATAATCGGGTCCAACATTCATATGGTATATTAAAGTTGGTTTTGTGCCTGAGTCCGAAGACTAACAACTGACGATTGTTTGAAATCACTGCACAATACAGTTCACCGCTTACTCTTGCCTTCAGTTTTTTTTGTTTTAGACAAGACTAGCTGTTCCCGCGCGGCTTCATCCGCATGAAATTACGAAAATTTTATTCTATTGTTAACATTTGTCAAATTATCAATTACAAATGTCAATATGACATAACATGATGACAACCTTGCTTCCTTAAAGTTGGCAGCAACTTATGGTCTCTTTCACACATTAAGGCTTTTATCAAAAATATTTAACTTATTCAATGGCGTTAAAATATATAGTCTAAAGCATGACGCAAGTGTAGGGCTTTTTATTAAAATAGGAATTATTCAAAAACATGCTGTAATTGCTGACATCTTAAGCAACAAAGAAGTGTGTGTTTACGCTTTGTATGTATAGATAATATAGATTGATCAAATAGTATTTAGAGTCGAGTCCAATAGAAATATCACTGACTGACCATTAAGTCATTTATTATGCATGGATTTGTTTTGAAAGACTGTTTTTTAAGTCTATTACACAGCTTTTACATGTAAGATTGCATAGATACATTTGTTTCTAACTTGTTGTAACTTTTCATTTATGAACTATAATCTATATGGCTATTGATGTTATAAATCATTGGTTAAAGCTATTACAAGTGATTACAAAACCTGTTTTAAGTATAAATAAATAAATGCTTTATTAACAAATATACATTTCATGGAAGACTGGTCCTGCACTAGATTTCCTGTGCTGCAGGAGCCAATCCCTTCCACATGTGAAAATAAATACATTAAGTGCCTAAAAAAAATTAAAAGCATTAAAATTAGATTGTTATTGACAGAAGAAAAAAAAAGGAAAACTATATACATTTTTTTGGTGGATGGATGACACAAAACAAATGGTTGAAATATTTTAGGTTCAAGTCTTGAATAAAAATATTAAAAGCAAACAGTTTAAACGTTAAAGTTAATAAACATCCCCTTTAAATTCATAACGATTACAAAACAAAATATTTATTGCACTTAAAATGCTATCATAAAATACATACAATAGGTCCTCACCCTTTAAAAATGTCTGATATAATAGTGCAATACAAAATATGTATTTTATGACACTATGAATGATATGACACTTCGAGGGCGTTGCGAATTATTTTTCAATTCAACCAAATTACATTTGATACGCCAAAAAATACTTATAAATCTTCCTGTTCAGGTAATAAAGATTATTTCGGCTTGTTCATGTATTTTGCTATCTTTTTTTTAATATAGCATTCGATGTATTATAAGTTATTGTGTTTTTAACACTTCACCCTCGCTGGAAGAGAGGGGTAGCTGGAGGTATTTTGCACCCTCGCTGATTAGCGTTCTTAATCTACGAGGGATACACTGATGGTATCATGCTATATGTAGACATTGGAAATATAAGACACAATTAACGCAAAACATAAGTAAGTTTAAAAATTAAAGAAACAAGGAATATAGTAAATATTTTTACAATATAAAAGATAACAGACTTATCTAGAAGAAAATGTTTAAAGCCATCAAAGTAGTTTCCTTCCATAGTAAAGATTTAGGGGGAAAAAATAGAGATAACTCTAAAGTCAAATAGTTACGTTTACGTAGAATTTTGATGTATAATTAGTAAAATCAATAATTAACACTCATTTGTTTGATTTTGTTTACTTTATTTGACGAAATGTATTGCATAACACCATCCAGTTATACAATAATATTTTGTATGTTTATTTAACGTCTTAAACTGTTGCTTAATGAACTACAGCGGGGCTGCGGGCCTAAGCCTGTTTGCGAACATGTTCATCTCGTTATACTCACCTATTGTAACATATTTGAACGTGTTACACAAACACATGTTCATTTAAACATGTTACATTTAAAAGTACAAGCTCTAACATACATGTTCAAACAAACGTATTTTGTATTTCATAACGAACTAGTTTTTTTATAAGAGAAGGGGGCAAAAGCGGCGGGAACACAGAGGTGGTCAACGACTCCCGCAACACCAGAGGAACTACAGAAGCGTTGCCGGCCTTTGAGGAAATTGTAAGTTCGCTTCTTGAAGGACCCTAAGTCGTACTGAGTGTGCCTAAATATACATATGTTCATGCAAAGAATGTTCTACATATGTGCCTAAATTCATTGAGATCTGTTGAGCTTTGGAGATACCTTTTATCATCCATCCATCCATCTAATCTTTCGTATTTATAATTAGTAAATAAGCATTATAAATGGCAATATAAGACACAAACACAAAGCACCTAAATTACTACATTTTTGAACTATTAAATGACTAAAATTGAATCTGTATACTAATACAGATTCAATTTTTCCAGAATAATTAGAGCCGTGGAAGTTCTAAAAAATTAACCATAGAAGTAAATTAAAATGGGTGATTTACCAAAAATGCAGATTTATAACCCTAAACAAATTTATTACGATAAGAACACAATTAGTTCTTCGTTTTTGCAGCAATAAATACTTGCAGACTTAACTTCAATAAACGTTAAGAGTGAAGTTAAATAAATCTCTAATTAAACTGCTTACAAATGAAAATCCTTATTTACGTTCTAAAACTAACGGGGTTTTATCTTTTTTAATTAAAAATGTATACTCAATTTTAATTAGAATTTAATCGCTTGACATCTCTACTTACATTATTGTGGCACTAACTAATTGACCAACATTGGAAAGCAACAACTTTGTCTCACTTCTTTCACACTTTAACTTATTACTTTGTCACTTACCTCTTATCGTTTCATAACATGTTTTTACACGCAAAACTTTATATTTTATAAACTCATTTAAGGTAAAAGCACCTAATAACGACCCCTCAAAATCCGCACCTATTACCGCCATATTTAGAGAAGTATCATTTCCATGCAATACATTAAAGTTTCACAAGTGGTTGCTTTAGAAAAAATGTAGATATAATTTTAATGCAAATGTTTTATCTAACAGATTGAGTGTTTAATTATACTTAAATCGATTTTAACCGATTGCTAAATAAAGCTTTAAGTTAAGCGTTAATTGAGTGAATCGATTTAACAGCTATTAATATAATGGATTTATAAATAATGCAAGTATGCCATTAACCGCAGTCGTTAACCGCAGTATTATCCGTGGGTCGGATAAATCGCATTCGGATGTATCCGAGACATTAAGTCTCGCGGAAGCGCACGTCGGATGCCGACCCATCCATTGGCATTGCTTGCGCTCCGCCGGCCGCCGCGGGAGGTATCTCATTAAACGTATTGATCAATGTGAACTTGAAACCACCTTGTCAACCACAAGATGACCGAGGATTTGGTCAAGGTCGCCGGTAAGAGTTGTCTTTGCAACTTTACTTAAGTTAAAAATTTCGTCGACTCGTATTTGTTAACTTTAAGGGAACAGCATCTCTTTTCGGCGAGGACCCAATCCGGTCAGCAATGCATACACATTTCAATTATTTTGTTTGTCCTGTAACTACGTGTTTATATTATTTCTTTCTTTTTAATTACTTTGTTGTGTGTGTGTGTTTTTTTTCTCTTATTCCAAATTGTGTTGTAGTGGTGATAAGATTAAATGTTATTTTATCTTATTCTATTTTATTTTACAAAAAGTCCTTAATTTAGTTGATCGATTGTGGAAAATCTACATTAAATAAATGTTTAAGTAATCATTGACTGACTTTCGGATTACCTCACAAATCTAATGTAATTAGTACTAATAACTACATATATAATGTTCCTAAGATACGGGTTTCTTTCCACGATTGGGTTGTTTTAGCTCCCGACCATTGTATTTGTAAAAACCACGACAGTTTAAAGTTACATATTAATAATTACATAACCATTTTTCTGTAACGTTTAAGATGAAAGCGTAAATAAAATGATTGAATAATTAAAACTAGTTGGAAACAGAAAAAAAAGTTAACTAACTAGTCAAGAAAAGTTTATTTTAAATGTCCACAACGGAAGAGTCCACTTGACATAACAAAGATAACAATGAAGGTTTTATTTAGTCACACTCGAAACGAAAATTCGATTCGTAACTCGAATTGTAAAAACCGCGAATTCGCCACGCACCGACCGCGCCGTACCCACGGGGCAAGTGCAACAATGACGTCATTAACACAACTTCTACAATAATAAACATAGCTTTAAAATGTTCCTTAACAATATAGCTTAAAGTTGAAAGTTCATTGACGAATAAAACATAAAAGGCGATGTGGTAAAATTTGTGGCGTGTATGAATTTAAAAATAATAATGCGTCATCGCGGAGTCCCTCTGTCTTTTTGAATCGGTGTAGCGTAATGCGAATTACGTTCGTACGTTGAATTTGATGAGTGTGTACGTATTTTTAGACTGTTTCCATTGTTGCGACATACGGCAAACACTTGCATAGAAAAATGCAGATACAAAATTCACGTCTTTAAACCATAAGAAACTGAGGTACAAAATTATTGTATCATCATTTAATGTATAACAGATAGATAAATACTAAAAACTTAAAAGTAGCAAATACTTAATTTAAAAAAAAAAACCTTTTAACTTAGTATTTTTAATGAAACTGTTCTAATGAACTGAAAATTTTATTGGAAGTAAATATCAAACTACAGTAAATTTTCTAACAATTCATAATAAGAGGGAAAACAACGATTATGAGAATAGAAGCTAAGTTGCTATTACTTGTACGTATCCAGGCTGATAATGGAACCGCACCGCGGGGCCCGATGGCTACATTCGCGCGTGAATTTAAATCTCGCCTCGGGTGTTAGGAAGCGGTGATTTGTGGTTATTTACCGCGGTTGTTAAGTTTCCATTTTGTCCGGCAACTCGTGCGGAATACGCGACGATTTCGATGCGAATTACGTTTTTAATTTTACAGAATAGGACCCCGGAGCGACGGCATTGTGTTGCCCCCGCAATGAATATTATTCGCAATTATTACATCTATAATTACCAATTCAAATATGACGTGCGTTGTTGCATATTACTATCTTAATTGACGAAACGCACCCAATCTATGTATTACATGAGATTGTGAATATTATATTTAAGTAAATTACAGAGAGGCAATTTATACCATATTAGCTGCCGCTCGCGACTTCGCCCGCGTGAAATAAAAAAAAAATACTATGTTACTCACTGATAACGTACAAATGAAATCGGTCCAATAGTTTTTGAGTTATTTCAATACGTACAAAAATACAAATATTTCCTCTTTATAACAGTAGCATAGAATACTTATAACTAATATTAAAACAATTTGTTAAAAATTAAAAAAAAAAACTTTAATCCTGACTTCGTTCCTTACGCTCTGTAATAAAGATTAAATAATATGCTAATATCATCTCAAAGTTAACGCTCAAATAAAATAATCCGAGCAATAAGTCGAGGAGTTGTAGACAGGCGGCGGCGGCGGGGTGGTACGTTCAGCTCCAAAAAATCCTTTTGTCCAAACAGAGCGCCGCCGCGAGCAAATGTCACACAGAGTTAACCCTTCCGTGCCGTCCTCATTGGAAATTCACTCGCGATTTACTGCGATCTACGCACTATGATGAAAAAACGACCGGTTCAAACGCTGTATAAAGTTTGTGCAATATTTTTAGTTCATTACGATTGTTTAAGAAACTAACTATACTTAGCTTAAGATGAGTCTTATTTTCGAGAAATTTGCAAATTAATTGATTCTTAATTGACATTTATACCTATAAAGTAACGTTAATAATATTTTAAAATACATGACATGTTATTGTATAGTTTTGAAAACAAACTAGTATACAGTAAACATAGTTGATTTAAAGTATTGTAACATTCACTGACTTAGCTAAATTTAATTTTAGGATATACATAGTTACATTTTAAATTTTATCGTCGTTTCATTCGTATAGTGCGCTGTGAAATGGGATTTGCATAGCTCTCCCCAAGAAACTGGCGAAGACTTTAAATTTAGTAAATTTACTAAATCTAGGCTTGAACTGATTCCACGCTGGCGGCAGACGGCGCCCGGCCCGCCGTCACAGACAAAACTTTCCCAGAACTGACATCTCTTAAGGAATTATTATGCATATTGACTTACTTCGTCTAAGCTTTTATATTGTTTTATTAAAACTATGTTCATTTTATATAGGGTAATACAGTTTTATTTATTGAAAAAAGCATATAAATTGTGTAATTTTAATTTACCTTTCTATGGTTAGAAAAAAGTTAAATAACTTAAAAGAAATTGTTACGCAATGTCGAATCCACTTATAATAAATATCTAGTCCATAACAAAGGAAATACGTTATTTAGAAAGGTAAAAAAAATCTAAACTAACAATTGACTCTTCCAGTAAGTAACTTGTCATGTTTGATGTATTCCCGTGCACTCAGCAATTCACCTGAATATTTATTTTGGGTGAGTAAATAAGTTGTTTCTGCAACTTAGTTTATTTTAGACGAAAGGATAAAAGCTCATGTCTTCTAACATTCTTCTTGGTAATTTTCTGAAATAATACCAATATAAGTATCGAATTTACAAGTGTGACAATGTTTATAGATTTGTTACCCAGTGGTTAGTTTTCCAGTGAAAACTATATTACTGACAATAATAGAAAGTCTTTTTATTAAGGCTATTAAAGATTTTAGCGACCACTGACAGGAAAATGTGTTTATTTACATCACATTAGAAATTCAATTATGAGTATTTCTCTATTATATTTTACATATAAACTTTCCCCTTGAAACACTCTACATATTAAAAAAACTGCATCAAAATCCGTCGCATAGTTCTAAAGATTTAAGTTTACATAGGGACTGACAACGGGAAACTTTGCATTTTACTATGTAGTAATGTACAACACTCATGTGATTCAATTTACTATCAAAATGTATCTCTTATGTACAAGCATCATTAAAGTATACTTTAATATACAAATTACAAAGGTAAGAGTTTTCAAGATCGAGCTTTTTCAATTTTAATTAGTACTCTACATCTGGCTCTACCTACACAGCAGGTTATTTTCGAAATGGAAATAATTATGTGTTCTATTATGTACATAATGACGAAATATACCTACAGATATAACAAGATATGAAATCTTTTGGTTACATTTCCGTCGATGTTACATTAACGCAGTATTTCCAAAAAATCTTCTATTACTACAACATTCGTTTTTACTTAAAAAATTTCGTATATTTCATATCAATAATAACAATCAAATAATAAATGAATAAAAAGCACAATGGGAGATTTCTAACCACATCCAAACCGAATTACTCAAAACTCCTCGTTGCCTATTGAAATATAATGAGTTTATATAGAAAACTAGTTGAAACCGATCACAGATCTTTTAGTACTGGATAAGTTATCATTCATTATAATATGTAAATTGCCAAGTAAACATTTAATTTTTGTGTTTAGTATTTGAAATGAATTGGCAGAAGTGTTTGATGCTTTTATCCTTATTTTAAACGATTGAGGAATATTTTTTTGGATACATTTTCGACGCTCAGCTTGAAATTAACAATCGAAATACTTTAAAATAAATAAAACCATTAGCAAAGAGATACTGTATAAAGAACAGAGTAACAATATGCAACCCCCAATATGTAACCCCAGATATGCAATTCCACATCTATCAAAACCTTAGAAATAAATAGAAGGAACAAAATAAAACGTATGCTTCCAATCCCTTATGCATCAAAAGTTTAAATAAAAAGGCACTTCTAGTTAAACAATAACCTACAACAAGTGCACCCTAAAAGCCACGGGGCTCGGGATACGAATTGGGAGGGAAAAGGGGGTAAAGGGGAGGGAATGAAGACAATGTCGAACTAGCAGTTGTAATCAGGTTAGAGAACAATTTGCCTCTCTAGCCATGCGTGACGTATGGCGGCGTAATCTGCTAGCAGCCGACTCTGCGATTGATTTTTTAAAGTTCCATATTGCAATAGTTGTGGCGAATTGAAATCTCGCCGTTTGAAATGGTACCGAACGCGTACTTCCTTTGAGATTTCTTAGCGGAAAAATCCTTCTATGTAACAAAACATGTATTGTAATATTTTTACTTTTTCTAGTGTTTATTTCTACAAAAAACTAACGTTAGCTAACAATAATTTCGAAGCGTAGATCAATTGTATATTTCAAATATACCTTTAAAGATTAAAATTATTTGTACAATACAAGATTGCCCTAATTGCAATTATGATTCATTTTGGAGTATGAAAGTAACATTTATTTCCATTCAAGCAAGTCACATACTTCTACAATTTCAACTGTACAGTTAAAATAAAATGTAGCTGTCTTTACACTTGCCACCGACAAAGTACTCTACTAATAAGGTATTGTAGTCTCTTTGAAAAAACTACATGCATGGTCATCGAGCGAAATCCATACGAATACACGCAACAGCAAATTCTTTCATATAACATTCGACTATTTAACAATTGTACAACTAAAACCTCAACAAACTTTAAGGAGGGTTACTAAAAATGTGACACACTTCGTCAGTGTTTCCATAATTAAGGGGTCCATCCGTCGGCCACGTGACCGCCGCGCGCACCGGATTACACCCGTCGCCTACAATGGGAGCTACATCTCAATCCGAACACATTCGATGCAGTTGCCAAGTAATGAGCTATGACATCGCTTTCTGTATTCTATAATTGGGTATTTTAATAGTTTTAGCTTCAATTGTAAAAAAAGAGTTCTTAATGTTACGATATTTATTTGCTGAGTTGTCGTCGAATTTTATTGTCGTATTTGGTGAACGGTTATTGAATGGTTAGTAAAAAAAGTTATTTTTTAAACAATACTAGTATGAAAAGTAGATAAACATAATCAATAACAATTTTTGTTAGAAGGATATGAATTTACAGATTTGTAAAAATTGTTACTACTAACGCCATCTAGTATTCAGTAGTGAAAAAGTTTCTAAAAGTCCTCAGATACTACCAGTACTTTTTATAAGCAATGTAAAATCTTTAAAAAAAAACCTAATTTCCTTCGACATAACGAAACTACAATAACAATTTACATAAACGATTCGTCTCTGATCTTTTCACACATAAAAAACTAA
Organism: Papilio polytes; assembly: GCF_000836215.1. Classification (NCBI taxonomy): domain Eukaryota; kingdom Metazoa; phylum Arthropoda; class Insecta; order Lepidoptera; family Papilionidae; genus Papilio; species Papilio polytes. Next base: position 4,675,306 of record NW_013526359.1, read on the forward strand.
CTCTCACAATAAAAATCCATTAATAACAAATACAACAATTTCATTATACGTGTGAAATATGACATTATGTCGGCACGCGACTTTTAATGGGTTAATATGTGTATTATCCAACAATGGATATAAAAAGCCGGGCACTGGCAGTGGGCGACATTGATATCATAATCAAAATATGAAATGATATTTGAGGGGACTATTGTCCCTTGAGTGGGATTAGTTCTCGCCTCGTGTTTGTTTGTTTTAATGATATTTTATTGAAATTATACTTTATGTTAGTTTTAATGATAAAATTTGTTAACAGGCTTATTTTGAGTTACAAATCATTAACAAGCTTTAATCATTGTTAATATTTTTGACCGACGTCTTGGAGGTACTCAATTTGTCTGTATGTTTTTTTTATAATTATTTATTTGCATATAACTTTAGATTTAAAAGCACCTATGTTCATGTGAATATGGAGTAGAACAAACTACGAGTGATATTTGGAACATCCATAAGATTTCTTTAACCTTTTTCAATATTTAGTTCAATAAAATGCAAATGTTCATATATAACTTGATGTAGAATTATTTCTCTTATATAAGAATTATAACACAAATAAGAAGAGAAAGTATCATTGATTATTATTTAAAACAATCAACTGCATTTACAGCATTTAATTGAATTCGATCTGTTGCTAAGGAGAGAACATTTTTATCGTAAATCTTCTAAGTCGTACACAATGGATCATTGTAGGGCAAAGTCTGCAGCGGACGCCACTTCTAAGTTCGCACGCCGAAATAAAAATTCGATAAAAAAGCGCCAGTACACACGTGCCGACGCATTATTCGATAACCGTCGGGGGCGGTATTGGACCATTGAGGGCAACCCTAATTTAAATAGAATTCAACACAATGCAATATCAACCTAAACATCCAAGAAATTAGATGCAATCCAATAAAAATGAGACTAGTTGTAGTTTTGATTTCACTACAAATGAATTTGCACTTAACTGTGTATTAGATAAGGTTGAGTTTTGTTTGTTAATGATGTGTGGTTAAACAGAATAGGGCTATCAGAAGATTTCTCTATTTATTGGTGGGAAAAGCCTCGTGTCAGCTCCGACACCAGTTTTAATATTTTCACTCACGTGCCGGGCACGCGCTCGGCTTTGGTAAAAAATTGGTCCAGAGTAATTCGCGTTTTATTGCACCAACGTTCCTAGTCAACTCTAAACGCTGTATAAAGTTCTCTGTTTTGTTGCGGTTTCTGACTAGTCATTAGTTGTAAATTGACGCGTCAAAGCGCAATACAATACGTTTGAAATGTGTAATTTAAATTATAATGGACACAACCGCAATGATATTTCCTGTCCAATGATCTTACATTTAAAATTACAGTACTAATAATATATTCAATCAATGTTCAAGTTTATTTACAGAACTTAAAAATAGCATTTCTATAATTTATACTTATATGATGTAGTTGTAAAAAGTAAGATTCTAATACTTTCAGATATCGTAAATTGCTTTAGAATTAATATAAACACCTTTGATCTACACAAGTTGTTATAAAATAAACAATTCATTGTAACCGGGACGTATTTACTTCACACCATTAAAATCTTTTCAATTCGTACAACTATCGCCATCTATCATCGAGTTGCATCAACAGTTATAAAAGACAGGAATTGCCTTCTCCATGTCCGTTACAATATTCATCTTACTAATATTATAAATGCAAAAGTTTAAACAAATGGATGTTCGTTAGAGTTTGTAGCCTAAACGTTTGAATGGATTTCGATGAAATTTGTCACAGATGTAGAGCATGGTCTGAACGAGTACATAAAGTTTTTTTTTAAACTGCACTCGGACGTAGTCGCGGACGAAAGCTAGTATTTCATAACGAAATTTGTTAATATTTATAAGATCGTTTCTTTAAGCCAATAAAACACAAAACATAAAATTCCTTGTATATTATCAAATAACAAAGTTTTACTTAATACTAAGTAAGAAAATGAATACTTCAAGGTCATGCGTTCAATGAAAAAAAGCTTGGTATGGTTTGCTTTAATCGGAATCAGAGAGTGGAATGCTTTCCTGAAAAATATACTCCGTTAAGAATCTATCATGAAGATAATCAAATAAATAAAGGCATACGATTTCTATGAGAATAAAGCCTTACTTGATTTAGAAGGGTGGTAAATTAAAATGAGGGTTAAATTTAAAAAACACACTAACCTCAAAGCTACCAATGAATATGTCAGAGTCGTCAGAACCCGGCGGCTGGTGCACGTTGTCCACGGCTGTGATCTGAGGCCCTGGAAATTAATTAATCATAGTTTTTTAATATGCTAAAGTACTTAGAAACATATATTGGAGTAAAAATAAATATCTTAATTTGTTTATTGAAGGAAAACAGTACATTAATAAACCTAACAGTAACACAAAAACAAAAAACAATTTTTAGGTAATTCTAGTTCGAACTAACCACATTAACAACAGGTTCTCTATTTCTTTCTACTTTCTCACTAATTTTGACATGTTTTAATAAAATTTGCGGTCTTTAAACAAAGAGTGGGTGATATCCTTAAAACATATCAGAGTAAACATTTGTATCATTGTGTAGTTATTTTTTTCCTTTTACTGTGTCGCAAGGCGAGTTACATTTTTCTTTAAATTAGCTACCTTACCTTAATTATCACGGTGCTAATGAATCCTTTACAATTTATGATTTATCTTATTTGTGTATGGCTTCTACTTCTCTAACACTACAGCCTTTTGTAGGCCTTGGCTTGGTCTAGTATATTCCAGCCTTTGTCCACGGTCCTCTAGTTTGCTATACCCATTTCTTAATTATTTTTTCTGTATATTTGTTAATATAATAAACGTATTCAACTAACCCATGGGCAGACACTCGATGGGTTCAAACAAGTCCATCGGTATGAGGTCCAGCGGCGGCGAGGGCGCGGGCGGCGGCAGCGCGCACACCGACCTGCAGCCGCCTGGTACAAGCACTCGCATCACATACAAGTTACTACAAAACATATTAAACTAACCAGATTCAAAGTAAAGACATTTATTGATAAATAGAAAAACACTCATAAAGCCTAAACTACAAGAAAAAGATATAGGGAAACCGAATGCTAAACTGAAAGCAAACCCGAAGGTAAAACCAAAACCAGCTCAAAGTAACAAGAGCAGATTAAACCATCCTAGCGAGATTCTAAAGCTTTAGATTCCAGATAGCTTTTTTGTATAATAATGTGGCAAACGAGCAAGAGGCCAAATAAATCCGCCAAAATTGCGAAGCGACTGCTGCCTACCCTTAATCGACAGGAGGAGACACACATAAAGACATTTCGGTTCCTATGAGGCTCCTCCACCATCAAATCCAGCTTCCCTTCCCTCCTCGCCTTATAGGAAAAGGATGAGAAGGGAAACATGACTAAAATGAGGCCTCCAGCAACATACTCATCAGACGAGAAGTGAAATTGCCCTAAATTGACGCCTGTCTTCTGTATACTTATATTGGTTCAATGATGGTTCGTATAATGATTTTAAATGAGTTTTTGCTTGATTTAAAAAAAAAGCGATCAAACACGGTAATTTGTGGCAAATGAAAAACTAGAAAAGGTAACCAAGAAACACCAATTAGTAAATTTAAAATTGAATACATTAGCACTAATGTTATTTCTATAAACAGTAAAGAATTCAGTAATACCTGATCGTATCATGGGATCATCAAATCTGTCAGAAGTGTCATCAGTTCGCTGCACTTTGGGACTCTCGGGTCCAGTTCTATGACTGACGCAGGGACCCACGTTGATTTCACCAGCTAGAATTTCAATTAATTATATAAGGGCATTTTAAGACTTTTACTCTTCTTTTTACCAAATTGACTGCTTCTACAAACTTATGTTACGACTTCTCAACATCAAACTGAAAGCAGAACTTAATTGCTGCATCAGAAATTAAAAGTAAGTCTAACCAACATGTAATTCGGGTAACTCTACTTTTCTAATAGCTTGTTTTCCAGCAGAGTTCAACCATTCGTTAGTATTTTTGGTTCGAAAACATTATGGCAAGCGTTTCTGAACTACGTAACACGAGTTTTATTCCTTTGACAAATTAAGTGAAAACGTTAGAAGCCCATTATATTATCCAAGACCAGAAGTCTTGCTACTCGTAATAGATTTGCTTCATGTGTACCAGTTTTTTACTAGCTTTCACCCGCGACTTCGTTCGCGTGGAATTAAAAAAAGCCTATGTGTAATATCCAGACTATGCTCTACATCTAGGACAAACTTCATTGAGATCCGTTCAGCCGTTTAGACTACAAACTCTAACAGACATCCACCCAATCCATGCATCTAAACTTTCATATTTATAATATTAGTATGAAGTAAGATGAAGGACTAGTTATATTACCGTGTGTGGAGAGCGCGGTGTGGTACGCGTGGTGCGGCTCCTCCACGCAGAGCTGCAGCCGCCCGCCCGCCTGCAGCCGCGGCACCACCGTCGCCACCACCGGCACGCGGATCTGCACCGCGCCCGCACCGCCACCTCCCCCCGCACCACCTCCCACACCTCCCACACCTCCCACACCGCCTCCCCCCACCTGCACCTCCACCTCCTAAAATAGTCACCACAAAGTCCAAGTTATTGTCAACTCCGAAGCAGCAAAGGCTTGATATAAATGTACACAGAGCATCAAAGTATTAAAACTTCCAAAGCATATCTCAATGCTCTACATTTAATGACTGTTTTTTTTTTTATATTTTTCGATAAACCTTTATTTGTAGTTCTTTCACCGAAAGAAGCACCGACAGTATCTTTATCGCCAGCCCTTGATATATACTATGATATAGAGGGGCTACTTTCAAAGATGTGGTATTATTAGATTTTTAAAGAGGGGGGTAGCTAGAGACGTTCATGATGGACGCCTTTACAATTTGTCCATGGATGGAGGACTAATACTTTTATACTTCACCTGAGTACTGCAATTGTCCTCATTCTTCACAATAATCTTGCCGCCGTCTCTCAAGTCTGCAGCGGTCGCCGGCACCAACATCTACAGACAATATACAAATACAAATATAATTATTTTGATGAAAATCTTCTGAACTTGAGATTCTGTCAGAAGATCAGTCTTCGTATTTTCAACAAATTTAGTTTATTAGTACACGAGTAGAAATAAGATAACTTTGTTTGTATGGAAAAAGAATGATACTTATTGAAACTGTTAATGGAACCTTTTTCACTGTAACGAAATCTATACTAACATTACAAAGATTAGTACTTTAGTATGTATTAAAAAAACTCGAAAACTACTGAGCCCATTTCAAAAATTTTACTATCAAAAGTTACGTTATCAGTGAGTAACATAGTCTATTTTTTTTATTATTTTTTAATTTCACGCGGATGAAGTCGCAAGCAACAGCTAGTGAATTATAATTTACACAAATTGACAAATTCACGAACCTGTTTCCCTCCAGGAAGTTTTGTATCAACGACTTTAACAAGAACAGGAGCACCTTTCTCAGGTTTGAGGAGTGCGAAGGGTGTCTGTCTGGTGGCCAAAGCAACTCCCATGTGGTAAGTCTTGATCTGATCCACAATCACGCCTCCTCCGTTCCAAGTCATGGGGTTGGTGTAGCACCACGCGTCTATCGGGTCCGGGAAATACTTGGGTACCGACCAGAAGTTATCTTTGGGGTTCCAAGTGGAAGACGGAGTTTCCACTGCTGGTAAAAAGGGACCTACAGTTGAGGTAACTTCGCAATGCTCGTTCGTTTGTCTGAAATTTTAATGTTTTTGATATTCATATAGGATCTTATTGTTGTTAGTTTCTGCATCTGTTTGGGATTGATTAATTAAGTTTTCCAAATTTTGGGGTTCTTCAGCAAATCCATAAATTTTAATGGCTAATAGAATATCATCATCATCATCACCAGCTCACTACATGTCCCCACCGAGGGGCTTGGAGCCTACTCTAAAAAGGGGTGACTAGGCCATAGTCAACCATGCTGGCCAAGTGCGGGTTGTTTGACTTCACATATATCTTTGAATTTCTTCGCCGATATTTGCAGGGATCACGATGTTTTCCTTCACCGTAAGAACATCGGGTAAATTATGTACATATGAAAATTCGAAAAATCGAAAATCACATTGGTACGGCGGGATTCGAACCCAAGACCTGTAGATTACACGTTAAGTGCTTAAACCACGGAGCCACCTACGCTCTTAATAGAATATAATGGAAATAAAAATTTTATTTACACATTTCTATACTATGATTTGTTTATGGATTAATTTTGGAGAACATTTAAAGTGATTATAGAAACATGGTCTGTTCAGTCTGTGATAGTCTTTTAACAGTACTTTGTGTACAATGGTTTCTCAATTCTATTGAATTTGACTACACCAGTGAAAACATCAATTATTCTATGTTTTAGCTATTAAGTAACAATTATTAGTGTAATTTTGTAAAAGATATTTTATCTGACCTGGTAGAGTCAGGCTGCGTGTCGGCGGCGGGTCTCTGCGGGCGCACGTCGGGGCTGGCGGCGCTGCTCGTGTCGTCTGGATGCGCCTGGATTTATACCTAACATTACATCACTAATACTAGTTCCTCAGAATTAAAAAAAGCTTATTTGTTTTATTAGACTATGTTCTACATCTGTGCCAAATTTCATCGAAATCCATTGAGGAGTTACGGAGTATCTTCTAAGAAATATCCATCTATCCAACGAACTTTAATATTTATAATATTAGTGTGATAGTAAAATGTACTTAGTATTTCTAGATGTTATCATAACATAGAAAAAGTAATTAGTAACTAAAAATAAAAAACATATATTAAGAAATGTTTATCTTAGTACTAAGTTAATTTTTAGTCTCTCGAACGTTGGCAAATTTTTCTACATGTGCATTCACTAGACATTCTGTTTCATTTCTATAAATGAAAATAAAGGTAAAAGAACTACAATAATTACCTTATTCTTGTGACACACGAGGTTCGACTGCTGGTTGAATCCTTTGAAGCAAATATTGCATCTATACGGTCTCTCGTTGGTATGCGTGAACAGATGGTTGCGTAGATTTCCTAAAACATCGAATTCATTCAAAATTAAAAAGCATATCGAATATTTATCGAATTGGATTGGATGGATTGGATTTACATTATAGGAATAGGATAACGATTCAAACAGTGAATATGTGGTGTTAAAAAGAGTATGGTGAAATAAGAATAATGAAGGGAATAAGGATCTAGGAAGGGAACCTTTCTGATGGAATCCTTTGGGACAGATGTGACACTTGTAGGGCTTCTCGTCGGAATGTGTCTTGCGATGGGAGATCAACGTCGACACGCGGTTGAAAGTCTTATTGCACACCTGGTTTAAGTACGAATAACACGATTGTTCAGTAATATTGTAAACTAAGGATAAACAGTTGAACAAAATTGCATATTTTGAAAAACCCTCTATTCTATAACTTCCTAGTAGAAAAGTAGAAGAAAAAATTATAGAAATAAACAGAGACTGGTTATATTAGCGTTATCACAAATCGAATATCCTAATTCTGTCTAATTTTATTCATGTACTTCTAATTAGGTATAAGTAGAGACTTACTAGAGCCTCTGTAGTGTTTCCCGTATTTTATGTGCCATGCATTAATATTTCTTAATTTTTTATGCTCCCATATTCTATGAATTATCCTCCTTAACCCTTAAATGCACGATTTTTTTTTAATTTTACGTACCATAAATTGAAACGTGTAGTAAATTGAACACAGATTAAGGGAACAAAAAGAAAAAAATTATCTTTCAATCAGTCAGATCTATAAATGCATCATCATGCATTTTAGAGTTAAGTGTTAAGTGTTAAATTGGTAAACGCTGCTATAGTTACTACTGTAATAAATTTGGTGTTAGCAGCACACAGCACTCCTGTTCCATTAACGATAACGACAGAACATTGCAGTTATTGACCTCGCAAGCGTACGGCCTGTCGGCGGAGTGGATGGCGCGGTGCTGGCTGAGCGTGGAGAGCTGGCGGAAGCTCTTGCCGCACGCGGCGCAGTGGAAGTTGCGCTCGTCCGTGTGCGTCGGCAAGTGGCGCATCAACGTGTACTGGTGCTGGAAGTCGCGGCTGCCTGACTCCAGCCACAAAATTAGCACTTTTGTATGGTAATTGGTAAAGTCGAAAAAATGTATTCCTATGAACTATCATAAATGCATAAGTTTAGATGGATGGATGTTTGTTAGAGTTTGTAGCCTTAACGACTGAACGGATGACGATTAAATTTGGCATAGACGTAGAGGATAATCTCGAAGAACAAAAATAAAATAAAAATTCATTTTGTTTATAAGTTAAATTGTTTTGGTTGCAATAAACCAATTTCAGACAGGATTAATTAATCATATGACAATACATTTTATAGGAACTAGTTAGTTTTTTTTTTTATTAATAAGTACTTACATATCCCACACTCCCACAGCTTGACAGTCCGTCCGTGTCTCTTCACATATTTCACGTAATGATACCTGGAGCGAGGGTCCGCCTTGTCTATCTTACACGCGGTCTGGTTGTATTTTCCTACACAAATATAAAAAATACACTATTTAGTATAGAATAATTAAATTAAAGTCCTATCAATTAATCTATACTAATGTCATAATGAGGAAATATTTGTATTTTTGTATGTATTGAAAGAACTCAAAAACTAATAGGCCGATTTAAAAAATTCTTTCACCATTAGAAAGATACGTTATTAGCGAGTAACATAGGCTATTTTTTTTAATTGAACCTGGGAGAATTTTGCAAGCAACAGCTAGTAATCAATAAATCACTTATTAACCATCTTTTAACTGTTTGCTTGTTCGAATAATTAATTTCTCGCGAGTTCGTCCACGTTTAATTTAAAAACATAGCCAGCCTATGTTCCTCTGTTACTCGGCGATAAAGTAGCTTTTTAATGGTGAAAAAATTTTGAACTCGACCCAGTAGTTTTTGAGTTATTTCAATACATACAAAAATACAATCATCTTTATTACATTAGAATAAAAGTATAGATGGAAGACCAGATGAGAAAGGCTGGAGGAATGAAGCTTAGAGGCACATCTTAAGGAAAGCAGAGTACAATGATCGATGAATAAATTACCTGTATTCGACGTAGAAGTAGAGGAAACTATTGATGACTCTGCATGTACTTTCTTACTCAATGACGACTCGAACACAGAGCTCGTACTTTTCTTCTAAAAATAAGAAAAACAAAAAGCAGCGTAGCAAAAGTCGTTAGGTACGACATATGAAATTGCAGATATCTATGAGCGGCGGTTACTTCGCATTTCGGCGATTTCTGGTATCCACTTGAATGCTTACCACCTTATCATATATAAAAATATTTATCACTTATTGTTTTCACAATGTAAAATTATTGCAGGTGTAAGAAACATGAACAACTAACTGGATTGTATAAGTCAAAGTTGTAAAAGTCAGCCCATACGGCGTCATTATTGCCGCATCGCCCGTGTGGTATTTCCCTAAAGTAATTACCATATCAGTCTTCAACTGCACATCCAGATCTTTGCCGAATGTCGTCTGTCCTGTAGTCCCGAATCCCGGCTCGGAGACGAGAGCAGCGATGTTCCCATCTTCCTCCGTCCATGCGAACCTTGCCTGCTGCTCTGAACCCTCAGGATAGAAGCCATCGCGAAGGAAACGAGGTACCTCCAACTATAAATCATACAACAATCATAATGCGACTCTACCAAAACCCAAACAAAACTACCATTCGAAATTGGTAATTTATCTAGTTGGTTAAGGCCGCATACATAGCGAAACGCACGCGCAACGAAAGCGGTTGACAATGGTTTCACGATATGACGTTACTTGACATGCTGCGTCAAGGTCATACATAAAACGCGTCATTTTTTATAAAACTGACACATAATTTGTTGATTACGGTGGTTAACCGTAATAGGGTCATTATACGGAGCTAACTCTGCGTTCCTTCTTCGCTTCGCTTGTCCATAGGCTAAAGGTGTAACCAAAAATTTCAGGTTACCGTCTTTTAAAAAAAATGACTGGTGGTTAATAAATTAAAAACATAGGTGCGACAGTGCCTCCAGCGAGGCGAGAAAGGCAGAATCGTATTTTTCTTAGTTGGATGCAAAATTGCTAGTTATTTCTACAGCCTTTATAAAAAGACTGGGCCCTTTTGCTTATAGTAATAACCTCTGTATGAATTATTGAAACGAATTAGTGTTTAATAAAAAAAAGTATTAATAATGGATATATAACCATTCAAAAATACCATAAAATTCTATAGGCATTATAAATCTGAAAACTTACTTCGTTCTTAGAAGAAGTGGTAAAAAGTGCTTCATTCCCAAATCCCAAATCTTTTTTATAAAATTTATCAGTTAAACAAACTTCATGGATGCTGCAACAAATTACAATTGTTAAATAAAATGAACAAAATAAATATAAATCAATATGGTCGAGTCGGCCTTTTGTTTCGGGAAATAATTGAATATCAAACCTTATAATCTCGTCGCCGGGTCTCATGAGGCTACTTTCTTTTATTTCTTCATCACCAAGCATCATTTATTTTTGTAATATTCAATTTTTTCGAGACAAAAAACGCTAGGTCCGTGTCAATCTTCAATTTTTCTAAATTCCTTCAAATATTTCGTAACTATGACGACTGTTCCAAAATAATTTTAGGGTATTTTTAAAATATTTTTTTTTAGACGTTTATTAGTTGCCAGTCTTTCTAATAAATAGTTTATTAACCTCTTTTGAACCTTAGGTCAATACACTTTGCTCTACATTTGTTACTCGTATGTGTTTAGGATATTTAAACACACTTACGAGTTTTCTAATTTAATTAATTAACTTTTTACAATGCAATAAACTTTATGTTAGTTAATTTAATTTTTAAGATAAAATTGTTTGAAATGCAGTTACAGTTATGTTTTAATTATTAATCTAATTTTCTATTTCTATTCGTTTGGATTGTATTAGAAATAAATTATGTTTTCATTTGTGGATAATTTCACTTGGCTGATTATATACGATATCTTAGCCTTTGTCGATGCAATTAAAAAACAAACTGTCAAACATAACTGGCGCCTGGCGAGTTATGAGATTTTAGTGAATTTATTTTTTTCATATTGTTAAGTTAATAGTTTCTTCTGACTGTAAAATTAAAACAGCAAAACAATATTTACGATAGTATTGGATAGTTTTAGTGTTAAATTGTATAGTTACATAGTTTTAGTGTGCAATAATTAAAAGGTAAGTTTAAAAAATAAAGTTTTTGAAAAGTTAATTATAGGTTATCACGATAAAGATTTCAGAAGTGAAAGTTCTTAAATGATTTTAATGAATGTATTAAATTTTATGTTATGTATTTTAATGTGATAATCTATAAAGTGAGAGGTAACATGATTAACTATGTACTATGACGACTTTCCTTATCTTTTGTCACATCAATTGAAGGTTTAATTACTCATTAGATTAGGTTATCGACATTTTTATTATATTTATTACAACTATTTGTCCACTTTATAAATAAAATTCAAATGCAGGATGGCCAATTTTTTTAATGTTGTCATAGTTTAACGTTTAAGTCTATCGCATTGATATCTTAATTCAAATGCGTAACCCTGGCGAAAAAAAATAGCAAATAATCGTTTTGACATAAAATTGTTTTCCTAATTTTAAATGTTGATAAAAATGTATGAACTTAGTGTTATACAATTATTATTTATAATATAAAATATCTATAGTAAGTTTCAAGTTAAAGGTAAATTACAAATCTTGATTCAAGTAACGAATGGAAATATTTTTCTGTTGGGATATTTTCGAGTGGTTTGTTACAATGTGTAAGTGGGCTGCTCATTGCGTTGCCCACTCGAGTCTTGGAGAGCGCTCCGACCTGCTGCTGTCTGAATACAGAATTAATCTTATGAACAAAAACTTATCTTTCCTTTTTTGGCTCATTATATCTAGATAGACGTATTTATGTCTAAATATATTTATGCTATCTATGCTTTAATCTAGACAAAACGAAAAGTAAACAGCAATAAAAGCTGTGCATTGATGCTGACGATTTTTATATGTAATACGTAATTACGACGATTTTAAAAACTATGCTTTGTTGATTTTATTTGCGTAATAAGTGTGTAATAAGTGTGTAAAAAAATGTAATTAATTGAATTGTTATAAAAGAATGTTAGATTGAGATAATGTATGTTGGTTAATTGGACATAGGTTTTTGGAACAAAAGGAATGGGTCTGGTTATATTGGTCGGGCTGATACCGTGCACTCACTCCCGGCCGCTATCCCACTACTGCCCGATACGGGGACTTTTGGCTGCTGGGTTTCCCCCCTGGCCCGGTTCGCCCCTCCTTAGTTAACCTGCAACTTCCAGACTCCTCCGGATGTTCCATATCAATACCGGGCTTAGTGTGGACGTCCAGTCAACATGAGCCACACGGCACCAGGACTCCCGACCTCAAACCATCCTCCAAGCCCGACCTCCGAGCAGCCGGATTACAGGAGACGCCACGCTCCCAGTCGACAAACGTAGTGAAAATATGCATTCATTTATAGGACCGTAGTTCGGTTCGGTTTTCAGATCTTGATTATTTTTTTTTTATTTTTTTTTTGTACTATTTTTTTGTATAATGCTGGAATTACTCATTTATTTACTTTTTTATTTCTCATGTTTTGTTTTAATTTGTAAAAAAAAAATATTTAATGGCTTTACAGCCACGCCATCTATAAAAGAATATGAAAATAATCAGTGAATTCGTGGTAGTTTTGACGAGTTTTAACAATTCTCACATAGATGGCACTATTATTAAATTTATTTGGAAGCAAGTAATATTTATAGTTTGTTAAAATTAGATTAGTTTATTTTTTATCTTGTAATTTATCTTGTAGTTTATAACATTCACAACTTAAATAGAAATAACATCTTATAAAAACTGTTTGTGAATATCTGAAAACGTTACTAGATTTAAGGAAAAAATGTTTTCAAAAATTACAATACGATGAGAAAATATTTTCATTCGAACGAAACAGAATCGAACTACGGTCACGTATAAATGAATGCATATTTTCACTACGTTTGTCGACTGGGAGCGTGGCGTCTCCTGTAATCCGGCTGCTCGGAGGTCGGGCTTGGAGGATGGTTTGAGGTCGGGAGTCCTGGTGCCGTGTGGCTCATGTTGACTGGACGTCCACACTAAGCCCGGTATTGATATGGAACATCCGGAGGAGTCTGGAAGTTGCAGGTTAACTAAGGAGGGGCGAACCGGGCCAGGGGGGAAACCCAGCAGCCAAAAGTCCCCGTATCGGGCAGTAGTGGGATAGCGGCCGGGAGTGAGTGCACGGTATCAGCCCGACCAATATAATCAGACCCATTCCTTTTGTTCCAAAAATACATAAGATAGACTAATACAAAAAAGAGTCTTGGGTTTACTATTTTTTATTATTGTTTTACTATCTGTGTTGTGTATGTACATTAATTTGAAACTAGTTCTATTTATTTTTATCGTGAAAAAGTAACACTATATTCTTTTTTCATTTTGAGAAAAGTACATTTAATTTTGTATTAAAAACAAACCCACGTTTTCAAAAATTATTATTTTTTTGTAATACGTCAAAGATTGAATACGTATATTATAAATTGATGATTAAATTAATTAATCCAGAAAAAAAATAATTGCAGAGACATCTCTTAGAAATATTTGAAACTATAATAAATGAATGTATTCTGCTTTGTGGTTTGTGACCTTTCCGAAAAGAAGTTTTAAAATCATCAATAGATGGCGCTGAAATGCAAAAATACTGTATTTTTTTATTAACCAAAAACAGCAGCTGCGAATCAGGGATAATGCATATATTATTGAGTATCACAAAGGTTGTTTCTTTCGTAACGCTCGTTAAACTACATATAAACCATATCTATAACTAACTATATCCGAATTATAAATCCTTCAAGCAGTGAACATGTATCTTTTTCAACACCGCTAACGTATCTGCATATATTCTAGTGTTGGTCCTTGGCCGACTGTAACTACACTATTCCCTTAGCTTGTTTTTACTTTACTCTTTCAAAATAAAGGATATGCAGACGTATGTAAACAAATAAACGTTGCCATTTTGCTAGTGCATAGCGTGTATTCCATTAAAATCTCCTCAACGGCACTCGATCTTAGTCTATGTGACAGGGTGGCAGCCCCCGATAAAGACCTGTTTCGGATCTCGCGGCGATATTGCATATTCATACCGCTGTCCTTATTGGTGTTTACTAGGAATAATATAATTGATGGCATCGCTAACAATGAGCCAAATGTCGCGGACGCAGACGATGTGTCATGTGAATGCACATCATACTATTATTATGATAATTCTTGTCTTATTTTCTGTCTGTCTTGCGTGCATTGAGCCTATATGGTATTAAACTATTTCTATGTTCATACTTAAGTAAAATGTTAACAAGTACATAAATAAGACTTATATATGCCTAAACTAGTATTTTATTGTTTCTTATCCTATTTCCTTCCTTTATGTCGTTTGGAAGGTTTTGATTTTGTAACAATAGTTCTCTTATTTAGACAAACCATATTAAGAATCCTGGAAATATATAATACTAGCTTTCGCTCGCGACTCCATCCGCGTGGAATTTAAAATAAAACAAAAATAGGTAGCCTATGTGTTCTTCCAGACTATCGTCTATATTTATGACAAATTTAATCAGGATCCGTTTAGTAGTTTAGGCTACAAACTGTAACAAACATCCATTCATCCGGAGGCCTATTTTTAGTCCCTTTACCTTTCCACCCTTTTCTTAAGAGGAAAGAATGGGAAATATCCTCTTTACGTGCGTCTCCTTCTCCGTCAATTAAAGCTAGGCAACGCATTTGCAATTGCGGATGTTTATGGGCAGCGGTCGCTTTTCATTTCGGTGGATTCAGGTGGTTGCTTGCACGTTTGCCATCTTATATTATAAAAAAAAATCCATCCATCTAAACTTTTGCATTTATAATATTAGTAAAATTGTGGTCAGGCTTCATATTATTTTGTTTTTAAGAATAACCGTATAATTTGGCATTTTTTAACTCGTCGCATATATCATTTAATTAATGTCGACTTTTTGTTTTTGTTTTACTTTTTTTGACGTCTGGAACTTTCTCCGCGATATATATTTCACGAAATTTCATAACATTCGCATCTTTTAATGACATGGGTTATTAAATAAAACCAGATTACAAGTAGAACATTGAAAGTTGACTTACATGCCTATATTTAATGTTAATAAATTTAAAATCAGCCATTACAACTCAATTCCGATGAAATATGACTTGTATATATGAAAACTCGTTTTAAAGTACGAATTTAATCAGTAACGAGAAATTTATTTCCGTAAGTAATCGTTTAAAGTATAACAAAAAAGATGTGAATGTAAAAATAAATGTTTGTTAATTGGATTGTGTATTTAAATATCGCTTTTAATTCGTTTGTTTCATTAGAGAAAGTTTCGGAGGCATATTTTTTATTTATTGAACAAAAAGACTATTTGAAAATACGTTAAAACTTTTATATAAGTACGAAACTCACAGGATTTAAGTATACCCACACAGCATTATATTTGTATTTAAATCAACTGTTTTTTAAACCAATTAATACTAAATTAAAAGTAAAATAGAAACTAGTCGGTTCCGTCACCGCAGGATAAAAGTGTGAGTTGAGCCGTTTTTAATTAATTTTCGCTTAAAGTAATGTCTCACGATAGTTTAAACAATTAAAAGCAATCGCTTGATTTAAAGAGTTGAAATGACTAAGACAGTATTTAAAAAATAGGTACACCGATTGCTCGTTTAAATATTTCTAACATCAAAGTCGACAATTGTTAAAACGTTTTACAACGAAAGCGTATGAAAATCTTGTTGAGAATCTAATAACTATAATACAGTTCTCACCAATGACCGCACGTCCGAAGTGAATCCGATGCGATGTAATTTCTTATAATGACGTCCAATGGGACATATTTTCACGGAGCTAACAATGTGAGAGCGGGACAGAGATCAAATTGTTGCAACAAGCGAAGCGCATGATCCTATCACAATCATTTTCGTAACTAGATCGGAGTGCTGTTCATATGTGGATTGGTTTTATTCAAGAATGCAATAACATTTTCCGGTAACGAGAAAATGTGTGCAAATCAATGATTAATATATCTAACCAAAATCGTCATATAAGTTAGTGACCGCAGTCTCTAAGAAATTGTGTGACAAACTTTGATTCTCTGGATTTCGTTGTACTTTTGTATGATTCCTACTCTCATAATTTTCTGCTAATTTCTATCAGTTCTAGGCATGAAGGGTTATTATATAAAGGGATATATAGTTATTAGGTATATTTTTTTTGGAAATAATAGTTTATGTGCCTTACTGTTGCAATTATTGCATAGTACCATCCTTTAAGTAACGGAGACACTCAGCAAATTGTGCGAAGTGTGGGACGTGGAATTATTGTCAGCAGCGGATAATGGGGTTAGACTATTTTCTATTCGATTCTCTGTACACTTAATGCAAAAATATTGCAGCAGTAATAATTTATGACTAAAATATCAGCATTGATATTAACGTAAAAGAAGTTTAGGGAACTTTTTGCTCTATTGTAATACTGTCTTCAAATATTTATCACCGCAAAGGTAATGAGCACAGAATAATAAATGTATTGTTACAAAATAATACAAACGAAAGTAGTAGTGGGGGGGTAGTTTCATAAAAGGCTTGGCAAGTAGGAAGGCGCCCATATTAGCTTAGAATCTCAGTCGCGCAGTCGCTCTGTAGCTCTGTAGCCGTCAGTAGCTCAGTAGATTTCTATTCGTCACCACGGAACTTTCGATATCTTTTACATTGTTGCCTTAGTGTATTTGTTTAAAAGTAATTCGCCAGTATTGCTCATATTACCGCTCGAGTATCATATTTTTTAAAAGTCATTCTTATCGAAATTTATAACAGTATGTTACATTTGAACTTGTTGTTTCCATTCAGCCTTCTTGTTTTCGTTAGAAAAAATTGCGTTAAAGCCAGCAAGTGTCGAAATGTTTAGTTAAATATGTCAGAACTAAGAGTCTGTAACGTCCTTTATATGTAGATAGTAGAGAATCATAGAATATTTCATTTAAGTAAGTTGCAATTACTAATTGCAATACTAATGTTTATGGTATACGTACATCAGAATATCTATTACCTACATTAATAAATAATTTGCCTCCCGATATTAAAAATAATATTAACTATAAAAACTTAAAAACTTAAAAAATCACTATCCTTAATTTTAATATCACAACCCGTATGTGCACCCTGTATATGACGGTATGAGCGAACTCAGTTATTGTAAAAAATTAAAAATCTTACCTTACCTACTGTTACTTTTTACAGCGTAGTACCCAAATTGTCTAGACAAACCCGCAATTGCGTTTATGGACACTTTTATATTATTATGTATTAAAATAAATAAATAAAAAAGTGATGGTTCAATATGACCAAGGCAACAGATTTATCTCACGACATCTCTCCTACGATATATTCGTGATACCTTGTTTAAAGGAGCTCTTGTACATTCCAGTAACGTACAAAAGGTTATTTGTTCTAAACTATCGTAGCACGATACAGGCGTACAATTACAAATCAGCCTCCCATGGCACGAGTTATTAAACATTCTATGCGTAAGTTTTACAGACAATTTAGTTGAACAAATTATAACTTAACAGTTCAAGTCATAAGAGGTTGTTATAAAGTGTCATAGCTTATTGTCGTATCTAAAGTTTCGTTTTATACTTACTTATGCACTATTATAAATGAGAAAGATTAAACGCATGTTGGAGTTATCTGTAGAGGAAAGTCTATGATAATTCCGCTGGAAGTTGCGAGCGACAGCTGGTTAAAAAAAAGCTGCATTTACACATTTTAACACATTTAGTACACTGCCATTTATACGTATTTAAAAATGAACTTGGCAGAGAACGTGTTAATTTACAGCTCTTTTTATTCTTGTTAACAAATGAATGTTCGGAAATAGATAGTGTATATAGTTTTCCAATGAATAGTTTGTACCTTGGACCTCGTATAGTCTAGGAGGCTTGGCGCGGCGCAGGCGCAGCGCAGCGGGGCGACCACTGACAGTAACAGACACACGGTTAACCTTTAGATTAAGATGTGAACCGGTGCATAATGGCTTAGAGATGTACCCGGCAATATTGTTACTTCTATGATATATGCGGATGATATATTTACTTGTTACTTGCAATTTTAATGTCAAACTTTTTATTGACATGAAGTAACAACATATGTATCTTCCCTTGTTTTTCTTTTGACAAATGGGTACTCAACTTTTATCTGATAAAAGCTTTTAAAAATCGAAAGTAGTATCTTCTATTAATTTGTCATTATTTTCCATTAAATTGTTTATGCCTTAGCAAAAAAAGAAAATGCTACCTAGGTCTTCGATCCGTTGGATAACAAATTCATAGTCTAGCAAAGAACATTGTTATTCAAGTTTTACGAGTAGCAATCTTTACTATTATAATAAAGCGTAAAGAAGTGTGTTTCTTTGTTGCCTAAGATTTCAGCATTTACAACATGTTTTTGTATAATCCCTTTTTTAATAAAAAGCCCTACACTTACGTTTAGTCTATATATTATCACGCTATTAACTTAAGGGGTAAATGTTTTGGATAAAAACCCTAATGTGGGAAAGAGACCATAAGTTGTCAACATCAAGAATAAAGATTGCCAAGGTTTGTCATGTCATTTTAACCTTTGCTATTGATAATTTGACAAATGTAAATAATAAAATTAAATTTTCATAATTCATGCAGATAAAGCCGCACGGGAACAGCTAGTACTTAATAATGTAGTATGTATGGAAAACAATACAGAATATCTGCCTGTTTGTATCTACAACAAGAAGGAAACCAGTTAATCGCCTTCCGTTGTATGGAATATTACTCATTATGTGAGGAATTCTGCGACCCTTTGTTAAGTAATTTAAGCCGAGGGGATCTACGAGAAAGCAATATATCAAATAAAGTGACCTTACAATAACAATGACATTAACTAACCTATACTCATATTATAAAGAGGAAAGGATTGTATTTTTGTATGTATTGGAATAATTCAAAAACTGAGCCGATTTTAAAAGTTCTTCAACAGTTAGAAAGGTAATTTATCTGTAAGTAATATAGGCTATATTTTAATTCACGCCAGCGAAGTCGCGGGCAACAGCTAGTAGGATGTATTTGCAAATGAAAACCATGTTTTTTTAGAAAATGTAATTTTATAATCTATGTAGAAGAGGAGACTAGAATTTGGAAAGGTATGTGCACATCTCATACGTAGCTATCACCGAATGTATCCTATATTTCGTTGGCCACAGTTAATATATCCCGATACAACGTGCCTTGTAAACTTTCATAAACGTTCTCTCGCGTGTGTTACCTCCCCCCTGTTGAGTTATTGTCACAATTACATTTTACTTAAACCATAATTTGCGTTTGCCGTTTAATTCTTGTCACGGCCCGCTCTGGTTCATTAAAAAACACTCACACGTGCATATACCGTTTCTCTTACCCTCACCCACAATTACTATACGCGTTGTTAAATGCATGATTATACTTACGATTCTCGGTATCGCGTTTTGTTTTCACAGACGCGAAAAAAAAGTTGATCTCGAAAGGCACGGCCCAAATAATTAGACCTGCCTGACATATAAATCATCTTTCGAAAAAATATTTATGAGCCAACACAATCGGGTGGTCATTTTAGGTCGTTTGTCCAGTGAAAGATATGAGCAAGTTTTTGACAGGTTTAAAGTAAATATGCAAAGAATTATTTCTAATGTCTAATAACAAAATGAAAATAGAATTAACTTAGATTATCTGACCATGAACAGTACTAAAATTGATGCTTGGTGGCTACGAGAAAATTAAAGTAAATATATGTTGCAAACATCAACGGCAGTGTGATCTCGCAATTCTAAGACAAAAAAAGATTTATATGGAAATATGAAGAACATAATCTTCGCTATAGCTTCGCTATCACTAGACATCTAGCATAAAGTGTACAGGTGTTGTTAATTTAGAGCATAAGAGTGTATGCATACATATAATTACTTTGTATACAAGTTCTCTTGCCGCGCATTAACGCTGCGTTACCGTTAACCGTAAAAGCAGTTTATACTTAACTGGGTATTGGCAAGTTTTGTGCGAGGGTATTTAGATATTATCAATACGTCAGTGGTCTTGAAGTTCGTATTAACGTCAACTAAGACTTTATTCTAAAGCTCTTCATAATTCTTGCTCTGTATGCTTAAAGCTTTATATCACACTAGTATGCAGAACTGATTACAAATGATTACACATTAATTTGGAATTTTATTTATCATTTGATCTTAACTCATAAATGCCAGCCTGAGAGTCGTTGACAAAACCTACGTAATTTGGCTGGGCCTAAAACTAGATGGGATGTTGATGATTTTAGTCTCCAAATATAATACCAAAAATAATGACTAAAAAAGAACCGTCGACTCGAAATGCCTACATATTATTTTTAAATAGTTATTATTTTAAAACAAACGATCCTTCGCTGACTAAAAAGCGATGCGGGAACGGATTTGCGAGCCGGTGGTCAGTATAACTCAAAAATACAACGCATGTGATTGTAGAGTTTAAAATGTACTACAGTTTAAAAGTGGTCATATTTCTGATGATTTTGATTAACAATTGGAGTCATCTTGATTGATCAGATGTTTGAAATTCACCGCTTTATTCCTATTTACTTAGAGATAGAAATAAAAAGTGTTTAGATTTGATCATGGTAGTATGTAAACGTCTGTTTAGCCAATAATTTAATCTAAGTTCAAATGTGTGTTGTGTTGTCATGTTCGAAATAACGACTTCATTAAAAGTTAGTAGCAAATAGAAGATCTGCGAGTGGCAACTTTAGATAAACTTTAGTTGTTTGCTACTTTAATAGGATGCATCTTGTCTGAATATTCTAAAGGCAATGGTGTGAACTAAAGGTGTGGGTCGACCGTGTCGTAAGTCTGACTTGTTATCGACTTTGTTGTGGTTATTTACGGTCATTAAAACAAACAGAGGTCTGAGGTGTTCTTTTAACGCCTAATGAGAACGCAGTCTGATTGTTTTATGGCATCTCTGGCAACTAATTTAATGCAGCGTTTTGTTTATTGATAATCTAGTTCATCAACTTAATGGATTGTTGAAACCTGTTGAAATTAATTTGAAAAGAAAAAGGTTTTTCGCTTTTATATACGAATATCGAAATGTGGTCAATTTTGACGCATCCTTAAACTTTCACTTTTGATTTTACTTTGGTCGCAACATCCTTTTAATTGCTTTTAAACAAATTGAATAGTTCGTCATTTATTACTGCATTTCAGTTAAAACTACTTTACGCGACAATTGTCTGCAAATCGCATCATCGTTTCCTAACAACGCTAACATCACTTAAGCCGGTGGCTGTAACAAGCGCTCCGGAGAATTCCAATCCCGCCTATTTCCGTTGCTTTCCCACAATCAACCCGGCTGCCGAAGAATTTCCGCCGCGACTCGCTATCGACGCCCCGATAATGAAAATTGACTAGTTGATTGTGTTGCAAGAGAAATTCCTAATAAAGGCTTAATACACAATAATGTTTATCCGTAAACATTTACAGGGATTATAGAGTTCAAAAATTGTGGTGTAATTTGAGGGAAGGCTACAACCAGTAGTGTGTTAAAATAAAAGGTAGGCCTTTCCTATTCTGTTAGTGTGTAGTCAGTTTAAAAAGTTGGTAATGAAGATAAGATATGTACCTTAGTTCACGATTTACGCCTTCCAACATAAATGAACGTTATTCCGCAATCGAGTACACATTCCCCCAACTTATATGGTAGCTTAATAATGTATGTAAAACAAACTGCCTTAGAGAACCTACCATATTAATTTAAATGCTCACTTAAAGTGGGTTGCAAGCATAATCAATTGAAAAGATAAACAAGTAAATAGCAAAATAAAAATAACTGTAATCTCTAATGAATAAAGGTATTTTTTGAAAATGTATACTACGCATGAACAAATATGCCCTATGGTTGTCGTGCATTTGCAAGAACACCCGTCCTGTCAATCAATTAGGATATCAATCAAAAAGTTTCAAAACAAATTTTCGCCTATATCCCCTCGCACGCCCTTTTTGAGCAATTTTATTGCGGATGTCACATAAATTGGCTGGAAAAACAAATGTGTACGAATAGAATACCTTTTTTGTGATGGAATTTTAAATAAATACTGCATTTTTTTACATGAAACTATGATAAGGGTAGTGTACATGTACATTACATACATAACATATACACACATACATTACGCGTACATTAGTAGCAAACATTTTTTGTAATCATCATAGTTTATATTTAAACCTATTATTCTTACACTAGCTGCTCCCGTGCTGCTTTATCCGCATAATATAAAACTTTATTTTATTGTTTACATTTGTCAAATGATCAATTGCAAATGTTAAAATAACAATTACCTTATTATGCCAATTTTGCTTTCTTGATGTTGGCAGTAACTTATGGTCTCTTTCCCACATTAGGTTTTTTATCCAAAATATTTACCCCCTAAGTTTAATGACGTGAAAACATATAGCCTAAAGCGTGATGTAAGTGTACGGCTTTTTATTACAAAAATAATTATTCAAAAATATGCTGTAATTACCGACATCTTAGGCAACAAAGAAGTGTGTGTTTACGCTTTATTATAATAATAATAATAATATATAGATTAGCAAACTTCTACTATACTTAAAATCATTGCTATTATCCTCTGAATAAAACGTTCCCACACTATTTAAGCGTATAAATTCAGCTTTCCATTACTTAGCTGTGTGCTCCCGGCGTGTTTTCTATCTATTTATCAATGGAACCACTATTGATAGTCAAACGTTTACATTCATAAATACGGCGCACTGGAAACAAAACAAAATGGCCGAGCGTTCAAAGACGGCAAATCTCGTTTAAGGGTTGTATTGGAATAATTAATAATTAGTTTATTCTTGGACTGTTTAAATCTAAAATAAAATTTGTTCAGCCTCGATACCTTTTTACAATAATGGCACATGTTAAGAGATAGTTAATTTATTCTTTAGTTAAATCACAACTAAATATACAATTGAAACATCGCGAAATATTTTATTGCGATTTTTTTCACCTTGATTTTTCTTTTTAATCAAAATTACTATTTGGTACTACTAATTGTCTAATATAATATTAACCTGAAACATTTTTTATCAGCAATAATATTCAATCGGGTCGAATATGTCTATTTTTGTTATTTTATTATCTGCAATCAGTCTTTAAAACTTTTAGCAAATGTGAGGAACGATTAATATGTCTATTTAAATGTTATTTTGTGACAATAAAGCGACAGTACTGCACAGAATTACATGGACAACCCTGTTACAGTGCCGGCCAATTATAATGAGTTTAAAACCTCGTTCCGCTGACAAATTGCAATAAATAAAGATACTTAAGAGTCGTTTGCATTTGATTTAGACAAAGTACAGTCGGTGGTCTATTATTAGTGTATGATTTTTCACTAGTTTCGATGTTAAGGATAAAATGAAAAGCAAATCTATAACCGAAGTAGGTCCAAATACAATGTTTATGTGATTATAGTTTATTATTTTGGTACAAGCTGTAGTAAAATCAATTAGCACATGTTATGGGGAGTTTGCCGTATTCGTTCAGGATAACATTATTAATTAGTATGGAATTTATTAAAGATGTCACTTCAAAAAAAAAAAGAAGTCACAGTTGCTTACCGCTCATGTTTAATTATAAGTAAGTTTTTTTTATTTTAACGACACAAGAGTATCCGTTGTTGTTACGGAAATGACGTAACGAATATGTTAATTAAATATTAGAAGGTTAATGAGCTTATTTGGATCAATAAATTATATTATTGCTGAATATATTTTGTTTTCACCAATGCATTTGTACTACGGACGATTGCATAATGAAATAACATTAAAGTCCAATAAATCTTTTCCACTGACAATATTAATAAAATTATAGTTAGTTAATTTTCCACTAAATGCCCGTTAATGTATATTTTTCATCTCCATTCTTATGGGTGTTGCCACATTTAAATATGCAGTGCCAATGATTCAGGCACTGCCTATTTAAATGTGGCATTTTCACATATGACATATTTTCTGGAGCGACACAAAATGTCAGTTATATGACAAGGTAGCACTGACAATGATCACCGTTGCGGGGCCATGTCATCAATCCATGTCAAACTGTCGAACAAGAAAGTAAGCGGAACTGTATCAAACAGAAGATAAATCAAATTGACCCGAAAATGTACTTTGCTCTCGGCAAATTTCGGCCGTTATTGGACCTGTTCCGTACAAAAAGTTGGCAATTTGGGTCGAGTTTCCGAAAATATATTTATATATACATTTTTTATACATCTCTCAAGTCCCGTAAGGCTCACGAGCGCTTTTGTAATTGTTGGCGTTCATTGTTTTCGAGACAGATAAAAGGAACACGGCACGGTTGAGTTTAATTAAAAATTTTGTTCCGAGAAAATGGAATTCAGATCAGATTCTTTTTTGCTCCGAGATATACTACCGATACATGTTTGTAAGATCAACAATGTAAAGGTTTTAAAAAACTCCTGCAAGGGAATTAATTAACTTACATAATTATAACCCGACAAGGCTATTGTTTATAACAGGATACGACGTAAGGGTCAAGATAATCTTTTCTACGCGTATTCGACAAATTAACTGTAACTTATATGTTTAAGGGCTGTTTTTAATTTTAATAATAATGCGGCGATACACATGCCAGTTTACGAAGCACTAGGTGTCAGTGTTCCTTAACTTACCTGTCAGTTACTGGCACGTCAGTTAGCGGTTACATATTTAGTTGGTACGTGACAGTAGCTTGCATGCAAGTGCTTATTTACTGGCATGTGCATTCCCGCTCTTAGTCTCCGTTAAGTAC
This sequence comes from Papilio polytes, assembly GCF_000836215.1. Classification (NCBI taxonomy): domain Eukaryota; kingdom Metazoa; phylum Arthropoda; class Insecta; order Lepidoptera; family Papilionidae; genus Papilio; species Papilio polytes. The sequence continues at coordinate 4,700,389 of NW_013526359.1, forward strand.
GAAAATTAAAAGCTGGTTTTGTTCTTGTTTATGTTACACCGAAGTTAATGATAGTAACTTTCGTTATGATAATATTGAACAGTTAATTTTCGATCGATAACCGGAAAGTGTAATTGTAAGTCAGACGGAAATTACTTGTTTTTAAAACTTTCCATATCCGTATATCGATTCTCTTAAAGCGACAGAATACGAGAAAGTAATAGTGAATAATTGTTTATTACTTTTCTTTATTATTTATTCACTAGCTGCTGCTCGCGACTTCGCCTACGTGAAATTAAAATAATAATAAAACGCAGCCTATGTTACTCAGTGATAACGTAGCTTTTTAATGTTGTAAGAATTATTTAAATCGGTCCAGTAGTTTTTGAGTTATTTCAATACATACAAAAATACAAATCTTTCCTCTTTAAAATATTAGTGTAGACTAACTTGAATGACTTAAATAGCGTGTAACGGTGCAGATACATTTTATAATTACTTTCAAAAATGTGTCCAACAACAACAGAATGATAAATATGCGTTCAGTCATTTTTATTTTAGCTTCTATCTTTTTAATTTATAAAAAGAATATATAATGTGTGTTAAAAGTCTAAGTAGGTTCTTGGTCGTGACTAAGGAGGTTGTTGTTAGCGAGGTAATTAGAGAATCATTGTTGCTCACCGTCGACGTTGGTGGCAAATGAGGATCACTGATCTGATTGTGGAAGGTCAGGATTAAACTGGCAATCTAGTAAATCAAGTCATTCTATTTATGATTGCTTTAATTAAAAGTAGTTACTTAATATTTTAGGAATTTGTATGTATGTTACTTGTGAAGACTTGATGCTTTCAAGATGTGAGTGTATTATTAGGTTTCTTCTTTAGCGTGTGATAAGTCTCCTCACTTGATTTAATTTACTTGCATAATTGCATTTATATGTATGCTAGCTGTCGCCCGCAACTCTGACCCCGTGAAATTAAAAAAAAACAAAAGTGAGTAGTCTAAGTAGTAGACTATCCTCTACATCTGTACCAAATTTCGTTTAAATCCGTTCAGCCATTTAGGCTACAAACTCTAACAAATATTCATCCATCTAAACTTTCACATTTATAAAAGTAGTATGAAGTATGATTATTGGTTAAAATTTCAACAACTTCGAGCTACCTTATTGACTGATGTCCCTTAATTGTATGGGAGACGACAAATTAACACTTTATCGTTGAATTATTTTTACTGGCGCCACAGATCATGTTCGTGTACCAAACTTATGTTACCCTGATATATGTCACTACGAATTATTGTAAAAACAATATCTTCAGCGTATCTTGCAATGTAATGTTGCACGAAAAATCAAACACGGTTGAATGATTTTGTGACTGTATTCTGATGCGTTCTGGCGTAAACAGAAATAAGTAATTTTAAAAATTAAAATGTAACTGCGCTTGTCATTGTCACATCAGTTTGAGGTTCAAGCGCTTTTGATAATTGAAATCAAATTTTGTAATGCATTGATTTAAAAATGATATGTGTACGGTGAGAATTGATTGTTATTTTTTGAATCATTTACGTTGGTATCAAATAATAATTTAGATTGCTGGCAACATTTGGTATTTTTTTAATTGGCATTTAAGATTTTAAACGTATGTTATTACTTACATACGTTTAAAATCTTATCTTATCATATATTAGGCAGTGGAATTACATGGTTAAAATAAATTGTTTTCTTTATTTACTTCGAGGAGAAAGGGTTATGTTGTACAACTTTTCTGCAGTAGAATACATCGATGAAACACAGGTGTCAAAAACATAACACGCTCCATCCCGAATATGATTCGAGACAACTTTTTTGAAGTCCCTTGTTGTGCCAAAGTTGTTCGATTGGAAAAAATAAATTCCTTCAATACTCGTATTGTGAATTCATTTTGTACAATACGTTTCTTTTAATTAATACTGATATCATTTTATACAATCGAATACCAATGTAGATTTAAGAATTGGGTAATCAATATTCATAATTCGATGATAACGGATTTTGACAAGGTTTTTTCTTCAGGCATTATCAAGTTAATCAAAATTCAAACGTACTGCCGCCCTCAGATACTTAATTTGATTTATGCATCATTACCTATAGTGAATTTATCACACCAAATCTACACTAAGGGGAACTTTGTTAATATAGGACTCTGAGTGAGGCATTAAATATTTCAGTTAAGTACACGAAAGAGTTATTACATTCACTGTGCTCGTGGAAAGCTTTTTCTAAAGTTTCAAATGCATACTTTTTTCTTTATTTTTTCATGCAAACTAATGGACTTTTCGAAATTTTGATATTAATTTGTTTTAGACTCAAGTCAATTCTGTAATACACTTAAATCGTAATCTCTCAACTATCTTAACAAACTATAATACTAATCATAACGTCGGTAACGCCTACGAAATTAATGTATTAATAATAGATAATAAGACAGGGTTACAAATAGTTTTCTGTATTTACTGAAGTCAAATTGTTTTCCTAAAGGCCCTACGGTGGCGATTGCCTGGAGCGATGCGCCCGCGCAACGCAATTACCGCGTACAGTCGCACAGCAGCCCAAGTCCGGACACAGCCGTGTACGGTTGGGTACAGTCGGCAGAACGTGACCTGGGGCGAACTGACTTGACAGACGTTAATTGTTCACCAAGTATAATAGCTGAGGTAATTATGTTATCTTACATTCATTGTAACTGCTATTAGAATTTAGAAAATTCAGCATTCATTATTCTTAGTATACACTACTTTGAAAAATTTTTACTTTGATAAAAAGCTTAAGACATGCTTTAGACTATGTATTTTCACACTATTAAACTTGGGGTAAATAAATTGGAAAAAACGTTCAAGTGGGAAAGGGACCATAAACTACAAGCTGCCAACATTAAGAAAGCAAGGTTGTAATGGTAACGGTAATTTGGACATTTGCAATTGAGAATTTGACAAATGTAAACAATAACATAAAATTTTTATAATGCGGGTGAAGTCGCACGGGAACAATTATTTGCATACAGACATACAATGTCTCCAGTTTGTCTTGAAAAAATCATTTGTTCACTAACATGGTTATTAATAATTGTTACTAATCTCGCGTTATCTTTCTTACAGAAACACAAATAGTTGGTAAGTACAGTTATTCTTATTTTGCAGAGATATCTTGAAACATTTAAAATGCCGTCTGTATGTTCTTAAGATAATTACAAAAATACGATAAAACTGCAATTGTAATAAAATAGTTGCGATTGTCGACGACAGAGGGCGGTGTAAAATGTTATTTTTATTTGTTCTTACGATTGTACACGTTCATAGAGAACGATTAAACAGGAGATGAGCTTCCATTCTGTTGCGGTTATTTTTAGTTTTACGACAACGTGTAGACTAAGAGCTTACAATAGTTAAACCCTCGACAATTTCAAATGTTTAGATAAAAACCTGAGGAACTGCAGATTTGCAGGTATATTACTTCATTATTTTGATTTGTATATTTTTGGTAATACGATATTTCTAAGTAATGTGCAGCATATGTTTATTATTGCTTAACAGTAACAGGCATTTAACATTCTGTCTTCTGTGTGGTTTTGGTATTACACCGGGCGTGCCGGCCCTGCAGTGCTAAGATGTTAAAGCGGGCACTACCACAGTTAAATCTCTTGACTTAGGACATGTGTAGCAATGTGGTATGTAACAGTAATTACATTAATTTACAATTTAATTTAAATTCGGTATAGCGTGTTAATGTGTAGCTCCTAGACTATTCAGTGTTGTATTGTTTTTAAAACAAATGGATAAAGACCTAACTAATTGTTCGTATAAATTGCTGTCTCCTTGAATAAGATCTTTAACGAGTTTAAAGTATTCAGACATACTCTTACAATAATGATAATATAAATATGTTAATTACAATAAACTGAAATAAAATTATTCTCAAGTTTGTAAATACTTTTGGGTGTAGTTTTTATTTTTTTAATTAATAATTAACCGTGGATTTATTTTAATGATTTTAGTATGAAAACTTGCCTTTAAATAAGTTTAAATCTATATTTGGATTTTGAATAGTTTAGTACTGGATATATCGTCACTTAGTGTATAATTAAATATTTCTTATAGCAATTAGAAAGTTTTCGACAAATATTTTCATCGGCTTTATCATAATTTACACAAGACAATAATAACCGTATTTTTTAGCTAAATTCGAAAATAGGTATTAACAAAATAAAAATAATAATTACATGACAATGTAAGATCTTGTTATCACTTCTTTAAAAGTAAATGAGGATTTCCTGCATTTATGTAAACAAATTAAAAAAAATCTATATTATTAGGTAAATAAGTTATACAATTATTTTTATTTCAAAAATTAAACACTATCACAGTTTGAATATTAAATAAATTTGTATGCAATACAAATAATGTACCAAAGAGTTATTTAATCTTGCTGCAAAGCGGAATGTTTCCTTAATAATTCCCAGGGCCGGGTTTTCAATAAGCCTTGGCCAATAAAAGCACAATAGATCACAATGGCCGGCCGTCAGCCGGTTGTCCCGCAAATTTATAGCTCGTCACTTAGACAATAAATAGTGATTTTCACATTTCTCGCTTTACGCAACGACGTAGAGCATAAACTTACGCGTAATACATGTTTTAATATACAATTATCATCTAGCTTCCCAGATTATTAAAGCTATAAATAGAAAATATAGCTTCGGTTACTCGATGAAAAAAATAGCCTACTATTTACAACATATCTTTAAAATCTGTATATTAGCTTTTGAGTTTATTTTATATGAACAAATCTTTCCTAATTGTAATTCAGCTTTTGGTTTAATTTCGTATAATTTTTAATACGTTTTATTAAACGCGTGCGTCTACGTTTTAGAGCAATAGTCCCGCATAGCACGTACACCATTGTACTGCATATAAGGCTCTGTGTAGCTGCTTGATATTTTTATATGATACTATACGCCATTGTGACGCTGAACTGGCCTACAATAGTCTCTCTTCTATCTTCTATTATAATAGTTAAAGGGTCTTTTATCAGTTACATGTAACTGTCATAATTGGTCTAAAATTTAGGGTAAGAAATAAGCATTGATAAAAGCGACTTGAAATAAATGTTTTCATTTTCATTAGCGTGAGTCTAAAACCTGGTTATCGCCGAAACAATCGTATAAAAACGTTTCAAAACACTACAAATGCGAGTATTTAGTTACTAAATGCAGGCAACATTCGTTCACTTGACGTAAGTAAACCAAGGAAAGGTGAAATAATGGTGTCTATGTCCTAATAATTGTATTTCAACTAGTTGTTTACTTGTTTTTTTTTTCTCCTTGAGCTATAAAGATCGACAATAATAACAGATATATTAGCTTCTTGATAATACATTATTTATGTAATTATATTATTTGATGGACATTAACATGTAACTAAGGTAGGAATACCGAAGAATTGACTAATTAAAAACAGAAGACGAATTGAGAACAATGGGGCCAATGGCATTATGGGAATTTGTTAAGGACCATATGTCCTCATTAATGATATGTTTAAGTTGATAATACTCGTAGAGAGTTTTGTACTAACACAGCCTGTTTACAATCTTACTATGATATTAAAAATTGCTTACTTGATTCTTTGCTCAATAAATTGTTTTATTTTTAATTTATTGGAAAGTAACAAACAATTTATTTTCATGCAAATAGTACTAGGTGAAATAATAAGAACGCTGTTAATTTCGAAGTTTATTCATCAACTAGACGAAACGACATAAACTCGTCATAATTAAATTATACGCAATAGTTTGTAGTCTTAACTTTATCAAATATGCTTCGCTGCTAATTCAATTCAGTAATTCAAATTTATTCAACTGTCATCCTTTAATGATACTAAAGAAACAGCAATACAACATTTCTTTAAATACCACTGACCTCGAATAAGACAATAAAATTCTAAAATAAAGAATGTTTCTTCTACGTATGCATTCTCTAAAGACGCGGTGTTGTAAAAGGCAGTGCATATACAAGTAATGCAACTTTACTCTGGTGTTAATTCGCTAAGACCCGCTGTATGACAGGCCAGTGGATGCGAAACTACAAAAGATACGGTCAAGCGGAACGTTCAAATAGTATGGATACGACAGGTTATAAATAAAATTATTTTTAAATTAAGTACTTTTGTATTTCTGTTTTATCTTTATTTTTTAACATCCTTTATTTTGTATAACTAGTTACAGGTAAGTCACCTTAATATAATAAAAAACTGCTAAAACATTTTACTGTAGGTAATGCATTTAATGAAGGATTCAAAACTAATATGTTGTCAGTTTCCCCGTTAAGGTAATATCATGAAGTCTCTTTGTATTTATGCTTATGTTTTCTCAAGTTACTGTCAACATTTAAAGTAAATGAATTTAACAGTTAAGCTCATTTGTAGATTTGAGTACGGAATACCATCAATAGTTTATAAAAATTAACTAAATTTTTTAACTAAGGCATGTCCATACATGGCTAATGTCAGATCGACGTGCATGCGACGGGCTATAATAGTCTTGATATTTTCTTTATCTGAGAGTTCTCAGTGTTCTCAGTGCCGGGATACTATTACCTGTTTGCGGATTATTCGCAAATATTACGATACTAGGTATGCTCTTGCCTTTCATACTTCGCGGACTAGTGCACACGCGGCATGGCCTATTTGTTACCTTTATTAGAACCATGTCTATTCGATCTTTTTAGAAATAATACGTAATTTATTAGTTTAAGGAGGAGTAAAATTTCTTTTGGCTCATTGTTACGACCAAAATTTCGTATTAATCAAATAAGATTTTAGTTTACTAGGAATAAAAAAAAACTGCATATGAAACATGTTTCGTTAAGAAATAATAGATACATTGTTTTTACAATGTATGTAATTTTTTTGATGGGCAAAGACATTTATTAGTACAACGATTGGATAGACACTGGCATAAAGTTTGGAATTATGTTGAAACCAGCTTTCGCCCGTGACTCCGTCCACGTGGAATTAAACAAAACAAAAGTAGGTAGTCTATGTGTTCTTCCAGAGTGTCCTCTATATCTATGCCATATTTCATAAAGATCCGTTCAGCCGTTTATGCTAAAACTTCCATCCATCTAAACGCATTCATAATATTATTAAGATAGAGCTTGTATTGTAATAATGGAGTAAATAGATCCTGCCTTTTTAATGTTTTATTCAATGTAAACGCAGCTTTACATCCAGCACTTTGTCTCTTCGCATCATATGTATCTTAACAAAGATACGGCTAAGTGTGCGATTTCATTTGTGTCCTTTATTATCCTTTATAAAACGTCAGGACATCTTCGGTTTTGTTTTTAAAACAAAGCGTATTAAGTTGTTTTCTTTTTTACAATGTGTCCGCTTCAAAAAATATAGAAGCGGTTTTAAGCGGTTAGTTCAACTATACATAAATGAGAAAAAGAATAAAAATATCAATAAAAACTATAATCTTATTTTTAACCTTACTAGAGACAGACGCCTCGTTTGCTTAAATCTATACTAATATTGTAAAGAGGAAAAAATTGTTTTTTTGTATGTATTGAAAGAACTCAGAAACTACTGGTCCGATTTCAAAAATTCTTTAACCATAAAAAAGCTACGTTATGGGTTAGTAATATAGGCAGTTTTTTTTAATTTCACGCGGGCTAATTCGCGAGCAACTGCTAGTATTTGATATTGCTAAATAACACCTAACAAACGCGGTTTCTGTTTTTTCTTTTGAGGTATTTTAAAGAAAACAAGACCAATTTTGTAACTCAATTAAATTAAATCCCTCTACAGTTAAAAGTGATCGAAGTAAAGAAAGAGCTTATAGGAATAAATAACATTTTGTATAGCATAGAGGTGGTTAATTTACGATGAATCTTTCTAAAGAGTTTTTAAATGTACGCATATAGGTGCTTGAATATTAAGTAGATTTAGTTGTTATCTGAGATCTGTCTCTCCGTCAGTCTAAGTGTAATCAGCTGATGATAATGGCTGTCAGGATGGTAGGAATCGAAGTCGTTCGATCTTGATTTTATTAACTCTGATAAACAGTGAGTATTGAAATTAAAAGCTTACAAAGTTACGTGGCAACCATGTTAAATGTTTATAAGATTTGAATATTTTATTTCCAACTAGCTGTTCTTGTGCGGCTTCACCCGCATGAAATTAGGAAATTTTATTTTATTGTTTACGTTTGTCAAATTATCAATAGCAAATGTCAAAATGATATGACATGACAAATCTTAGCAATCTTGCTTCATTAATGTTGGTAGCAACTTATGGTCTCTTTCACACATTAAGGATTTTGTCCAAAATATTTACCCCCTAAGTTTAATCTGGTAAAAATGTGTAGCCTTAAGCCTGATGTAAGTGTAGGGCTTTTTATTAAAAAAAGAATTATTCAAAAACATGCTGTAATTGCCGACATCTTAGGCAACAAAGTTTGTGTTTACGCTTTATTATAATAGTATAGATGAAGTGAATATATTTTAAGTGAAGTACAAGACTGATAACTCCTTTTACTTTTAAATCTTGCTTATATAAATGCGAAAGTTTAGATGGGTTGATGGATGTATGTTAGATTTTACAGACTAAATGGACATTTGGTATAGACGTAGAAGATAGTTTAGAAGAACAAATAGGCTAATATTTTTTTTAATTTCTCGAGTACGGAGTTGCGGGCGAAAGTTAGTAAATTAATTATTGTACTTGCAAATATTAATTTTCATACGTTTTTAATGCACGAATCCTACTATACCTATAACAATTATAATTTGTAGTAAAAATCCTGAGTAGTATAGATGTTTAGACTGACATTAAGAGCATTATAACATTATCCCATTTAAAATCATTGATTACTCTAAATTTTCCATTTCTCTAGGTATGGATTTTTGTTAGTGTAGTGCAATAGTACATCACTATTATCGGTTAGCAACACTTAAAGGATCATGAATGCTCTCTGCCTCCGATAGCGAGACCGTGACAGCGAAACTCGTTGAGATACGTTCTTAATTACGAAACTAGGTGTTAACTTGTCGAGTCCCTGTTAAATAACGAGCGAACAATAACTCAACTGTGTGTATGCAAAACTGGTTTGGAAGACGCTATGCAAATATACTTGACTATTATCAGAACTCTTACATTCCATGGGTCATGTTAAGACACCGTTATATGTGAAGTTATTTTTTATATAAGTTGGTATACGAGCAAGTTACCTAATGTCGCCGAAATAGTCGCGCCCGCTGTCCCGACATCGCAAATTACCAATACGTACTAATCAATAAAGTAGGGGATTCATAGAAAGAAAACATTTCCTTCCTATGCCTCAACCAAATCTGATTAGAAAAATGGAATATATGGCCTGTATTATATGAATACTAGCATTCGCCTGCGACTCCGTTCGCGTGGATTTAAAAAAAAGGAAGTGGTTAGCCTATGTGTTCTTCCAGACTATCCTCTACATCTATACCAAAGTTAATCGAAATCCGTTCAGCCGTTTAGGCTACAAACTCTAACAAACATTCATCCATCCACCGATCTAAACTTTCGCATTTATAATATTAGTATGATATTTAAAATCGATACTTCAAGCATGTTCGTTATCTTTGGACTGAGAAGTATTGATTAAAATGAGTTAACTAGTTCGCGAGTCCGTTTTAGCTACCATTTTACCGGTTTAAAGAAAATAATATTAATTTCAGTGATAAGATTTCCGAAAAGCGATATGTTCACTGTCGATGAATATTAGCTCTGAAAGACGCCAAATAAATAGCATTATTTCGACATCTTTGTAAGAAGAATAAATATAAAACGCATATATTTATATCGATTTTAATGTATGATTATTAACGCTTGTACGATTTCAAGGAACTGTCATACCATTCAGATATTTATCTGTACACATTTAGTGCTTCCTTGATCCCTTAAAAATTCAATTAGTCCAATTTTCATGTAATACGTAGACGTTTAACTGTTTTAAAGAAATTTCAACACTGATCTTGTAAATGATTATTTAAATTATTAGTACGGATTTATTTTAAATAATTATTTCTACTTATTTATGATTTCTGTCTTTTTATGTAATTCGAGTAAACAAAGATCTCAATCGTTGTCTTTCAACGAGTTCAAAACTTGTCACTGCATTTATTTTAATAGCTTGAGTTTTATCGTGCTATCGTCAATTTGGTAATCTGTTACCCTGTTTGATTGATGTCTACATCAGGTATTTTGTACCTTTTTTTTTAAAGAGGGGGAATGTGTTACGATTCCCAGGTGCCTTGGGGAAAGACACACAGGGTATGTGAGTCTCTCCACATTCCACCTATCCTATCCACTAAACCCGGAGTCCGAGTTCCCTCGACTGGTTCCCTCGACTTCACCGTTCACCGGGGCATGGGCTCATAAGGTATTTTGAGCCCTAATTCAACTTGATTGTTTAACAATGTGTTTGCGCAATGAAACTTATTACTACAAGAGAAAGAACGACTTAAAAGTAATTGATATTTTCCGTACCCTCACTAAGTTTTTACTAGGACATACGTGTTTTTCTAGACGTTTTTATTTATGTCGAATTTACTATCGATGCTACGACATGGCCGAAATATAAATACAGACCCAATAAAGTAATCAATCCATTCTAATCGGCCAATAAATTACAACGCCTTGGCTTTAATGTTAATTAATAAACAACGTAAGAATTAAAATATCGCAAATTCAGTATTTCATCTTAGTTACTATGAAATGTTAGCTTTAAATTGATTACGATTTATGTTAATTTGAGATTTAATTCACGTTTACATTTTAGTCAACATTATGATAAGAAAGTGTCGACTGTATGTGGCAAGTTCAATTTACGATTAAAGTAACTATAAAGTTTGATATCTAATTTTCATAAAAAAAGACTACATCAATTTTGTTTTGCCAAATTAACGAAGTGTGCGACGGTTGCCACATATATAATAGGTTGTTATATATGCTGCATGATTTGCATTACTAGGTGTATTGCCTACCTTTAAATGGCAGAGCATGGATGTTTTCCATTTTTAAGCGTTACCTCATCTGTCAAAGATAGCGTTTCTGTATAAGAACAAGGTGGAAAGGGGAAAAGACTAATTTTGATCTTTACGTTGTCTTCTGTGTGGTAGTTTTCTCTCCTCTATGTACATTTCCTTTCATGAAATTTACGATAAAACAAGCGAATTATTTCAGTAATAGTTAAAAGCAATTTAGAATGCGCTAATACGATTATTTATCTCGGTAATGAATTACAAGCGTGAAGAAATGTACTTAATTATCTATCAGTAAGGTATATCAATATAGTGTTTAAGACTCGGCACCTGACCGAAGCGTGATTTACGAGGGACTTTGATAGATGGAACGTTTTCACATGTGTTAGTTTTCTAGGAAAATGTTGAGAGCGATGTGGCAAGCTCGATTAGTGCCCGTTTATTAATTATTTATGAGTCGTGAGGGCACGCACGATTTGGGTTATGTGTAATTTAAATGTGGTCATTTTATATGTATATTGATTTAGTCTTTCAAAACACCCATAATTAGGTTTTTGGTGTATCTATTTTGGTCTAGCTTAATCTATAGATTGTGAGCCTGTTTATATGGATGGTCCTTTGGAAGTTTTCTTAAAATCCGAATTATACTGTAAACTAAAGATGGGTGAGTACGTCTGTACGACTATCAATTATCAACCAATGTACTTTTTTAATATTAACAACCCTGTATGGCAATAATTCTGTTTGACACTATGATTAGCTATAAATCTTTTCATTAATATGTACAAAGGACTTATCATGAATATTTTTCAGTCAGTTCGAGAATATTCATAACATCTTCGACAAAATTTGTATGATTTTTGCTGTACTTTTTACCCAGTGGGGGCCCTGTACAAATGTAATACAATTTTTTTCGATGACGTTACGGACGTTCTTGGTAAGCCCTCTGATCAAATGACTAATGAAATGAAAAGATTACGAGCTATAGGAATGATGTATAAAAACATGTAAACAAAAGATCTTTAAATGTTTGTAAAAATAAAGGTATCTTTGTCCGCTTATTAACAAAGGATTGGGTGCATTATACTTTTAATAAGATCTCACGCTGGGCGGTTGATTGAAAAATTTGTTCGAGCCACGCATCTGTACTAGTCCTAAATTATTATTTGTTTTCGAAAATTATTACCACGTATTTGTTTACGCTAAATTGATTCCATGAATTATTAGAATGTGCTTTATCATAAAAATTTACGTTAAATTATTATGTTATTAAATTTACATATTTATTTAAAGGTGCAAAATACATTCGAATTAATCGTCTTTATTATATTAATAGCTTTCGCCCGCGACTCCGTTCGCGTGGAATAAAAAAAACAAAAATGAGTAGCCTATGTGTTCTTCCAGACTGTCCTCTATATCTGTACCAAATTTCATCGAGATCCGTTGAGCCGTTTAGGCTACAAACAACTCTAACAAACATCCATCCATCCATCTAAACTTTCGCATTTAGGTATAATATTAGTAAGATAAGGTGGCACACAAGAGCGGACACCTGGATTCGCCGAAATAGCGAAGCTACCGCAGTTTGTAGACATCCGCATATACAGATGCGTTTGCCTTTAATCGACGGCCGAGTTTACATTTATACCAAACGACTAAAAACTATTCTATTCATCGTTGCCATTAAAATAGTGTATAGGGAAAATTAAACTAAAGAAGGATACGACAATGAATAAAATAATTAACATATCAGCTTATATGAATAAATACATACGGGAACGGCAGGTGGAATTATACTTTGCGGATTTGCCTAACTGGTTCCATCTCTGACATATCACTTTACGATAGAATTGATAATTTTTGATTATACACACAGGTCGACAACCATTGCGCTTTTTACTAGAGTTAATCAAATCATTTACAAATAAAAGCCATCTATGTAGACAGACGTAAGTTGCAATTTTCACGTAAAGGAATATGATTTGATGTGGTCAGTTGATGCTGATAAGGGATGTACCCTTTGCTACATAATTATTATGATTATGGAAATGTTTCAAGGAACTAAGCGACCAGGTTTTCAGCAGAAGTCCTTTGTTAATTGGCGTAAAGTTTACTGGAAGAGGTAATGTTGCTTCACGCCTGCGAAGGTAGTTAAAGTGTTATCTTTGAGATCCAAGAATGCCTTTTATCAGTTCCAAGGATTTTGCGGGACTAATAAGTGGGGCGGCACGGTTAAGTAAAAAGATATACCGTTACAAACCTGAGAACAGTGTGTCCTTGGCATTTGTATGGCTATTTAAAAATACTTCGCTAAAAGTAAACATCACTTTTATATCTCCTCAGAATTTTTTATGCAGTTAACGCTGAAAGCAAAAAAGAAATTTTTCTCTTTCCTTTGAAATCTCTAAGAAAATGTTTATAATTTCTTTTATACCATTTTGTCCGGTTTAAGAAAAATATAATTCAAGTCGATTTTTAAAGATGTTGACGAGAATGCTGATGTGCTGAGCCACAAAATCAATTCTTGTAAAGTAATTGCTTCTTGTAAAGATAGCATTGTAATTTGTGATACACTTTTGTGGTTGGTATTTATTTAATATTACAAATTTTAAAACAGATGGTTTCATTGTCTTTTTATAATTCAATTTTCTCTGTTTGTAAAATTAATCGTTTCGTTACATGTAGTGAAGGTCCATAAAACAATAAGCTTTAGTTAACCGAAGGGCAGCTGAGGGCAAACCAATATGCTGGACAATGGCCAATTAACGCTACCCACAATTAAATCAGACGAAGTTGCTGTTACAATGGCTCCTTGATAACTGGTTTATAGAGCTGATACAACGTTATTACTTTACGTCTTACCAGATATTCCTGCTTTTAAAGTCTCTGCAGAAACTTTAGTTCTACCGAAATATAGCGTTTATATTGTATAAAAAATATAACCTGAAAATCGTATACAACGGTGACCCTTCAGCTTGTATTTCAATATCTCACTTGTCCCACTTTAAATTATGATACAATATCTATGAAATTACAATAACTCTGACAAACGTTTCATATAACATTATGGTTTTCTTTATAGAGCTTGTTTAGCAAGGTTTACGTCTGGATTACCAGCTGATGAAAACGTGTTACAGTGTAACAGCTCTATGTAGTTCAACATCATCAATAGTTCGATAGTATCCCGCCTACACGTCCGCTTGTGTATTGTTCGACTCAATCGAGCCAAGTTATTATTGCAGATAATGCTTTGGTTAAAATGAAACGCCACGGCCGCGGAGCAACGCGAGAACAATGCACGGAGACGCTAATATTATTTATATTATTGTTGCTACGAGTTCGGAACGAGGCTGTTATAATGGGTGCTTAAGAAACAAGTTAAGCAAGAATTAGTTCTTTCGTTATATTGTTTATTTTACAATGTACTGTGTAAATCGAACAATGACAGTTCAATATGCATGGTATATTTTGCGAATGTTTTTTATGTGTGAAGAATAATTATCTTTATATTAAAACTAACTGGTCCCGTGCGGCTTCGTTTAGTCTACGTTTATTCTGGTGATGCCCACACTATATGCCTGTATCTTCATCCGCATGAAATTATAAGAACTCTATTTTATTGTTTACATTTGTCAAATTGCAAATGTCAAAATCACCGTTACCATAATAACCTTGCTTCCTTAATGTTGGATGTAGTTTATGGTCCCTTTCCCACATGGAGGTTTTTTCCAATTTATTTACCCACTAAGTTTAATAGCGTGATAATTTCTAGCCTAAAGCGTGTCATTAGTATAGGGCGTTTTATTAGAGAAAGCATTATTCTAAAATATGCTGCGACTGCTGACATCCTACGCCACGAAGTAGTATGTGTTTACAGTTTATTATATTAGTATAGATTATACTACAAACTAGTGTAGGTTCTATCAAACAGGACATCGCCACTTGAATATCGTTTGTGATTGTAATCTAGTCATTAGATGTGTCTCAGGGGTGGTTGACGTGTGGACCGCATTGCAGCAGTTAAGACTTCATATTATAATAAAATTATTACATGTAACTAGCTAATTAAAAAGTCTCAGTACTTGTCGTCTTTTAAAAAAAAAAAGAAAATAGTGAAATAATTTAGATTGAAATTTCAGAAATGTTTTTTGATTAGTCATTTAGTTACAATAGAAGAGAAAAGAAAATATGTAAAGTTGGTCGACGAAGAACAAAACAATAAGTTTTATAAATAAATTTAAATTCCTTAAAAGTAAGATATTACGATTCTGTTGTTAACATGTAGAACATAACATTAATAATACTCTGTACACTTATTACAGTGAAAATTGACCGGGAGCTAAGACAAATTGGTAACTCCTGCCTTTTTCTGAGCATAAGCAAAATACATAAAAGTTAAGAGTAAGGTAATGTTAGTAATAAAAGGTACGATGATAAATAATGCATGATATTAGAGAGTGCGATAGGCAACAATGTTCAGGACGAGTCGCAACTTAAATAGACGATTTAACGCTGGGCTAGATTATTTTATGTTGAAGGTTTTCAGGTAAAAGCTAACAAAGATGTAAAAGTTATTAAGGAGAACAACATCTTGTTGATCACAAAAGATACATAGTATATGTGACTTACCGCAAATCTTAGATGAAAATTACTGAAAAACTAGAAATAATGTAGGGTCCTGTCCCACAACTAGCTGATAGAGACTCAGATAACTTAAAAATGATGTCACTGTTAGATAAGAGAACAAAATCCGATATTTCCATCACGTATTTTACACGTTGGATTATCAGATAGTTTACAATTTGGTGGCACAGACCCTAAGTATTCTAAAGCAAAAATGTAAAACCCACAAACATAGAGATTTAAAGTTAAGCGAACAAATTTTCTATATTTCTCCTTATAAAAATGTCAGACGTTTTTATTTGCTTTTACAGCAAACCTAAAGAGACGTTCCTCACTATTTATCAACGTCATCTGACATACTAGTTATCTACATTTACGGTGTTTATTATTCATTAAGTTTACACAGCGGTCTTTCCCTTAACAAGGGGAATATTCTGATAATCTAACAATATATCAACGGGTACAAACGCGTCTTCCGCAGGAAGCGAGATAATATTTAATTGGCGTGAAAACTCAATAATCGATGATAAAAATCAGCGAGTAGCGGTCGAGCAAACCAATTACTGAACTAGCGGTGTGGCACCGCGCGACCGGCAACCGCGCCGCGACCGCCGGGTCTAGTGATGTGTTACGAAGCTTTCGATACCAAAAAATGTATTACTTTTTCTTACTGGCCATGTTTTCTTATATATCTACAAATATATTTTTGTCTCCACCAAAAGGAAAAGGTTAACCTAACAATAAAGCACCTAATTTTATATGCCCATATAAAAGAAGGTTAAGTAAGAAAATAGTTAAAAAGTTGTTTTAGTGATGTTTGCAGTGAAAGTAAATGTATTTGAGCAAATTATAGTTACTTATTATATTTTCTTTAAAATGACTAACATTGCAGGGTTTTTATAATATCGATATCAATGTACAACACTATTAAGTGGGATGCGGTTTTTCAATACACGGCGCGGGTCTAATAACTCATTAGTCGCTCGAGTCACCGGCGATTTCTATTTGCGGGCTCCGAACACGGTGGGGTTAATTGTCTTAATTTGACCTTAGCGTGTCTAGAAAATTCGATCCTAATTGATCTGTTTATCGCTATTATACATTCCAAATAGAACCGTCTGTAAGGCAACATATTTTTATAATTATTGTATTGTGCATAATCTAAATTAATTACATATTTAACTTTTATTAAAAAAAGGCGTGAACATAATAAACTTTGTAATCTGCGTACGATTTGCGAGATGATATTTGTTAAGGCGACAAAATTTGTTTAAGATTTATCAGGGTAGTATCGATTATGATACGAATACATTTCAACAAATTTTCGTGTTATGCCTCAGCTTTTACAGAATATCAAGCAACATAGAGTTACAACTTTGGGAAGTTTTTTTTATTTCTTAAGTACTTAAGATGGTCATATCCACATTGCAACCAATTAAACAAGCATTACAACGATGTGAGGAACGAGACGAAATTGTTGTTTTATCATGTTCCTTCAACTTGACATGCTCTGTACGATACTCGAAACATTTGCATTGCCGAATCGATGTTATCGCGAGTACTGTCAACCTTAAACACAAATCGATACTACTAATTGTTGTCAATTTAGTGTCGAAGTGAATACAATTAATAATTAAATAGTAAGATAATTTTTACTTATTTTCAATCATTTATAAAAAAATGAAAGAAGTCGTAGTTATTTTTTTTACTATTAAAGGAGTTTTATTTTTTTTAGCTGTAAATTGTGTTCCTATATCATAATAGATTGATTATCTTATTTTTACCAGTATGGAACTTTAAATCTTGGCACTTTGGCTATTGAATAAAAGCGTATCGGTTTCGAGTTTAAATCGAGTGATGAGACTGTAGTAGGTGCTACTAAAATCCAGTAACATCCAAAGCTCGCATGAACGATGCGATCGTCTTTCGTATCGGATTTACTCCGTCGCGGCTGTCCGGTTACTATAGTTTGTACAATTTTAACGGACACTGTGTGGTACGACAACCATGACAATATCGTCTATACTAGATGTCAATCCGTTACTGAAATTGAAGTTGTTTTGCTAACAGTTGATGGCTAAACTTAGATATTTTCATAGATTTATTTATTCAGTGACCCATATCGATCTTGAAATTAAATTTATTTTTAAATTTAATGACCGCTATTTAAAACTTGTTTCTAATACCCAGCTATATAAATTCACATAACATGATGGCTATATATCAATACAGCCATAAAAGTAAATTATTTTTGATACATTAGAAAACTTCTCATAAAATAGTCAGGTGCGGTTTAGATGGAAGTATTGTGATATTTTGAATCGTCTTTTCCATTCTTGCCGGCAATGGTCGCCAATTTGAATATCAGTTCTACGTATATATAACTTTACGATTATTATTTTGATATTCAATAAAGAAATGGACAAAGAGCGCGTCTGTCGGTAGCACGAACGAAATCTTTTATTTGCTTTCGAAGAACATGTATTCTTGTTAATTTGAATCTTAACTCAACAATTTAAGAAGTGTTATTGAATGGTTTAAAGATTGTTAGCTACTAATTTAAATTTGTAAGAGTTTTCTATGAGTTTCCATAAAGCAAGTGTGAAAAGGCAACTTCACATTAGTTTACGTTATGATCTGAATGAGGTAGAGATGATATTGTATGTATAAAAGGAGTATTTGATTGCATATTGTGTTGACTTCTCGAGTTTATGGTTAAAATGATTGTTATTGAGATCAATGATCAAAGATTTTCTATTCATAAATCTATAATAGCATCGGCAAAGTAAATTTATTTCGTAAACACCTGAGATACAGAGCAACCTTGTTCAGGAGCCGAGTAAACAAATGCGATTAAAAATGTACTATTTTTTAATGTTAGTACAGAAGTGTATGTTAATTCAGGACGCAAAAAGTATTTGATACTATTTAAAGAAATAAAAGAGAGTATTTTAACAGCTTTTATCTTTAAACTTAATATATTCTACAAAGATCTATTGATAACTTTTACGTCTCGAACCATGAAATTATCTGCAACTTTCCGAGATAAATTGTCAGATGAGACTGATTAGTGTTTACTATTCATGACCCAGAAGGTAACTGAATATTTTAAATGCATTCCAAACACTTTCTCCATTGGATTACCGAAAATACCATCACTTCTACATTCTATTTTAAGTGACATCCCTTGAAATTTTATCTGTCTAACAAAACATTAAAGCGCCGATTCCATCTTATCTTTATCGCCATATAAATCTGAATAAATTAAAATGAATAATTTCGATGAAACTATTATTCGATCTCCTTTTTGATAATGTACGTTATGCATTTCAATAAAATTTAATTAAAATGGTACAGTCGAGGTCAATGGAAATAAGAAATTGACATATGACTGGCTGAAAAAAAAAATTGTCAATGGATTTAATTAGGATTTAATAAATGTGTGATTATAGTCTTTTAGAGGTAAAAAATATTTAGAGAGGTACATTTTTACATTAATTAAAATTAACTATAGTTCAATAATTTAACTGTTATTCGTTAAAATATCTAAAACAATTTTTTTCAGATCTATATTTTCGTAACTTATTCACTTTAAGACGCAAAATGACCGTTTTTATTTGACTTGTCAAAAGAAGGAAGTTATCAAATTTTTATTTTGTTACGGGAACATTCTTATTACTAACTTCGTTATCGTATTAGACAAACTATCATCTAGCTACTCAGGTAATTAATTGGTAACTCTACTGTTGGGGATAATGCCACCAATGATACCTAATGGCAAAACGATACCTCGGTTACCAGCTTTAAAAGTATGGTGAAGTTTGAAGAACATTAGTACAGAGTTATGTAATTTTAACGCGTGACCATTACGAGGAATAAACTACAAAATATGTTTATTATTCATAATGCAACAGTTATGAAAATATTATAAAATAAATAGCTAATTTTTTAACACATAAACGCTGGTTAATCAAACATCTTCAATATATTAAGATGGCCTTCACAAGTACGTGGCGTGGGACAGGGAAATGTAAAATTTTATATGACGCTTTTTCCCATCACCTGCTTCCTCCAATTGATCTTTCTTTCACAACACTATTCTTACTTAATTACCATTTACATAATGACATATATCGTTTTAAACAGCTCTTACACGTGGGAACGTATTCTATAGATATTCTGTGGCAGATGCATTGAATTAACATATATTAAGAGTCGATGTCGCATCGCCGACTCAAGTGTGATAATTTTCATTTTAGTGTTATCGTGCTTGAACATTTTGAAGTAGTAAAACGGATTTTTTAATGCAACACCATTATAAGAAGAAATTGTTTACTATAAAATCTATTCAAGTTGAATAATAGAAATACAGAACGTCAATAGATAATTTTTGTTAAAATGAAATTTAGTTTAGAAAATAAAGAGTAGATATGAAATGTAGACAATAGTAATAATGCAATGATTTTCATCAAGATAATAACAAAATTTGTTTAATATAAATTTAATATTAAAAAATAAAACACAAACAATGTAAGCCAGAGAAAGCTAAAAAGCTTATAGAAAACTACCTTAAGTAACAAGAAATACAAGTACGTTTTTTAAGCTAACGTTGTTATCAATTCGGTTCTTTACTAACTGGAACGTTAAAAATCAAGTTAATCTTTAAGTTATCATAGGGAACTTTAGCATCCGGTAGTTCTCACAAAATGTTTTCATGTTGTAAAATATATTAAACTCAATCATGATAAGATACCCTTAACTTTATGTCTTAATTCAGATAATTTAAAACGACCAAAGCTTATAGCTTCCTTATTGAAATGCATTAAAATTTAAAACAAAGTATTGCTTGGTGTTTATAATTAAAAAGTAGTTGTAGTCTATAAAGGAATTAAAATTAATTTTAACGATAATAAGGCATAATTTACTGTCAGCTTATATCATTGCCGATGTTAATTTCTTACTGTAACTCGACAACTAGAGATTAATCGCATTTTATTTCACTCAAAAATACTGGCTAAGATATTAGTATGCTTGTATTTTAATGCTTAAAAAGCTTTAGCAACATAACAAGTGTATGTAAACCATCTTATTTATGTGATCGACGATATTTGTTATAGACAGCGATCTGTTATTTGGTATGCCCTGTCTTAAAAATTGTCACAAAATGACCATCATTTTTATTAAATAAGCGATACTTAATCTGTACAAAATGTAAATTGAAAAAAGGATTTATTCCTTCAGTTTGTAAATGCAAAATATGCGACCGATAATAAAAGGTCTTCCCTGATCAAAAGAAGATTCTCAATCTTGGCCAGTGATTGATGACCGAAACATCGAATGGGCGAGCGAATGAAATCGATTTGGTGAGTAGCATACATTACCATGTGTAAGGGAAGCGATCAGAGACTAAGCGATTGAAGGTATACTAGATTATCCTACTTTACATTCATACTCTTTGACGTCGACCTTTGTATTCGTGATTATTTTCACATATCTTTTTATTTAAGGGGCGCATTATATGTGACGGAGACACATCTGAACCGTCTGGTTTGGTTAAAAATTCTTTGCAATAATTGCTTTGCATAAATAAAACATTGTCTATGTGATCACCATTTATTTTCTCTTGCATGGAAATTTAAAAAAACAGCCGCATGTTTAATTAAAAGTTGATGTAAATTTTTATTTATTTATAACATATTGTGTAGAAAATACCATTATGTTTATGTTTACTATTCGAATAAACTATGACCATATTCTAGCAAGTTGCAAATCACCTCTCGCACAAGAAATGACAAACAAGCCTTTAGAGTCACAATGTATTTCAATTATTTTGCGATTGTGGTGCCCACATTGTATTCAATGTTTCAATTGAATAAAGCGCCGGTTTCGAAGCAAAACCCTTTATCTAACAAAAGATCGTACATACATAATAATAGGCCCCTGTATGTAATAGATTTGGGAAGGTAAACATTTTCAAAATATAATTTATTCTGTACTAATTTTTTTATTAAACACGACCTTCAATTACAAGAATTTATAACAATATAGGAGTGATCATTTGTTATAAGTTTTACGACTACAAAATATAACAGAAGTCACGTAGGAACATCTGGTAAGGGAGAAAAATCGCCTAAGTTATTGGTCAATATACAAATATGTAACTTAATAACAAAAGCGAATAAACACGGGAGTTATTAGTCATACTATTGTTTTTATTAAAAAAAATCTACAATAGTTATAAGATAGTTCGGAATAAAAATTTAATCTCGTGCTTTACCCACTGTGCCTACCAAAGGTTGGTGATCTCTGTGATGAAACTATTACTTGTGCAAACGTTCAATTTTCGAGGCACCGTAACATCGGCAACGGTAGCAGCCATCATTGGTAATCAAGGCTAGGATAGCAATGCTTTTATATATTACTAGTTTTTAATCGTTTCGCCTTAGGATAGACATGGTCAACTTTAGAACTTGTATTAATTAATTTAATGGTTAATAAACAATTGCAATAATAACATTCATGGTCACTTTAATTTTGAATCTTGTTTTATTTCTACGTACAAAAACAAGCTTTCGCCCGCGAATCCACGTGGAATTAAAAAAAAACAAAAGCAAGAAGCCAATATAATCTCTTAGACTATGCTCTACATCTATGCCAAATTTCATCGACATCTGTGTAACAGTTTAGAGTACAAACTCTAACAAACATCCATCGAAACTTATACATTTATAATATTAGTATGATAAAAATTATGACTGCCAGAAATATTAACGCCTGTAAATTTCCATTATTATAAATATTGAACATGTCCATAATATTCTTACACTAAATATTGGATTCGTGCGTAATTCAGTCGCGTACACCTGAGTGCAGAGCAGGCGTCCAATTTGCCCACAATGGCTACATGCAGACAATACCTGTTTACTACGCTGTCATGCACGTCCGGTAATCATCTTAAATGTTATATTGATTTGCATCGATTCCGCCGTCTGTGTGGTCGGTTTGTAGGTGTCCATTGCTTAATCAGTGATTACAGTGTAAGGTTTATTTCTTAAATGCTCTGACAATGTTAGCTCTTCTATACGAGTACTAATGTTATAAAGAGGAAAGATTTGTACTTTTACACTCAAACTCAAAAACTACTAGACCGATTACAAAAAATCCTCCACCATTAAAAAGCTACATTATCTGAAAGTAACGGGAGCTTCATTATTTTCTAATTACACGGGGGCGAAGTCGTTAGCAACAGCTAGTATACAATATCTAGAAAACTGTGATATGAACTGCTTATTAAGGTCATTTGTAAGGATTTGTAGTAAGGACATTTGCATTCAACGGTCAAAGAATAATTTTAAGTAAGAAAGGTCACTTTTATCTACGGACTGATATCTTAAGACTATGGAGAAATAGTTAAAATATATAAAAATAAAGGTTTTTCCCAGTAATCAAGTAAGTTATTTGTCTCAGTTCAACGACCCTTGTATACTGAAGAAAGTATAAATACTAGAAAACTCGTTGATAATTATTGGATACGTAGCTATAGTTGTTTATTGCGGTAACCGGCTTTTCTAAACCACAGCATCGCAACGAACAAGTCTCCGCGACACTTGTCCATTGACAATCTAATTGCACTCACTTGTTTATCTTACAAGAGCGGTTACAACATCCAATAATATTACTGTAACTATTGTTATATGATAAAATTTAGATGGATGTTTGTTAGAGTTTGTAGCCTAAACTGCTGCACATATTTCGATAAAATTTGGCATAGATGTAGAAAGCTCTGGAAGAGCACATAGGCTACTTACTTTTGTTTTTAATTCTACGCGGATCGAGCCGAGGCGAAAGTAGTATTAAAATTAGTATTTTATTTCTGTACTTTATCCATTTTACTGTTACCCTAAGAGACATGAGTTTACTAACTAATATGGTATAAGACAGTATTGTTTATGTTAACACATTTTTGAGCCTCAAATGTCTTGTGGTAATCATTGAGTACAGCATCAACAGGATAAAGCAATTATTAAAAACTCTCTTTTTCTCCACTTCGGTTCAATTTCGACATCTTCGACTGAACCTTGTTAGTAATGTCTTCCAGCACCTACGATTATATCTTTCATTTTTCTACTAACGTAGTAAACAACTTCTATTTTTCTATTAATTTTACTAAGTGGCGTATTAACAACTCTATATTAGATACCGGAGGCTGTGGCTCTCACGCAAGTAGCAGTTATTGTGCGGCCTGCAGAACAACTGACAAATAAACACAACCTGTTGTTACATCATCTCTTACGAGGTACAGGACTAAGCTTTACTTAATACCGGGAGGTTGGTACAGCGCTGCCCACTCGGTACTGATATCCGCGGTTATTAACAAAATATTTAGATGTCGTACTAAAGTATACCAATAGACTTGTCTTGTTTCTTAAATGTTTGTTTTACATAATATTAAAGTACTGGAATACTTTAAAGTGGGCGTGTAAATTTAGAATGTTATGTAGAGTGCGTAAAATAACTTCCTAGGTTTTATGCTTGATTTTATTTAGTGTAATGTATATTTATACATATAATAAAATTGAATTGTCTGTGATATCAAAAAAAATTCTAGATTTCGGCAAGATGTATTTGCGTTGCAGGTAACGAAAATCGCAGTTAAATTTTTTTTTGTCTGTCTGTACGCAAGTTGCGTTTGTTCCGGGTAATCTCCGAATCGGCTGGGTTACTTTTTTTAATTCCGCATTGTCAAAATGGCGTAACGGGTGTAGGTGTAAACGAAAAGTTGACTAACTTGACGGAATATCAGAGGATCTACAGCTGCGTAACAGCCTTTAAGCAAATTGTACGCTCACTATTTTAGGTTACCTTTGGACATAATAATAAAAATTAGTCTATTTTATGAATAAAACTCGCTGTGTGGGAGCGCTTATTATGCAATATTTAAATAATTTAATTGATATAACTAAAGCTAATGAGAAACCAAAGAATTATCTAAATTAGAGATATAAATTCTTGACATATCAAGTTAATATAGTCATAAAACTCCATCTAATATTAAAATTATCAGTAACGTTTATGCCTTTTAGACTCATGTATAAGCACTTTAAGAGAAAAGCTTCGTGGGAATCCGAAGACTATAACTATTAATTGTGATTCTTCGCTAATCAATGTTTTATTTAACTTAAATTATCGCAAATTACCTGAACACAGCATTAAGCTCGAGCAGGATCTATTAATGTACGCGAAACAAAAATTACAGTCATTAAATTGCATTAAAACGCCTTATATTTATAATTTGTATGTAAATTACGTTAAGTTTTCCCTCCGCTACGCATTAGTGTGTAGTGTACAGGAAGATATACCTAAGGATTATCACAAACATATTTAACACTAGCTTTTGCCTGCGACTCCATCCGTGTGAAATTTAAAAATAATAATGTAGAAATGAAAAATATATGACACTCATAAATGACCATTGTAGCGGTGACAGAATTTTTAAATCGGCTCAGTAGTTTTTTGAGCCTATTCATTACAATCAAACAAAGTTTTTCTTTTTGTTATATTTTAGAATTTAACATATGTTATTAGCAAGTTTTCAAACGAATATGAAGACTGGTGAATAGGAACGCTATTTTGTGGAAGTCGCAGTTTTTCCAGTGGAAATGTACTTAAATATAATGCTTATAAACTTATAAGTCAGAATGGCACGTCTAGTTGCTGCTGTTAAAAAGAATCTTAACGTTGTTCATTAGTAGTTACTACTATAGTAGATCTAATACTTTAATCTTCGTTCGTGGCACACGACTTAACGCTCTAAAAAGTTAAAAAATTGCTGGTGTTGATATCGAAAAATTAAAAAATTAAGATAATTCGGGATCCATCAATCAAATGTGCGTAATATTTTCATAATTGAATCACTACAAACCATCTTCAAGTAGCAATTTGCATTTAAATAGCTACAAAACATTTCTTGATATACTTTTTAATTTATTACACATTAACTATAGGAATTAAATTGAGCAAGAAATCGAGATGTATAGGGTTGCCACACACGCAACATTTATGTAGTCTGACATTTTAGAGTTGTATTTCCATTTGTAGAACGTTATCCTAAAATGGGTATTATGTTACGTCTATACGAGCGTTTGTTTGATGTCCCTTAGTCAATTATTAGTTGAATTTATTACTCGTTTGTTTCATGATAATTAGTAGAGAAACGATTGAACCTTTGTATTTACTCATGTCCGTAACCCAGACGGGTAGGCTCAGAACACGGACTTTTATTTGGCAACCTCTCTTTCGGTTCTCTACATTCATATTTGTACATATACATCAGTAATAATCATACTTATACTAATATTATAAATGCGAAAGTTTAGATGGATGGATGGATGTTTGTAGCCTAAACGACCGAACCGATTTCGATGAAATTTGGCATAGACGTGGATGGTCTGGAAGAACACGTAGGCTACTCAGTTTTTTTAATTACACGCGGACAGAAGTGCAGGCGAAAGCTATTTAACAAATAAAATGACCTTTCATTGTTTATGGTATGTTATAATAATATTAATTATAATAAAGCCATTTATTTCCTTACAAATTTACATTAAAGTTTAAAAAACAATGTACTTATAACTATGCACTGTTTACAGTTGTGAACATAAGAAAAGTTTGTTATAAGAAAATAATAACATTTTATGGAAAATGAATAAAAAAAGTTACATACAGTTAATTAATTGGTGCATTGAAATCGTATATTCAATTGTTTCTAAAACAAAGAAACAGAACGAAGTTAATTTTAATAAACTGATTCTCGTCATCATCAATCGTCTTAGCCAGTGACAGATATCTGATGCAATCCAAACAGTAGCATTACGAGGCAATTTATAAGTTCATTTCGCTACAACAATCATTATTCTACTATATTTCTTGTGATAGTATCTGAGTTAACTCCGCTACTGGTTGTTATTGCAAATTGATTGTCCCTTGAGTTATAACTTTCGATATTAATGTAGTATTGTTTTAGTGTTTTCTAACATGTTATAGTATTGAATGATTTATATGTTTTAAGTTAAAGTATCGTAAATCTTTTTACTAAAGGGATCTTATAATAAAGATAGAGTATTTTATAGCTCTTTTTATTGTTAGATACCTTAATAAATGTATCACTAAATGTTTTTTTTTTAATTATGTTATCTATCTATAATCTGTGGTTTATTTTTGAACGTTTACAGATCCTGCGGCCTTCATCATAATAAAATATCTGTTTTTAATTATAATGAGTTTCGATTTTTTTATGATGACTATTTTTTTAATTCTCACAATATCATTTTTTTAAGATTAAATTAATAATCGAATGCGCTAAAAACAAACCAATTATACTATTAATTACTTTATTATTCTCACATAATAAGAATTTCTCATGAATAAGCGATTTTTATTTGGAGAGAATTAACCTTGTCAGAATTTTCACATCGGAATAATTGAAATATTTAAATGCACATCAAATAGTTTGTTTTTACGAACACAATGATATTAATAGTGTTATTTGACATATAAATTATTTATTGTAAATAATCTAAAGAAAAAGTTACCAATATTAATAACTGATCTAATAATTTCCTAGCTTTTAGAGCTTTTAAAAATCATGTAAAATTATAAATTTTTCATTTGTTATATATGATCAAAATAATTAAGATCTCTTTTGTTTGATAAGACAAAGAAGGTATTATTAATACGAAAAAGGTTTTATTACGTTTAGAATAAGTACAACGTATACATCTGGCCACTAAAGGATGTTTAAATATCGAACAAAAGTTCGTTTTACCATTACAGTACAAGTATCATCAAGTTGTAGCGCATTATCATCGAGCTAAGTTGTCGCCGCCGGTCCACTGCTAGGTGAACAGTAGCTGTTATTATTATTACCCACCACATACACTCGAGTGCGTTGACTCCTTTAATAGTATATTGCGTACTCTCAGCTTATAGGGCGGGTTTACATGCTGTAAGGAAGTGTTTGCTCTTATATACGTTTATAAGTAAATTCCAATTTCTTTGACTCAATTAGGTGAATACATTACGTCTTAAAAAGATAGTTTTCAAAACCTTTTAGGTTTTAGGGTTTACATACATATAAATTAGGAGTAGAAGTAAAAAAAGGTAGTACAATAAAATTTGCATTGGTTGTCACAATTTGAAATATATTTTCTTTATCATAGTATAAGAAATTTTTTAAAAATACACGCGATGCATGTAAGCCGAGCTTGAACGAGGAAAAGATTGGCACATCTCGGCTACCGTTGCTCCGGGCGCCCGTCTTAGCTAATCACACTTATTATGTATGTATTAACTTACGGCATACAAGGACTCGATTAGCACATAAGTGCCCTAACATATACCTTGTTATACTTTTACCTGTTTCGTTAAAATCGAATCGCTCTTTATTTATCCTTTTATGATGAAATCTTTATTGTCTGTGCAATGAGCCATTTTGTCTTAGCATTTGCTTCTGTAATATATCAAATTAATTTGAATTTTAATACGATGTAAATACTTCTAATCCCTTACACAGGTTTGCTTTTTAGAGATAAATAATGGGATATCTGATTTATCGATTTACAGTAAACACGCAAAGTTCTATACGAAAACGACAAACGCATTTATCTCTCTGCCAATTTCAAGTTGCACTTGTTGTCTTTAGCAATAATAGAATTGAGTAACAGGTTGTCTATAAAATTTATAGCTATGTAGTTAATGTATTAAGTTTGAAATTGTCTTCGTATTTGTGCATTTAGCAGAGAAAGACAACTGATGTGACGAATGATAGATGAACTGGAGTACAAAGTCTTAGAGTTGTAAACCCCTAAAGTGGGAAAAGGATAATGTGATAAAAATGAGATAGAACGGATATTACGCGAGTTACATTGTATCTCAAGATAAAGCGGAGCTAGCAATATGGAAGCGGATAACACTAAAAAGGACTATAATCAAAAATTGGTCAACGCAATAATTACGATAAGGCCTGTCGTAAATTATCGTAAGTTGGCCGGCAGCACAATGTTGAATTGTCGCAATTTCCTCGTTAGGCACTAAAATAAAATCTAATAAGCGCTCTGCTATGCAAATCAATCTGTTGCGTAAACCTGCCGCTTTGTCAGCTCGCAGACACAATGCAGGAAATAACATTGCCGCGTGCAGGGTTGCTGCTCCTACTTTTTAGTTTTTTTACTCCTTTGACGAATGTTTCTGATATCCATAGTTGGTTTGCTTTCAGATTAGAGGTAGATTAGAAGTGTGCTAAAACACGTCATTTTTAAACAAAAATTTACTTATCATTTTTTAGGTAATGACAAAGTTTTATTACTATTCCTCGTAAGATAATTTAGATATTCGTTCTGAATATTTAATGTATTGTTAAACTTTCTTACGACAACATGAAAAATTTGGAACACTTTTACTTTGCTATATACTGTTTCACTGAGAATATTAATTTCACCTATATATATCGGAAGAACAAGATAAGGGCTACATGAAACGTCATAGAGGACAGTTAAGGTATAAAATACGATGTGCATAAAGTAAGAGTCATTAAAGAATCGATTGCTAAAATAAGAGACGCAGCCCTGATTGTAAAGTATGTCAGAATCGAACCAGATGGAAAGATAGTGAGTGATTCTGAGCAAGTAACGCTACCAGGCAATAACTTAGCGGGTAGACCCCTTCAGGCTACGAAACCATTTCGTGCTGATTCCATTGTAGGCATAAATTCTTAACTAACGTACCGTGTGAAGGCTGTCTTAGTACCACTAAAACAAAAGGAAGAGCTACTGATTAAAGAAATTTGAGCCTTATTTAATAGAGAAGGTCATAGAAATTGAATAGAATTTAGCTTAAATGATAAACGTTTAGATTATAGCTGGGACGTGTTTGAAATTGGATCAAAAGAGGAAGCAACAAGTCTTAATTTGCAATTTGAAAGTGTAAGGATGGCTACTGGACGGAACATGTAGGCTGTAGGAGCCTGAGGCTTCGTCATTTAGTTGAAGTGAGGTGCAGTAGATTTATGTAGGCCCTTGCTTCACACTTAAACATTACGCTTTGTTTTGACTCATTTAATGAGTCGTTGTAGTCTTATTTGCTATAAGTATTGGCAATTATTGAAAGTGAATTCAAGTCTAACCCTAATATCTGCTACAATAAACATATTCTCGTTAATGTACGCTGACAATAAACTTGAATATTGAATTTATTGATCGTAACAAGATCTTAAGTGTTTTGTTATTATAGTAGTTTTGTTATATATATTTTGCTTATCCGCTTTTTACATTTTCTATGTTCTAAAAATGTTTACCAAATTTTGTCACGAATTAAGAAAAAAAAACATACAGACGAATTGAGTACCTCCTTCTTTTGGGAAGTCGTTCAAAAATAGGACACGTGTAAAATTACATTTTGTTTTTAGTAACATTTTTATAAATATGGCATTTGTATGTTAAAAAAGATATTTCCCATCCCTGGTGGGGATCGAACCCACGACCTTTGGATTAGAAGTCCAACGCGCTATCCTCTGCGCCACAGGGACGTGTATACAGGGTGCTCAAAGTGACATATTTGTATTCGATACTTGATATCGTATTACGGAATTCTGTTCAAGTAAATGACATTTGTATAAAAGAAAACTATTGCTTATAATTATGTTTTCAACCATAATTACTACCACAACTCGTGACTACGGTGTGTAAATACAACGAAAATTAATATAACTTTGAATTAAACTGCACTGCGGAATAAATATTTATTCTCCTTACTGTACCAATAATATTTTTTTTTACAAACAACGAACGAGGTGGTCGAAATTTCGTTATATTTTTTTAAATTGCGAATTACATGAAGCATTATCTATGTCGGGCATACAGCACGGGCCCGGGGCGTTTGCTCGCGCTGCGTACGAGAGTCGAATACAAATGTTTATTATGGCGCAGGAAAAAGTAGCGGCCATTGTGAATCGCCCCGGGCCACTCTGCTGAAGGAGTCGTGCTTACCAAGCGCTTTGTGACGTCTGTAGAGAGCCTTAGATATAAGTTTCTGGAAATAAAAGGATTGAATGCGTATTTGATCTATGGTGACACTGGTTTAGTTGAGTTCCTGGGATTGATATGTTTATATTAAAACGACCAATAACCATTTGTTGCAACATGAATTATAAAGGCAAAAGATTGATCTCTTTTTTTAATAATCGATGCAAATTTTGATATTTAATACATGTTTTTTTTTAACTTAAGTCGAACAAAGTACAGATCCGTTATCTGCACCCAGTAGAGGTCACCGGCGTTTTTATTGTTATCTAAAAGGTTATTTGGTTAGGAATTTCCGATGTTTATTATAATCTAGGATATTGCACAAGAATATGTAATAAAATATGTTTGTTGACATTTGAATATAGTGACTCATAATTTTATGTGACATCATCAATTTTTGTACAATTTCTGAAACATTGAATATTAAGTAACCATTAAAATATTCAAAGTTACATAATAAATAAATTTTGCAAACAAAACATTGTATAAAAATAAATCCCATCCCTGGTGGGGATCGAACCCACGACCTTTGGATTAGAAGTCCAACGCGCTATCCTCTGCGCCACAGGGACGTGGCATAAAATAACGAAACGATCCATTTCTTCTCACACTGCATACGTTATTAATTTCGTAGGCGTCTATTTACACTCTCAGTTATACTATAAAATCACTATAATTCGTGTCTTAGAAGACGAGTGAAATTGGGAAAAAGCTAAATCTCAATTTCCTTGAATAAGAATGTGTTTGAAATATTAAATTTTTAGTACTACTCCACTGCACTCCTGTCCACCTGTCGCCTTGCGCTTTAGGGCTGCATTGTCCGCGATACAAATATGATCAAATTATAAAGAGTGGCGCGCGCCCGCGGCGTTCGCTCCCGAGAGCCGGCCCCGTGCGTGGCCTTCGACGTGGTTGTACGTCGCAAACGCAAAGTTTAATGCACGCAATATTTATATTCTATCGTAATTTTCTTTAAGATTTTTTTAAAAAACACAAAGGACGTCAATTTTATACGGAATTGTCAATTCTATATCAAATTACGTTTACGTGGAATTGGTTTCTGTACCAACGCAAGAGTACAGTGACGTGGTCAGTACTGCAGTCAGAAGGCGTTGTACAAATCTCGCCCATGTCGCCCGTAATGATATAACTAGCTCTTATTGGGACCTTGATTTTTATTTATTTTTTATAAGAAACATTAACATTCAGGTCAATTAGGAATAATAGATGTAGATTTGTTTTTATTGGCAAAAACTAATTATTTATCTGATTAAGTGATTTTTTATTATTCTTAAGAATATATAGCTTTAATAAGAGCAGTTTTTCGCTACAGAAAGTACTTGCTATGATTAAATCGAATGCTTATCTAATTGGTTTAATTACACATACCGTGTTATAAAAGGAAACTGTCGGAAAATCTCGTAATCGGACATAACTCTCGATTAACATTTTGTTCCTTGCATTTGTAAAAGTAAGGCCAGTTTTTTCTATAACAAAAAATTGTAAATTCTTATTACATTTGTTTAAATTTCTTAAGCTTTGCTATTATTTATTGTAACTTAGGTCTGAGTTTGAATGTAATTACTTCACATGAGAAACTTAAATTTTAACTTATTATTAATGAGATCTTGTAAATTATCAGACAGAAATATAAAGTACTAGCTGTTGTTGGTGACTTCGCCCGCGTGGAATTTAAAAATGTAACATATACAATAGACTATGTTACTCACAGATAGCTTTTTAATGGTGAAAGAATTTTTGAAATCGAACCAGTAGTTTTTGGGTTTTTGCAATACATACAAAAATACAAATCTTTGCTCTTTATAATGTTAGTATATATGTGTAATTATTATAGATCATAGAAACGTTAAAACTGTCAATATATTTTTGGAAAGTTAAGCAGAATGGTATAACTTAAAACTATCTAATAAAGATTAATAGAGTAATATTTTCATTAAGTTATAGTCCCTTTACTAATGTTTTAAGAGAAAGGCCTCGTTAATAATCTAATTTCTTCTACTTAATGTTAAAAACTTGATATATTTAATGGACGCTATTTCCGCTACATAAATGATAGCGACTTGTTTGAGAGAAATTGAGTACCTATGTGGATTTTTTTTTTCACAAATAAATATGTCTTAAATTGTTTTCGTCAACCGTTGTGACAACAATATATAAATATACCGTTGTAATAACGATATATATAACAAACTATTTAGATGTAGTTTCAGGAATCGAGGTGTATGTTAACGTGATCGATCATCACCAGCTCACTATACGTCCCCACAGAGGGGCTCGGAGCCTACCTTAGGTAAGAGTGACTAGGCCATAGTCAACCACGCTGGCCCAGTGCGGGTTGGTTGACTTCTCACATATCTTTGATATTCTTCACCGATATGTGCAGGTTGCATCACCATGTTTTCCTTCATCGTAAGAACGTCGGGTAAATTATGTTTATCTAAAAAATTCGAAAAATCGAAAATGTGATCAATGCTTTCTTAAAAATAAAAACAGTTTTTTTTTATTGTAAGGTGGTAAATGAGTAAACCTAACGAGCTTCTGTCTAGAAGCGACGGTTGCCTGTAGACATTCATCTCTAATCCTTATCTGTGAAATCTACTTTCACTTTTAAGATAACTGTGGTATGGAAAAATTAGCTTCCATTTCCTATATATCTTCATAGTCATATTATTTCATAATGCGTATAGTGAGCTGGTGATGTTTTCGCACAGGCGTCTGAGCCGTGAAAATAATAAAAAATATATAATTTTAGTTGTTACTGCTTACAAATAAAAGAATTATTCAGAAATTATTCACACCATATTTCTAACAGACTGAAATTAACAATCGTTATTTCGCTTCATCTCTCCTCCATAACTTTCCCATGACATACAGAAGCGTATATTTAATAGGATTTATCGGTTCCCATGCAAGTAATAGCTACTTAAAACATTGTGATAAACTCCCAATTAGTCAAGCTGGGATATATTTTAGAAGTAATCTAGTGTCATACACACATAAATAACAATTAATTTCGTCGGTTGTCATTACCGAAAAATGCTATGTAAATGACTTAACATAGTGTTAAGTAATTAAGGAATGATTAAATACTTTTAAGTGACAGTAACCGTAAAGTGCTTTTAAATCATACCATATGTAATCACTAGTTG
This sequence comes from Papilio polytes, assembly GCF_000836215.1. Lineage (NCBI taxonomy): Eukaryota > Metazoa > Arthropoda > Insecta > Lepidoptera > Papilionidae > Papilio > Papilio polytes. The sequence goes on from NW_013526359.1 coordinate 4,734,289, forward strand.
TTCCCCTTCTGGTTCAACCGCGCGTTATTATAAAAACTTTATTTTATTGTTTACATTTGTCAAATTCTCAATTGCAAATGTCAAAATTACCGTTACCATGATAACCTTGCTTACTAATGTTGGCAGCTTGTAATTTATGGTCTTTTTCCCAATTAGTGCTTTATTCATTTTATTTATCCCTAAGTTTCATAGCGTGAAAACATATAGCCTAAAGTGTGTCGTAAGTGTCGGGCTTTTTATGAAGAAAGAATTATTAAAAAATAACCTGTGATTCCTACGCCACGAATTAGTGTGTGTTTATGCTTTTTATATTAGTATAAAAACCTGAAATGAGTATAAATAGTAATGTGCACTTTTTGCTTAATTTTTTCGTTTTCAAGAAAAATGCACACGAATTTTATCGACTTCATCATCATCATCATCTCCTTATCCTACTCCCGTAGGGTCGGCGCAACAGGTTTTTGTCCTCCACATAACTCTATCATAAGTCATCTCAGTCATCACTCCCTTTTTTGATCATGTCACCTTTTACACAATCCATCCATCTCTTTCTAAGTCTACCTCTACCGATGTAATTTATGTTTTTTTTCTACCTCTACGAATTTTATCGACTTAATTTATGTTTGAATATTTATTAAATTATTACAACTACACTATGTTTAGTATATTTATGTACTCAATGTCATATTGATATTAAGTTTAATACAAGCATCGTCTGAAAAATTAATTGTTCTCAATTAGCATATGAGATCGATAAAAAGCATCACTCGGATTGGCTCAGGGATTGGCGTTTGAGCTCATACGTGATGTCTCACTCTAATGTGGGAACTGACCGATTGACTGGCTCTAATAGAAAAATAAAGATCAACGCACACTAATCCGTTTTATTACTTTTCCAGTTTTATCATAAACCTTATGGTGTTTTCAATAAAAAATAATAAAATAGTAATGACGACATGCTTATTTATTATATAGCATTAATAGATAAAAATGTGAATTTGCAAATTTACAAACTAAAGTGGAAATATGTTACATATGATTTTAATTTTGATGTCCAAGAATTAAATGTAATTCAAAAATTTTATAGTTACATATAAAGTTTGCAATGTTAAAATTAAATTATAATTTGTTAATGTGCGTTGACCCTTATGCGTCAGAAACCGGCCTCACTAGCATCTGACAATGATGTATTGTAGCTGCAAGTCAAAGGTTCGGTTCTATTAACATTTTATAATTTGTTTATACTCTCACTATATGCAAGTATCAAGATAGCTACGATCTTATCGTGACCTGTCAGATATTTTAAAGAGTTATAAGATTTCAACTAGTGCTAGGATCAAGACTTCAAAATGAGTAGATATGAAAGTAGTTCCATTGCTGTGAGTTTTCATTGCGAAGTACAGAAACGAATTGGGCAACTTTTGCTTTGGTAGTAGAGGATAGTAGTAAATAGCTTGCTTTACGCCTGTTAATGGGCTCAGCAAATCTAATACAAATTTTGACAACGTTACGACAACGAATGTTTGTGATGAATCCTCCGATTTAAGTATAACGTAGTTAAAAGCAATCCAAAGTTATGTCTCGAATATTATGTTCACGTAAAAGTTCTTTAAGATAAGGAATCTTTTGTTCATTTCATTATTCTTAATAACAGCTGATGAGTTTTTGCTGTTATAATTGAATGCACGTAAACTTGAATGAGATGTTTTTCGAAAACCAACCCACTATATTAAAAGTTTCATATTTATTCCGCTATAAACAATCGGCGGGCGTACCTATAAGGCCATGTGTCATAACCACCCCACTTGCCGGCTACTGTAGCTGGTGCCTTTAATTGGCCACCGATATTTATTGTTAAGATGAACATATCACGGGGAATGAGACCGGGACATAAGTCAGCTTCTCTTGATCGTGATTCTCCATTTTGTATTGGTGTATGCGATAAGTGAGAACAGGGAAACTGTAGAGTCGGTAATGCGACATTCTTTTAGAACTATTGAAAGTTATTATTTTGTATTGTTACTTAACTAGACTGTTTCTAAGTTTTTTTTTTGGGTGATTTGTAAAATTTTGTCATATTAAACATCTGAATGATTTTATCACATACACTAAATATCAAAGCTTTGAGAAACACAACATTCGTAAAAAGATATCAAACTAAATGTAGTGAAATTTTATGTTACACTAGTGACAAAACAATACGGTAAAAGTCTAGAATTTTTTTTTAAAATACAAGCAGTATATTATCAAACTCATATTAAACTGTTAATTAAAATTTTATTACTATTCTTTTCTATTAAAAAAAAATTAAACTAAAATATTTTCCAATCAATTCTACTCCACCGCACTTTTTACCAACAGGAGATGGCAATTTAACGAAGCCGCATCACTGCAACGTCTTCATTTATTCAATGAGAAACAAAAACAAAAAACGTGTATACAGAACGGATTACAATATCAATTTAGGAAAGTGAACTGGGTGATTTATTGTTGTGTTGCATGTAAATATTGCTCCCGGCCGAGACCGCGTATACTAATTACTTTGACTGCAACCGGGGGAGGGATTGGTGGGGATAGAAAACTCTGTCATGACTAATGAGAGATATATCGGTTATGTCGATTATTTTATTAATTCCATCCTTATTCTTATAGAAATACTAGCTTTGGCCACCTACTTCGTACTCGTAGAATTAAAAAAATGCCTTTAGCCTATGTGTTCTTAAAGACTCTCCTCTAAATCTATGCTAAATTTCATCGAGATCGGTTCAGCAGTTTAGACTACGAACTAACAAACATCCATCCATCCATAGATACTTACGCATTTATAATATTAGTAAGATGATCAAGTAAGTTAGTTTTTTATCATTAAGAGGAATGTTACATAGTTTTAGTGAACGCTTGTACAAAAATATTGTTGTCTCTTTAATTATTCTTGAAAGAACAGAGATAAACATATATACAAGTTCTTTTAACAGTGAAAATGGCTATCTAAGCACTGACAAAGTGTTTCAATAGTAATTGCTACAACTAATTTTGCGCACAAGTTATAGTGTCTTGATCTATGGCTCGTTCTATTTGGTTAAGCGATTTAATTAATTCCTTTAACATAAGAAACAATTTGTAATTCGTTGCTTTAAAACGGGTTTCAACTAATTTGTGATAGATTTCAGTATTGCGAAGGACGGCTATTTACTGATAAACAAATCTTTTACAGATACTTTGTATTAATTAACAATAAAATATATGTTTTTATTATATCAGTAACCGCATGTTTGAGATTTATTGATATGCTCTAAGTTTTATGTACTTAAAAGAATCTGTCGATTCGATGAACTCGTTTCGTATTTGAAGTGGCCGACATTGTAAATGCTACGACTCGGAGACGTATGACGAAACCGATTTTATAGCTTTTATCCGTCTTAAAAATGAACTGACTATGTGTTTATGTTTTTACAGCACAAATCATAAGAGACAGCGTATCGATCCCACTGAGCCATTAAAATAAGATTTAATTTACATTTTTTGAATAGATAAAGAGAAAAACTAATATTCCTTCTGCGTTTGTTTGAACATACGAAGGCAATCTATAATTTCTTTTTAATTTAAATACCTATTCTGTCTTTAGGTTTAGTCGCAAAAAAGACTGGTTATGCAGTTTTTGTGCGCTTTTCCAAACCAAGATTTTTTTTAAGATTAATATAAGATATGAGGAATATGTATGTAGACTACGATTGATAATATCGCTTAAAAGTTGATCACTTTATTTCATTAATCATCCTTTATTCATAATTATTGAAATCAATATTAAATAATGTAATTTCTCTCTCCCAAGTAAAAACTAAGCCAAAACTCTAAAGTTTATAAAAACCATTCGTAACCACATGTGAGTGGGATGAGGAAAAGATCATTCATTGACATCAATTTCTATATATAGACCCATGAAATTGAACCAACTAAAAGTAAATCGCTACTTGCTTATAAATTAACCCACAGATTTGAGCGCTAACAACTACTCTGTCATCGCATAGATCAGGTTGTCGGTATGCGGGTCGTTGCTCCGGCGTACGCGTTTGGCAATACGCGACATTTTACTCCAACTGTAGGTGGTTAGGATTTACGCATTTTAATTGGAGAAGACCTAGAATCTAGATTATAGTGACTTCATATTACACAACATCCTGTACACCGTCTGCAACAGTTTTACCGATGTCTCATTAAGTAACAGAAAAATGCATGGATTCTTACATGTAATTATTTCCTATGTAAAATTCTCGCAATGAAATGATTAATGCAGATTAGAAATAAATTTATTTGATTTTAATATAGTTTAAAGTTGTTTCGATTAACTTTTGCAAAAATGTTTAAGAAAACATTACGCATTTCAAACGGGATTTATGTTTTTAATTGTTTTTATAATATGGTAATATTCTGTACAAATCCTGAAGATTTTTTTATGTATTTACTTAAGACAATGGTTATCGTTTACAAAGCGTTCGCGTACTTAAGTTACTTTTAAAAGCTTTCAATCAAGCGGCTCCTTTTAAAAGAACAATATATCGCGCTACTCACGAACGCAATCAGCCGGCACGACATCGGGATGGAACCTTAAAAGATAAATAAAACCTTAAAAGAATAAAGATATAAAAGAAAAATAAAATCGCAACACTGGCCACTCGCATGAAACCAGATTAACATTTTCGGCTACTGGTAAAAATGCATTTGTAAATTAAAAAAATAAAATTAATGTTTATCAATTCGTTAGCAAGGCGATAATGGCTATGCTTTCTAAAGCAAAGATAATGTCAATTTACAGATAGGATTATGGCCCTAATATAATATATTCACACGCGAGTTCGATAGCAGCTTAAAAATAAATTTTAGCGTAATAGGGTCTACGAAATTACCAGAAATTTAAAAAAAAATAAAAAATTAAAAAATTCATTAGCATAAATGTTGTAACATAATTTATTTAAGCTTTAACAGTTGAACTGTACAGTTTACACTAACATGTGTAGGTAAAATAATTGTCAATTACACTAAACAGTTCTTAAAATTGCCTATGCACTGCACACTCAAAGCTCGACAGTGCAGTTAAAATTGAAGGTCGCACTGCCTCTAAACCTGAGTGTCAAAAGACAAAATTTAAGAAAGAAGACAAAAGTTATGTTATAATCGACAAGACGACAAACAAGGAATAAAATGAAATCTAAATCAAAATCATCACCAGATATATTCTAACGAATTAAAGATTTATTTAGATTGTTAAATCTCTATAGTTTCTATAAGTAAAGTTCCCACTATGTAATCCCTACTTAACAGTAACAAGTTGGAGTTATCGCGTATCTTGAGGTAGGAAAGTGTTGAATCGCTGCGATTATTTTGATTGCCTCCGGTGGCCGTCTGAGGAATCTCGTATGCTTTAATTGCTCTGCCGCCGAGATCTGTCCTCGCGATTGCCGGCTCGCCACTCCATTAGTAACTGACTTGCTCGGTGAAATCCTCCTTTGTCTTTAACTTTTTGATACCAGCCGCTCTTTGTACGTTAAGGCGAGACGCGTGTATAGATTTGTTATTGTCATATGTAAGATCTTACCAAGTATTTTAATCACTTAGGGTTATATTTAGACAAGTGTGAAACCAGTTTATGCAGGTGATTGTGATGTGTCAGTGTTTGTTCGCTCTAACACGTTTGTTTTCTCGCGTGTGTTAAAGCTATTAAGTATTTCGTGATTATGATTAGATAGTAGAATTGATATGTATGCAAATAAGTCTAGGAATAGAATGGAGCAAAAAACATACTATGGTCTCATGAGTAATCTAACTGCGACAAGTGATATGTAGAAGAATAATTGTTTCCTTTTAACTGTATTAACTTCTTCAAATTAATTTATTACTAGCTTTTGTGGCCAATTAAAAAAACTTGAAAAGTATTGTATGTGATCTTGCAGACTATGTTCTACATTCATGACAAATCTTTTCGAATTCCGTTAAGTTGTTTTGGAGATACGGAAAACCAAACATCCATCCAAACTTTATATTCTTGAACTTTTGAGAATGTTCAATTACGTTTTGAACAAATTGATTTTTAGCATATATCTAAATATTTGTTTTTTAAATAGAAGCCTATAGCAATAAAAGGTATGAATGCTCTGGCAGTCTTTCCAGCCCCATCAATTTAGCGACAATAATCGCCATTTCTTTCGTAGTCGTAAATATGTTAGTACAAAGACCGTAACGACGTCCCCGCTGCCGGGAACTGGGGGACGATGGATGGGAACTGGGGATAAATAGAGACAATGGGACGAAATTACAACCGGCCAATTGAGCCGCTTGTAAACTTGATCCCCCCTATTGTTTCCGCACGCGATGCGTTACAGACCGATGTGTTTTGATACTTTATGATTTTTTTAGATTATGATTTTTAGTTTAAACTTTAAAATTAGACATTGGTAATTAAGTAAAACATAAAGTTTTAATGAGACTCAGTACAAACTTATTTTTTCAATCCTCATCGCGTTCCGTCATATAATTCTTCATTGAAATATTTTTTGAAAGAAAAATTTAAATCATTGCCTTTTAAATGAAATTTAAAATACATAACGGTTTGCGTTAAGATTAAAAATAAGTGATATATTTTTAATCTGCCGTTTACATCCGCGCTCACTTTGCTTATTAACCAATAATCATTTATGTAACTAATTTACAAGCGATTCGCCTTCCGTTTACCTCGAATAGTATCTAAATGCATTGGAAGACCGCTATACGTGTCTAAATTAAGCGAGTTGCGTCCTGCCCTACCGGTCTTGTGATTTCACACGAGGGAAGAACAAAGCTTCAATAGTAGGACAGTGCAGTATTCCTACTGAAGAAATATATCGAGTCAGAACAGTACTTTATCTGTGATTTTCTATTAGCGTGACAATTGTATTGACACATAATTGTCATCTGTAACATTCTGTATGATAAAAGAGAAAAACAGTATGTTTGATAACAAATTTTAGGACAGCCGATACCAACAGTTGTGACAAAATTGTTTAGCAGTACCGCTCTCTCTATTGCACTGTCGCAGCATGCTACCCTCGTGTAAAATAGTATTAGGGTTATGCAACATATGCGCTCGCTTCCAATATTATAATAACTTCATACGCCGGTACCCATCAAGTATAATGCCACGGCTTTCTATAAGGAAATACTCTGACGTGGGACAGAACACTGTTACATGATAAAGAAATTTCTTGAAACAAAACCCAAAGAAATATTCATTCACTTGTAGGGACGTTAGTTAAAGTGTTCAGACAATACATGTCTCTACATGTATGTGCTAATTTTAAATGAAATAAATAAACTTGCTACTGTTAAGTTTATAACATTAACAAGTACCGTTAATGGAAATATCGAAATTTAAATATATTTATCAACATTAAAAAGTATCAAGATTGTATAATATAGTACAGAGGTGCGACACTCCTCATCAATTTGTGCGCGTCAACGCGTCTCTATTTAGGGCGACATTATTTCTATGAGATAGTATTCATTACAGGCACAATAAACAAATAAAATAAAAGAAAAATAAAACCTTGTCTGACATTTTTTTAATCTGTGTCAAAGTCCATTGTGGGATCACCTAAAATGATTTAAGTTTTTCCCAATTTTTTACCAAACAAACAAATAAACTTAAGTTATTTAAAGCTTACAAAAACATTGTAGCATGAATGTAGTTGCATTTTAAGTATGCCCTTACCAAATTTGATTTGTTAAAGCGTACAGGCAACAGATGTATTGGGAAATACCAACTATACACGCATTCTTGAATCCGTAATAAAATTTATTCAAGACCTAATCGAGTTATCCGTTACAAGACAAGCGCGAATACCGACTCGAGTCGTTTACTTTGCCAGTTAAGTACACCAATTAAAATCAAAGGATATAAAGCGGTTATCACTCGTCTTTATAATCAGGGGATTATGTCTGGTACCAGTTTCTTACCACATACTAACGTTACATTTCAATATATCTAACATTGCAGTAGTCTTCGTCTTCCTGAGATTAAGCCTTTAAAACCGTTATTAGGATTAACCCAACTATTACTTTTCAAATTGATATCACAACTAGGAGTTTATAGTTTTCCATCAACTCAAACGTGACATTAACTATTTTATATATCCAATTATATATTTTAAACGTCCTTTAATGATTATCTTTGCTTATATGACTCGTTACCGTATTTATAACTGCATAATATTTATTATGTTCTGATTATATGGCATTATTCTTCTGTACCAATATTATAAATAGGAAAACTTTGTTTGATTGTAATGATCAAAAATTACTGCGCCGATTTTAAAAATTCTTTCACCGTTAGAAAAGTAATTTATCTGTAACATACACTATATTTTTTATTTCTTTATTATAATTTTTTCACGCGGACGGAGTCGCCGGCAAAGGCTAGTACTAAAAATTTATAGCTTTATAGTCACTAGACTCATCACTAGATCTAAGTATGTTATTAGCAGCGACCTAAAGTTGGTCGGGGCCTCCAACAGATATCACCAATGGCGTATGTCCAGTGCCGTCTCCTGCCAGTCGATTGCTTGCAAATGTTGCAGGTTTGCACAGTGTCTCTTTAGCGATATTTTAGAATAAGAAAAGATGGCAACAAATCCGGTCGATCAGAAGGTTGGTTGGCGAATCGAGTATAATTGAAAGAGTGATGTTAAGAGAATCCGCTTAATGGACGACGCGGTGATGATGGGAAATAAGCGACCGCCAAACAAATATTAAACAAATGACGTTATAAAAAGAGTGTTATGTTATACTAGCTTTTGCCCGCGACTCCGTTCGCTTGGCATTAAAAACAACAAAAGCGAATAGCCTATGTGTTCTTCCAGACTATCCTCTACATCTATACCAAATTTCCTCGAGATCCGTTCAGCCGTTTAGGCTACAAACTCTAACAAACATCTATCCATCCATCTAAACTTTCGCATTTATAATTTTATATCTATAATTTCATTTTTAATTAGTAAGATTAATAAGTCGTGAATCAACTGATTTTTTATTCTTTGTCACGTGTGTAATCCCTTTTTGATTGATTTGTATCGATGTATTTCATCGCGATCGCAGCTAACTCATTAGCGCTTAAAAAATGAAAGCAAACAATCACACGTACAAACACATCGTACATCGCAATCAGCGCCACATCACGAGTTAAAAGAAACATCTCGACAACAAATCACTGACAGCCCTGTTAACTGACACACCGCTTTAGCGTTTCGAAAACATGAAATAATAATATCTGATATTTTTAAAAGAAAAATTCAATTTCATTCAATTTTTTTTTATAAATTCTACTAAATACCAAATGCTGGAAATATGCAACAACAAAGCAATTAACAAAACATCAAAAACGTACTTTACAGATGTCAAATTGACCTTTGTGGGGGCAATAAACGTGAGCGTAGACTGTCTGTCGCCAGACATCTTTTTACATAGGATACACTAGACGAACAAAAACTGTACATTTTCTACCTTATATGACAAAACAAATGTATTTCTTAAAGTGGTTGCTATCGCATATGATCTAAACATCTGGTGTCTAGCGGTTCGTCTACCCCTTACATTAAAAAAAGTTATTAAACGTTGCTAGATGAACTACTAATGCCTCTGTTGCTTACAAAATAACACGACACCCAATTAAGGAGGGTTGAAGAGCAAATTTTTCACTACACAGCCAACCCTATTTGGTTAACGCGCGTTCGTCAAAGAGACACACTTAAGCTACATTCATACAAACGCCGATCAAGTGTGGATTCTTAACACTCCAGTCACTTTATAAGGCACCGCGTTTTAAATTAGCGGAGGCAATTGTACTACACAGCCCTGGGCGTCGTTAAGGCGTTGTTACCGCTATACCGATTGTCAATCGAATCGATTTATCAGGTACTTAAGAGGATGTTTTGTCGGGTTGTGTAGTGTTTACATCTGCCTCGGACAGGGATGTCAAATGTAATGCTTGTTTATATGTAGATCAGACGTATTCATTGTGTAGAATTTACAATAAATTGATCTATTGTTTCAATGTCCTGTGGTAATTTAGTTTTAACTTTTTACAGAAGCATTAGTTTTCAGTGCATGAGACTCGTACTAAAATGGTGTTTCTCGTATTTTATATTTTAACTAGCTTTCGTCCGCGACTTCTTCCGAGTGGAATTAAAAAAATTGAGTAGCATATGTGTTCTTCCAGACTCTCCTCGACATTTATGTTAAATTTCATCGAGATGCGTTCAGCAGTTTTGGCAACAAACTCTAACAAACATCCATCTATATAAACTTTCGCGATTACAATATTAGTACGAGGATATGAATTAATATAGTTTACACTGAATTATATCTAAACGTTTGGCTCACAAGTAATTTAAGGTGATTTCACGTGGTCCTGCACAACTCTCTTGTTTTTTTTCCAGTAACTTAGTACTTAGGTAAATTGTTCTAAGAACGTGGTATCATTGTTTTGTCGCCGATAATGAGTAAACCAGAAATGCAAGTCAAGTCCTATTTTAGAACACAAACTAGAAAGCGAAAACAGGATAGACGCATAATTCACAGCCAGTATTACCGATTCCCGTTGAAAACTAGATCATTATAGCTTTTGTTTATACCACTGAGCAAAGTTCCTATTGAAATATCAACAATCGAAAATAATAGCAACACGACATCGTTAGTGGCCAGACTCGTTTAGTTAGAAAGTTGGACTATTTTACACATAGTAGAAATTACCGCTGACATGTATGAACGACATATCCTTTTAAACGCTTGTTACGGTTAATGTTTGAAGCGATATTACTGGGTGTGGTGGAGAGAAAATCTTAGGCAGATCGATTATTTCCTTCGGCTTTATTGCACTATAATATCACTTATTTATGTAATTATATTATTTGTCGTTAGCGATTATTACTGGATAAGTTATTTATTTAATCATTTTAATTCTGTTTGTGGAAATGCGTTTACTTTTTTAATTAATACACTCATTGTTAATTAGCTGTTATTTTAAGTGTGTTGATTTTAAATTCAATTCATCATTTAACTGTTTCTTAAGTGCCCCCTTAACTTATTTCCGTTACTATAGAATATACATTGCAACGACTCCACGTGAAAGCTTTTTAGAACAAAAACTATTTTTTACTGAAAAGTTGGAACACGAATCAACGATCTCGGTAATTCCGTGAATTAAAACCCAATAATTAAATTAGAGATTATTTAAATCGCTATTACTATTAATGAATTAATTAAATCACACCCTGTATAAGTCAATGTAGATATCATAAGTTAATCCGCAATCAATTAGGAAATCAGGTTGAATGCGTAAGAACGTATTGATTCATATATTCTACATGGACTGGCGGAGCAAAGTGCCGGTCGGCATGAGTGATAAGGGGATACGATACAACTTCCTTCAAAACGGGAATCCTTCAATTGCAAACGATGTCGTGTTCCATATTAGGTAATTACTTTGACCTGTACGACGAAGAGATTAAAGGTAAATCAGATCTCTTAAGAGATGTAATTTTTCGTCGGTTCTGTCGATTTGCTGATAAATAATATAGTAAATTTTTAGTTTCGTCTGATGAGTATGATGCCGGAGGCCTAATTTAAGTCCATTTCTCTTTATCACCCTTTTCTTATAAGGAGATGATGGGAAGGGGAAGTGGATTTGACGGTGGAGGAGATGCATAGTAAGGGGAAAAATCCTCATTATGTTCGTCTCCTCCTCCGTCGTATAAGGGTAGGCAACGCATCTGCAATTGCGGATGTCTATGGGCAGCGGTCACTTCGCCATTTTTCCCAATTCTGGTGACAGCTTGCTCGTTTGCTACCTTATATTATAAAAAAATAATATCAAAATGTACGTAGCATGCATTGTTGCATGCAATGTTGAACGGGTCTCGACGAAATTTACCATAGATGAAGAGGATAATCTGGAACACATAGGCTACTTGATTTTTTTTTAATCTCACATAGATGAATTTGCGTTAAAAAGCTTGTAATTTAATATTTTTATGTGTCTCGATTTCCTAGATTATATGTTTTTTTTAATTAATTAAGAAAACTAGGACTAGTTACGTGAATAGAATGCGATCATTTGTGTAACAAGGACCCAAGTAACAACAGACATGCACGCATGCTAAATTCCTGAAGTTGCCGTGGCATATGTAAATGGTATAGAACATCTACATACGTCAATCGCCAAAGATGTTTGGAAAAAGAGGTCCACGACAACATTTTTTATCATTGTTTTTGAATTGACTTTTATAAAAGATTTTATATAACCAGTAATAGTAATCATGATCATTTTTTTATTTCGAAAATTCAATTGCATGTAGATAGCTATATATCGCACTAGCTGTTCGCGTGCTGCTTCATTCACATCAAAATTATGAAAATTTTATTTTATTGTTTACATTAGACAAATTATCAATAGCAAATGTCAAAATGACATGACATGACAAACCTTGGTAATCTTGCTTCCTTGATGTTGGCAGCAACTTATGGTCTCTTTCCCACATTAGGGTTTTTATCCAAAATATTTACCCCCTAAGTTTAATGGCGTAAAAATTTAATGACGTAAGTGTAGGGCTTTTTATTAAAAAAAGGATTTTTTCAAAAATATACTGTAATTGCTGACATCTTAGGCAACAAAGAAGTGTGTGTTTACGCTTTATTGTAATAGAATAGATAATAAAGGTAAAGAAGATTATCCAGTTACTATAATGTTAATAAATCATTTTCTAGTATGATCAATGTAAACCACTGCTTGTTTTACATTTTATAAAAGCTATCAAAATGTTTGAATTATAGGGAAGTTAATTGATATTATTTATAT
>NW_013526359.1:4748290-4756214 GCF_000836215.1 Papilio polytes
AGATTAAAGCATCTTATAATCTCAATCTACTTGATTGTCATAAATTATGTTATTTTTTATTGCTCTTTGTTAAGTATATTTAAGGACTTATATAAATTGGATTGAATAAAGATATCGATCAGAGTACAAATCCAGGAGTTTTATGTCGGCACGATTGATGAGTTAATGTAGAAATTATGCGTGTATGGAATTTGCATTATGAAAATTAATAGCATCTAGACAAGTGTTTTTAAATTAGATTTAAAATAATTTAACTTTGTAATCGTTGATATACTTTTTAAAATAAATCAAGGGATATGGACGGAATATATTGTTCGTGATATTCGCTTACGTTTTTCTTAATTAAGACGTTAACTTACTTTAAACAAATCTATCAACTATTATAATGATAGAAGAAAAAAGTACAATAACCAGCATTCCTTGTTATAAAGTTTATTAACTACACTTCTATACTAATATAATAATGCGTAAACACACACTACCTTGTGGCATAAGATGTCAGCAATCACAGCTTATTTTTGAACAATTCTTTCTTTAATAAAAAGCCCTTCCCTTAAGTCTATATATTTTCACGCATTTAAACTCAGAGGTAAATAAGTTGGTTTAAAACCATAATGTGGGAAAGGGACCATAAGCTACAAGCTGCCAACATCAAAGAAACAAGGTTGCCATTGTCATCATGTCATTTTGATATTTACAATTGATAATTTGACAAATGTAAACAAAATAATAAATCAAAATTTCATGCGGATGAAGCCGCACGGGAACAGCTAGTTATCTAATACATCTCGTAATTTCCATCAGAGACTCGAAGGACGAAATAATAAATAATTCCAGTTATAACTGGTTTCATTAAGACAGCACTAAATCAAGCTATCGGGAGGCGCCCGAGCTACCGTGCAACATAATGTAGAGTTAGCAAAACAAAATCCTTGAACGACATATTTTCGATGTTATTTTGAACACTGTGACGTTGACAAAGAATAGACCAGTAGATAGGTATTTGAAGACAGATGATGTTTAGTCCTTCAAGAAGAGTACAGTACAGTTGTCTATAGGCGTCAATCACTTCGGTATTCCAACCGCTCATTTCTAATAACCATTTATTCACTGATGGTTAACCATTGATGAATCAAATCAATCGGCACTTATTGAGCTAGTGCGCATCTATCCTTCGGCCACGTCTTCGCTTAGCTTAGTTGGAATCGTGGTCAAGCGCTGGTTCATATATGTCAAAGAAAGAAAGTATCCGATATATTTTGGAATATCACAAAGAAATCTGTCATCATGGGCTGTATCAGTAATTGTGTACTGGGATTATTACTGGCATCTCATGTTTTCTTATTAACAATACTTATAGAGTTAAAAGCCTTAGCAAGCTTTTAAAACTTCGGTAAATTGTCTCGGTCTTGTAGACTAACTTTCTTTATCAGTGTAATTAATGACAGCAAAATATTCTCTCTGTGGGAACACGAGGCTAAGTGATGTTGAAAATTTCTAATTCCATTGCCTTTAAGCTGTAAGCATTTTTTACTTTCAAAATAAGTGTCCTTATATTTGTAAGGTAAATCATCTCGTATATTTTTAACTTTTGCATGGAAATATATTGCAAATTAAATGAAACTAAGGTGATATTGTTTCTATAGAAATATGAACAAATCTATCTGAAAACAAAAGATTCCTTTAAAATTCTGTAGATTCTGTCTTATCGTGTTGCGTAGAATTTTATTACACATCAAGAACGAATAGTCACATAATTAAATAGTTTATATGATTGTTTTGTAGTCTGTACTTAGTTTTTAATATGCAAGTAATAGTGTAATACAGTGGAAGGAAATGGTTATTAAAACAATACATCTTAGCGGTCTTATATACTGGCAGGAATATTCTAATCGATTTGAATATCATGTACTTCTTTATCTTGTTTCTTATCCGGCTAAATATTCTCTTAAATATTAATTAAAATAACTAGATTCTTATAAATTGGCTTGATAGTGACAGATCAAGTGTATTTACAAGTTACCAAGTGTTTTTACAGTGGAAGAGCCCGCTTTAACATCTTCGCATGAATGGGTAGGCTCGCCCGGTGTAAACCACGACCACACAGAAGCCAGGCGTAGAGCAATTCCGCGTTTCGTCTGATCAGTGTGGTGCCGAAGACCCAATTTTATTCCCTTTTCCTTCCCACCCTTTCTCTTATACGAAAAGGATGGAAAGGGGATGTGGATTTTACGGTGCAAGATACGCATAGGAAGGGGTAATATCTTCTTTATGTGCGTCTTGTTAGAGTTTCTAGATTAAACGGCTGAAAGGATATCGACGAAATTTGGCATAGAAGTAGAAGATAATCTAGAAGTACACATAGGCTACTTGCTTTAGTTTTTTTTAATTGCAGGCGGACAGTTTTTTAGGACGAATTTGAAGGTCTGTGTTATTAAATAGACCTTATAGAGTTAAGTTTATTATTATAAATACCTATTGGACAGGTGCTGTGTTTTTTTTATTAAAACTAAAGATTACTATATTAAAAAAATGTATGCTTGTTATAAAATATTAACATACCAGCTTAAGCCCGCGACTCCGTCTGCGTAGAAATAAAAAAAAAAGTGAGTAGCCTATTTGTTTTTCCAGACTATCCTCTACATCTCTACCAAATTTCATCAAAATCCACTCGGCTGTTTAGGCTACAAACTCTAACAAACATCCATCCATCTAAACTTTCGCATTTATATGATTAATAAAGTAGAAAGAGGAGCTTCCTTAACTGTGTTTAAGCATTTTGAAGCATAAAGAAAGACAATAAATTATTTAATTGAATTGAAGTGTCCGGGGCGTGTGTGACCCAGCGCGCCTTGTGCTATGTGACCCGCGATAAAGGGTTAATCTTGCCAAAGGGTTGGCCTATAAATCATGTTATGTTTTAGATGCACAGGGGTGGCTAGAAAAAATACAATTAAATATATTTAGTACAATATGTTTGACATATTTCAATCGAAGCAGTGAAATTTCTAACTTTTTATTTTTAATTAACGTAATATATGTTAATAGGTACGTAATTAAATGACCTAATTGTTCGAAAAGACAGGGCATATTTCTAAAATGATACTTAAAAACATCTTTGTACATATTAAGGAGTATGCATACAAATTTATTTTAATAAAAAATGTATTGATCTAATTGTGACAACCCTAAAATAGCAGTATAATAACTCATTCAGTTGACACAGATGGCGCTGTTGTACATCAAAATGGCCGCAGATTACTGTACCGCATGATTTATTTGTACAAAGTATACGAATGTAAACGCTCGCTACTTTATTTATGCGCTGTCTCCTTTCTGCTTGTAGAATACAGTTTTTCTTCTTTAAAGTTTTGCTAGGATTAAAAAAAAACAAAACGTAAATATTAAAACAAATATAATATTGAGTAAGCTTTAAAAGACATTGGGATAACTAGAAATCTCCTTTAGTTAATATTAGTGTTACGCAGTTTTTTAACATGACTTAAATAGTTCATTAAATGCTAAGTAATAGATAAGTTAATAATGTGTTTTCAAATACATCTAATACTGAATTTGTGTATATATGTAGAAATTAGCATCAGTTGCATAAATTCCATTACATGGCATGCACCCAAAATGATTATTTATTCCGTGTTACGCGAGGGTTGTTTGCGAGCAATAATTCATAAATTGAGCCGATTAATTGATAGCTGCGGAAGAACCCCCTTCGTGTATGACGTTTGTTTTGACACGCACTCAACGTCACTTATGACATTTATTCGTTCACTACCATAACTTGTGTAAAAACAGTATAGTAAACCAGGAGTCTGACTGTACTGGTATAGTATGAGCGTTTACACATGCATGTGTTTGTAAAACAGCATTTAAAAAACGTTAAAGTTACTACTAATGTTAGGAATTTAATTTAAGAAATAATGTATTTTAAGAGCCTGCGCACACTTGAAACTAAATTATCGCACAACTGTTCAGTCTCGCTTGCATTTCTATGAGCTTATATGGAGGTGCGCACATTACTCGAGTTTTAGTTGTGCAACTAAACAGTTGAATTGACTGCGAAACAATCGACAATCGCACATTTGTACGATAGTTTAGTTAAAGGTTTGCGCCCGCTCTGTAATGCGTACTAACTTAAAATAATCGAAAAACTCGAGAGGTGGTCGTGGGTAACAAAAAATACTGTAATTACAAATTACCTCAAGAATGTTTTTAACAAAATGCTAAATTAAGAAAAAACTTGAACGTATATGTGGGAAAATGGTTAATAGTACCATTTTACATTAGTTAAAAATATTGGGCTTGTCAAGTTAGAGCCCATGCACACTAAAGATATTTTTATCAGTCGATGGACTTAAGTATAAACATATATGGAGGTGCGCATTACATTTCGAAATAACGTGGAATAAAGAACTAATTCCTTACAGATATAAAAAATGATGGCATATTTTAAAGAAAACAATTGAAGCGCTACCAGGCTTTTGTATATTTTTGGTTAGGCACATTTACTCATACCCTCTCACAATCAAACGACTCGTATTCTACAAACAGGAGTCTAAAAGGGACAATAATGTCAAAGTACTTCAGACACTCAATTTTACAATTACATCTCATTCCCTCAGAGACCGGGACAGCTTTTTATTGAATAATTAAACAGCAAACTTTGTTATAATCAAAACTGAATTAAAACAAGCAAATTAGACATAATGCCCTATCTAATGCTTTTCGAATGGGGTCACAAAATCGCTGTTTAATAATGCACATAATTATGAGAGGGTGGATCGCTTTACGGTGAAATTTAAACTTTGTGTTAATGGTTTTAAAATTGAATTTCGATTTCACAATCACATAAATAGCAAATCCCATGATGAATGACTCTTAGTTAGCCATGTGCTGTTTTAAAGTGATTTAAATTTAAGAAATTAATGCTGTCTATAGTCACTTAAATAGTCTGTTTTAGTATTCCACTAGACTAACTAGAAAGTACGTAGTATAAATAAATCTATACTATTATAATAAAGCGTAAACACACACTTCTTTGTTGCCTATGATCTCAGCAATTACAGCATATTTTTGAATAATTCTTTTTTCAATAAAAAGCCCTATACTTGCGTCATGCTTTAGGCTATATGTTTTGACGCCATTAAAATTAGGGGGTAAATATTTTGGATAAAAACCATAATATGGGAAAGAGACCATAAGTTGCTGCCAACATCAAGGAAGCAAGATTGCCTAAGTAACGTAATTGGTATTTATACATTTGCAATTAAGAATTTCACAAATGGAAACAATAAATTTATAATTTCATGCGGATGAAGCCGCATTCGAACGGCTAGTAAATAATAAAACATCTTTATTGTTGTCATAAAAAAATAGAATACAGTTTCTTATGTACTACTGTTTACATATATTGCACTAATGTTTATAGTATATCGAAAACCGATCTATAAAGTTTTTGTATAATCTTGAACTCTATTCAACCTATCGTATTTCTTAATAGGAGTTAATTAAATAATTTGAATTTAAAGAAAGTGAAATAGGTGTACCCGCCTCACCCATACATGCTACCACTTAGCGGCTAAGACTCGCCTAATTCAGATGCTAATTTCGTTTATATCTGGGCTATGTTTCCTTCATTCGCGTTATTATGACTAAATCGATTGCTTAACAAAATAACGTCGCCAATGAGGAGTGCTTATAAACTTACGATCATAAACTTTTATGCAAACATTTACATAGAAAATAAATTTAAATTTGAACCTGCGGTTTTCGCCTAATAAAGATTACGCTTGAATATTAAATTATTTATTTCTCCATTTAACCAAAATTGCGTCTCGCTTTGATCACGAAGTTGCAAATGTTACGATCATTTCGCTCTTTTGGCGAATTCCGTTAGCCGCTTCCTTATCTTTGTTTTACTACAAAAATTAAAGTCGATATAACTGCTAATTTCTTGCAATAAATTGGTCAGAAAAATTAAAAATATACGTGAATTTACTGTTGTCAGAACAAAGTTAGATTTAATTACTGTAAATACTAATATATTTATGTTATAGTTCACTATTTATTATAATAAATTCTTAATATAAATAAAATTGTAAAATTATCGACATATTTACGCGTGCTACTAATTCCTTATTTCTATTCGTGTAGTTTATAAATATTGAATATTTCAAATTAAAAGTAATAAAGGAAGTCTCCATTCTTGGCTCTAAACACTATGTAGGGTTGGCAATAATTGCAAACTGCTTATCAATTTCACCAAAAGTACTTTATTGGTACATCTAAATCCTTATAACCTCTATGTGTAAAGCTTTAAGTGAATTTTCTACATTTCGAACCGCATATACAAGTTTGTTATTATGTAATGGAGAGCGGTTCGTCTCATCCATCAGTTCACGCCAATTACAAACTATCATGTTCTCATTCTGGCTGGCAACCCTATTTCCTTTAGTGTTTTTCTGTGACTAGTGGTGTGCTATTTTAATCATGTAATTTACGAATTTTGCTTACATTCGTAGTTATAAATCATTTCAATTGTAAATTTTAATACTAGATGTAAATTAATTTGTTAATCTGGAAGAGTCGCACATGAAATGCGTACACACATCTCTCTTTTGTTTTTAATAAATAGAATTCTTATTTTTTTATAGTGGTTATTTAGAAATGGACTACATTTACCAATTACCAATTACCATCCAATTTACCAAATCTACTAATCTTACTTCTACCTAATATTATAAATGCGAAAGTTGGATGGATGGATGGATGTTTGTCAGAGTTTGTAGTCTAAACGGCTGAACGGATCTCGATCAATTGGCATTGAAGTAGAGAGGATTCTGAAAGAACACATAGGCTATTTTTTATAATTCCACGCGGACGGAGCAGTTGGCGAAACCTAGTTTACTATAAATTTAGCTCACAGACTGGACTAGATTAGACTAGTGCAAATGTATCCAATAAAGTTCATTGAACAGATGCTGTTTTTCCGGAAATCGTTTACCAAGTGTGGGACATTTGCGTTTACCAACATGGCAAGAGAACGTGACTAATGTACGAGGCTATGATTATGATCAGCATGTCTCGCCTATTAAATCAATACCATTTATTGCTATAGGAAAATGAATTAGTTGAGCTTTTCTTAAGGTTCATTGACCGCTTCATTGATGTACCCTATGGCTATTTGAATAGATTAATAATTTAATATATTAAATGTCTATATAGCTTCGATAATGTTCTATGATCTCTTGGGTTATGACTAAACTATCGGATTAACGGTCAATTTACTGTACAATAAATCAATGAATTCGGTTACGTCTATTGAATCCTCCTCGCGTCATTTAAAAATAAACTTAAGTCATGGCTAATACAAAAAGCCTTCTATATTGTCGAAGAATTTTTCCTACCATGATTGTTCTATGTTCATAGCTTTTACTCAGAATATCTGTAAAGTTTTTTTTTTTAACATTATGATTCGTGATTCTCTTACCAATAAAATATTTGTATTTGTATTTGAATTGCTTTATACGTAAGTTTCAGTTGTTTTAAACCTATTTGTTACTGTATGCCTTAAATAACAGCAACTCATCCGTAACCTACTACCGTCAGGACAATGCATCTGGTTTTTGTCCTCCAGGTTAATCTACCTTCTGTCATCTCAGCTGTTACTCCCTTCTTGATCATGTCACCTTACACGTTCATTATACGATTACTGGACCCTATTATGCAAATTTAATCCCGAAAGTGCGTGAAGCGATTAAAGAAAAACGTCGTGGTAAACTGTCGTTGGGCGTGTTGTTCCTTCAAGATAACGATGAGCAGGAGCTCATCGATCGGAAGTTGCGCTCAACGCAATCCGCTGTGCTGGCTTCAATCTCCTTGACCACCCACCATATTCTCCGGACTTAGC
>NW_013526359.1:4756225-4756716 GCF_000836215.1 Papilio polytes
ATTAAAAGAGGAAATTCGTGAAACAAAATTTCACGATAATGACGCGGTTATAGCTGCCGTAGAGGACTTTTTCGAGAGTCAAGAAAATATTTTTTTTCACAAGGAATAAGGAAGTTAGAAACGCGTTATTCTAAATGCATTGCATTGGAGGGAGATTATGTAGAAAAATAAAATACTATTATTTAAATCTTTGCATTTTTTAATATTGATTCCAAGAATTTTTTGATTCACCCTCGTACATACATCTTTTTCTAGGCCATTCCCTACCGGTAGATTCCTTTACATGTCTTAAATAATCTGAAAGCTTTTCTTTATAAGTTAACTTTTTTATGTTGTACATTTATTGTTTATGTCTATCTTTTAATACTAACTACATCGCAAAACTATTCTCTATTCATAATAACGTCTCGATGTCTTCGATTTATCTAATGATATGCAAAATAATAATTCTTTGGTATATATAAACTGGATGCGGAAGGCGGAGGACCGCA
>NW_013526359.1:4756804-4769880 GCF_000836215.1 Papilio polytes
TCCTGTGTTAAGAGATCTAACATTTAATAATCCTAACCTCAAACTCTCTCTCAAACTCAAATTATGTTCTTCTTATCCCATTAATGGGTAAATACTTTAGAGCACATTGTCTTTAAATCTCTAATTCTACAGTCGTTTAATAGTTACTTAAGTCTAAGTCTCCCTTAGTGACCAATCTTTGTGCATCTTATGGGACGTATGCCTTATTAAAGTTGTAAATACATTCTTTCCTCACACATCACAGTGTACATGTAATGTCATTCAACGTATGCACTTGGTTTAAAAAAAGCGTACTTTAATTAACCCTTGAATTCAAATATATTCAAATAAGTTGCGTAAACCTTTCAAAGAATTACAACAAACGAAAGCCTATTACGTTATCGATGGCTATAATCAATGTTTATTCAAAACGTAATAATGAATTTCAATGAAAATAGAGGTAACATTTAACTCCGTAACTGCTAGTACAGACATAGACGGGTACTAAATAACTCGTAACGTATTGGAAATTATATCAATAGCGCCGTATATCTTGTGAAGCGTTCAAGCAGTCGCTTAACAAGATTACAATTGAGATAAAATTCGAGTGCGGCTACGAGCTATGGCTTCTAACCCCATGGCAGTGCGCACTATGATACGCGGAGCGGGTAGCGTTTTATATAGCGGGTATGTATTTATATTTTAATAGACTATATTTCCATGATACACCTCCATATGGACGTTATTAAAAAAGTATTTTATGTGTTTAAATTTTGGCGAAATCTGTTGATCCGTTTTGGAGATGCATAGTAACAAACATCCATCCATCCGTCCAACTTTTGAATTTAATAAGACATTTAAAGCAAAATGTAAAAATCGGGAATTATTTTTCTACGGATTTGTTCCAATAAATATTAAGAAACGAGAATAGAACATATTCTCACCTTCCTGTTACAAAGCATAATGTTATCTTAGAAGTAAATAGTGTGTTTTATTTAAATAACATATTTATTTTGATGTTAATTTTGGTACATCTTCGAATTGATTAAATTCAATAGGTTAAAAGTCATTTACTTTATCGCTCAGCTTAAAATATAGCTCAATACTACATTCGATGGTAAAACTTAGGTGAAGAGTTATGGTGAGTCGGGGTCGGTACTTGTGGACATGGGCTTTTTGATATATTACATGTTTGATTTTATTATTTGTACAACCTTAACCAATTTATCGACCTGATTTGAAATTCCATTTCAAACTCTATTTCTTTATGTGTAAGATTGAAATTTTAATGATATAGATTTTTTAGTATGCGTTTGTTGCCGAATTGTATATTAGCGTGGGAATATAGTTTTGTTTGTATATCTAATGTCTTATTGTAAAAGATAAATAAATCTCATCAGTAATATATTTAAAGTAATCGATACTAGTTTTAAATAGTCAATGTTTTAAATATTCATGAATACGATTTATGATATTTCTAATCGATTTGTTAATCGATTAAAAGAATTTAATGTTTTTCACAGATGTAAATAAATCTGTACATAACTCCTAAAATATTTTACAAAAGAGTTTCAGTTAATATATTATTACTAGTACCAAAAAAGGGTTACCTTCTTGGCTGAAAAAAAAAACAATATTACATACAACATAACATACAAGCTCATTAATATTTATTGACGTCTATGTTAACAGTTTTCCTCAGTCCCAAATCGACGCAAACAATTCAAAGGCATTACTCAAAGACTGGTGATCTGTCAACGGCTTAATGGTACCGAAACAATTTTCCAACAAAAAAGGAGGAAACACACGTCCCTACGCGCCACTTCCGCTTCCGAGTCCCAACAAAAAAAAAGAACAAAAACTTGGCGAAGAAATTCTCATGTCAACTCGGATGCCTTTACATTTAAAAGTTGATATTGCAATTTAAACTTTACTGTACTGTGTTTAAGTTCCAATTGGAATGTTACGTTTTTTGTAGATAAGGCGTACAAGCCAAGTGCCTTCATAAAGGAAACCATTATTTGCGAGGGGTTATACCGAAGGCATTTGTATCGCGAATTTGAAGAAGTTCGACAGTTTGTTTTCGAGTGCATTTCGTCATTAATCACAGCTTTGTTCTCGTTTCGCGTTCGCCTGTTTTATTTCTCGCGTTTACCTGTTATTTCGACTCAAGTTTTGTGCTTTGACAGTTACGATATAATTGATTGTTTTTCTGAATAACTTATTTGTTTGTGTTTCTCAAAGCCATTCCCTTAGTTATTACTAACTACTAACCGAAAGATGGCTAGCTATCCTTAAGTCCACCTTTCTTGATGATAGATTTAAATCAAATGGTACCTAGATATTATGGAATAGAGAAATGTTATCTTGTAAACTGCCTCGTAAATAAATTTTACTTAGTTACATTATTTTTAATCTTGATTAAAAAATGACTTCAAGATGAACGATCGTAGATCATAAAATATAGGTTTTCTTAAGGTTTGCGTCAAGCTGGGTAGCAAAAAGCCGATATCTGAGAAGTTATTACAACATGGACATGACTCACGGCTTTGAGCTTCAATCCAACGGCTGGTATTGAGAGATTTTCTATATCCGCCCGCTTTCCTTTATGCTACGTGCAATTTTATCCGACGCTGGCGTTATGAACTTGCAGCGATGAAGTTAATGTGGATATTCCAGGGAATGTTAGAATTTATTTGTAAGAGTTTTGTCATTTACTACGACTTTTTTAGCATACAATCTACAAACTTTTCAATTATCTTTATGTGATCACCTCAACCAATTCCTGACTTCTTCAACATTTTCTCATGTGTAGCCTACCTACTTTGTATAATGCTAAGTAAAATGAGAAATATACGTTATAATACATAAAATTTACGAATCAAAAATAACGTATTTGATATAAAGTATACCTAACTACTTATTAATTGTTTATTTGTTTATTCTATTACGTAAATAAAAAATTGCATGATAAATTCATATCCATATTTTGATATCGTGTGATCGGACATCATTTTCTTGGTTCCTTTAAGAAAATGCAGCTGACTGGGAGACGCTCTATAACTTCATCTATTAATACAGCCTTATTTTTATTAGTATCTGAGGCAGGTAGCACATTTCAGTTCTTTGATACCAAAAAGCCAGCCTTCCTTGCAATTACTGAAATTACTTTGTAAGATATTTCATAGTACTGATATTAATAACTTCGCCATTTATATCAGTTTGGATAAAACTCCAATCATCTTACAATATCAAGGAGAAATTAAAGGAATCCATGCAATATAACTTGGTATTGGATCTTTTAAGTTGTTTTCTTACGACAAAAATTTTTAAAATACTTGCAAGCCATGTTAACTCAATTACTGGTAAAATATATCATCGTTCAAAGATATATAAGATAAAAACAACTTATTTGCTAAATTGAGCTTCCTGTTCGGTGTATTTTGAAAAAATATCGAAATTTAAGTTTATGATAATGAGATAAAATCAGAGATTCGTATCATATTCTCTCGCTACTAAATTATAAGTTAAAAAGTCCCCTATCAGCTTATTAGATCTCTGCTATCGTATTGTGCGCCTGGAGGACGATAAATTGATGGAATTGCGACACGAGAGAGCGCCAATTGAACGTGAAACCGACACGTCCGGATGTTGTTTTTAAATTACGTACCGAATTAAGATAAAATATACGAAACAAGTTTTCAATATTTTTTTTAAATTATACTCGGAGAGTAACTATTGATGATTTGCAATTTCATACACTAATTAACTATTCTCGTGCGGCTTTTTCCTCGTGAAATTTTTAAAAACTTTATTTTATTGTCTACATTTGTGAAATTCTCAATTGCAAATTTCAAAATTACCGTTACCATAATAACCTTGCTTCCTTAATATTGGCAGCTTGTAGCTTATGGTCACTTTCTCATATTAAGGTTTTTTCCAATTTATTAGCGTGAAAATATGTAGCCTAAAGAGTGAAAGTGTAGGGCTTTCTATTAAAGAAAGAATTATTCCAAAATATGCTGTGATTGCTAACATCCAACGCTACGAAGTAGTGTGTATTTACGCTTTATTATATATATTAGTATAAAATATAGAATGTATCCGTAAATTTTCTGACCGAAACATTTGTGCAAAAAGTGATTACTTTTCCTATCTTTTAAATGATACATAGAGTCATTAACTTATTTTAAAAGTACAATGATGTCAACTTTTTAAAAATTTAATATCTAGTTGTTTCCAATGCTTGGAATTTCTGTATTAGTAATTAATGTATAGGAATGGGAGGGAGATCATTTCCTAACCAAACCCATAGACATCGTCACCAACACGTATTTGATTTCAAATACAAGGACTACCGCCAGATCGTATCTATGGTTTGTGTCTATAGCCTCATGTAGACAACAGTGTAATATGAGACCGTTTATGCTTTGCTGTTGATACTCACGGTTCGATAAAATCAAGAACACGATGGGTCTTGAATAAAATGTGTGATTGAAAATGTGTTAAATCCACTTTAAGTTAGGAACATGAAACAGAAGGATTTCATACTTTACTTTAAATGAATTCTAAAATAATTTTTAACTGTAAATCATGTTAATACGGGAAATAGTTAAAGTATAGGTAGGTCAAACGAGTCGATACAGGATATATAAAAAAAAATAAACCAATTATACTTTTTTGGAAAACAAACAGTTACATCTTACTGTCGTTAAATAATAGCAAAATAAACAATCAACCTTAAAACTTGTTCGCCCACTTACGATACCGTGTGTATCAACACACCATCTCGTAACTTCAAGTCAATCGCCAATAAATCGATGCTTACTCCATATTAATTAGCTCGCGTGAGAGCAACGCTACCGTACACTCTATGGCGAGAGATTTATTGTTAGCTAAGGGACATTAAATTTATTTATGAAAAATGCAACTGTTCGTTGTTGCGCCATCGAGGTACGAACGCGAAGAATCGCGTGCAGCTACGACAGAACTACAGAACCACATCGTAAATCCAAGTGTTGTGAATTGATGCTTATTTACTATTGGTGAGAAGTCTTTGGAATAAAAGCATACATATGTACATATAAGGCACTAACCGCAAGACTTGGTTAGCTATCAATGTGTACATTGTCAACTGAATGCTTAAACATTTTTATATAAATAAAACCCCCTTCTATTAACCATTGGTAAAACATTTTCGGGCAATATTTTAATGTATCATCGCTTTAAACTTACTATCTTACTCACTGAAATTATCAATAGATATAGATCATAGTCTGAAAGAACACATAGGCTTCTAATTAGTCTTTTTTTTTCATTTCACTTGCGCGAAATTACAGACGACAGCCAGTTTATCAAACGAAATTTACAACAGTCTACAAATGTAAGCTGTACACATTCCTATTGAGGTACTGGATTTAATAAATACCTCATTGCAAAGGGAATAATGAATCAAGCTCGCGTGATTAGACGCCGCTACCACGATGCCCGGGGACGCTTTGAGTTCTGTGTTAATACGATGAATTGATAACTCTATTGTGCTTGCGTTTACCCGTAAGCAAAGCGTAGGAGTGTGGCTCCCTTTTGCGAGAAACATTTTCATCATCTACATTCATACATCGTGTATTTCGAATTAATTAAAAATTACATTGTTAAAACCTTCTATAGTTCTGACAGTTTTTACTGCACAGCCGAACTGTTCGGCTCGTCTGTTAATATCTGTATGTATGTCTTTCAATCTAAAGATAAAATCTAGATCAATTAAGCAACAATTTCCCACCGTGAATAATTACTTCTCGCCAGTCGTTGTTGGTTCAAGCAAATATATAGGCTGCGTAGATATAAACAAGTGGAGAGTTGGTGTTTATGTTAATTGGAGTGGGCTCATGCCACTGTGGCGAGCGGATCGGCCCAGTGGAACCAACTGGTTAAACTCCAGTTAAAATCCTTTGTTATTGTAACTTTAGTAAAAGCTTTCGAAGGGATTAATTGTAAACATAATAGTAGACGTATTTTTTAAAAATCTGTTGGTTGATTTGAAATAACTTGTTAAAATTAGCTTCATCAAAAGTACGTTTATTTTATTTTGTATTGTTTGATAATGATGGATGTTATAAATATCTTTTAATACTATTGATTTCGGAAAATAAGTAAAATAATGGAATGATTTTTTTTAATAAATATTTTTAAATTGCTGTTAAACATAAATAACTAAGTTTAATTCTCGGATTTAAAGTGATAGTGGTAATGGTCCGTGGACGCAAGGGGCAATTCCTCGACCTCGCAAGACTAATGTTCGCACCGGGACCTGCTCGCTGCATTGTGCTTTATTTGTATTTGCTAATGTATACAATCTCTAATTACACGCAACGCCTTTAGTGTGATAGGGATGTCGACAACAATATATTTGCGTTATTACGGATGTCATGACAACGTGCTTTTAAAATGTCGAAAATTTTAAACACCAGAAAATTTTTAAAAAGACTATAAATTCTAGAGGAATGTCGATTTTTTGTACAAATGTAATTAACTATTTAATTCTACTTTAAGCGTTCCAATTCGAGGATACAATGTCAACTGGTATTTTAAAGGTGAATATTTGTTATGAAATTAGCAACCCTAGGTATTAAACGCCGAGGCGTTAGGGTTGCCCTGCAGGTGTTGTTCCCATACCTAATTAGGAACGCTTAGGTGTTGGAATCCCTGTCTCCGCTCCGTTCTGTATCGCGAAGAAAATGCCTTTGTACATGTAACCTCTCTGCCATTTGTTGTGTGGCTGTTGTCACTAATTATACTGGTCTTAATATTTAAATTAGATTATTTTTAAAAGGAATTTCATATGAGATAGAATTCTATAAAAGAAGCCGCGGATACAATGTAAAAGGATGTAGGATCGTTTTTGTTTAACGAAAAGTCCTTACAACATTTTATAAAATCGTAATTACCTATTCTTAATAATTTAATATTGAAACGATACATACTTTAACTACAAATTGCAGTAAAATATTTAAGATTCGCTTCAATATTCAACCGATAGTATGGTGGTACACACGCACAGAATAAGCAAATCAGTTTAAGGCATTTAATTCATTGGTATGACAGCATTGTGTTTTGAAGCGCCAATGACACAGCCGTGGGTGTCAAGCGCTCGTTAACATCGCGGCATTCAAAACGTCACGAATTAGAACCTCGACTCGTGCGCATAACGGCGTGACGAGACTTTTTATGTTCTATTGTTTTTCAAATGTTGACACGCGATTGGCCAAGAAATACGCGGGAGGCGCCATCTTGTCCCCCATTGGCGGAGACCAAATGAATGCGAAATAATGATGGCTGCTAAGATTGGTATGACATGACATATTGTTGAATAAATTAGACACGCTCCTTGAATACGTTTTCACGGAACCTGTTATTTAATTGTTATGCAAATTGTGCCGACTGGAAATGTTTCTATTATGTTTAACTGTTATAACTTAACACAACATTGTTTCAACTTAAAATGGCGGCTTTGTTTCTTACTAAATTAATATTATTTACTTCCCATTGTCAATTACACACTAGTGTGTAACATTAAGATGGATGTGTTCTATTTCTTATCTCTATAAAAAATACTCGGATAACAATATTTATTGGCATTGCAAATCGTGCTCCCACTTTCCACCGTCACAAATTACAAAATAATAACACGCTAGGAGCAGTTAGAGTACTAAGTTACGCGGCGGACACAGCCGGCGTGCGTGTATCTGTCCGTCTGTTGCTGTCAATATTTCATATCTCTCTAGACATTAGCATTAGCTGCCCGGACTCGTCGGCCATCTTTTATTTAACATCTTACATTGACTAGTGACGTTCATTGTATCGAAAACGCTTATAGACTGAGACAATTTAGAGTAACAACACTAAAAAGCTTCAATCTTGATTGATGAAATGACTAGGTATATAAATTACAATTTAATTTGATCCTTTGGTAGCAAAAAGCTCAGATTTAACGTTTTAAAGTTATTATTATTTTTTGTTATATAAGAATTACAATTAAAAAACGTCGAGTAAAATCTTTTTATCGAAGATATCGAAGATAAAAAGATTTTGCTCGCGACTTAACCAATGTGAAATTAAAAAATATAACCTTTGTTACTCACTGATTAGGTATCTTTTTGATGATGAAAGAATTTTTAAAATCGGCCCAGTAGTATTTGAGTTATTTCAATACAAAAACAAATCTTTCCTCTTTATAATATTAGTATACGAGTAGATCTAAATATTTTAATGCAATTAAAACAGTTGTATATGTATATATGTACATTAATTTATTAAATTTAACTCTTTTATTTATTTTTTTATTCGAGTGAAAATAGTAAAATTATTACCGGATTGTGTAAGTGCACATCACTATAAAAGTATAGGCACGTGGGAACATGGGCGCACGTGAGAAATTACACGCGGCGTTTGATTAATGTGGATAAACGTTTTGGCATCGTAGTGGCCGCCCGCTGACGGATTGGCGGAACAAATCGCCAACGATAATGAGCTGGTTAAAAATATTCCAACATTAGACTCGCTTACCTACTTAAATGTTTCATTATAATCGCTACTCAAGATGCAATACGGTGGCCAATAATTGCATAAAATTTCATTCCGAAATATGACTGCTACTGCTTTATTGTAGAAACCTTTTAATAAGCGAGATAACAATGTAAGTTAATTTAATATAGGGACTCACCACTGGCCTCTATCAAGAGGCTCAGATAGCTTAAAAATGACGTCACTGTCAGAAGGGAACAAAATCCGATGTTTCCATCACAAATTTTACACGTTCGATTGTTATCAGACAATTTATAATTTAGTAGGACTAGCCCTAAAGAACCAATAACCGTTGCTTACATTTCATAAATGCAATCTTAGAGAAATTTTCGCTACGCCCGTGCGCATAACCATTATCTTTTACACGCGTAAATAACGAAGCGCCGTTGTTGTGGCGTGAGACTTCTGACCTGCAATACTCGTCTATAATTATTAACATTTCAATTCCTATACGCCTTTCAACTGTTCTGAGGGTCTAGCACGAACATTTACGAGAAAGCGTTACCTCACTAATAAACATTATTTGTGATTGTACTTTGCGCCCGATAAAGGCGCTGCACATTTATTTCGATTATTTATTTACAAATTTTCGTGCTAGTCTCCATGTTAAAACCGTCTATACATAATTCTAGCACTTGTTACACTAAAAATGCTTTCAAGGGTGTTATTTATCACATTTTAGTATACAAAATTCGGGTATCACTAAGGTTTCCGGTACTGCGTACGTAAATTTTATCTGAGCGGCAAAGAACAAAATTAGTCAGTAAATTATATGTTACTTAAATGTAGCTTTTAGAGTATCAATATATTTTAAATAGGAAAGATTCTTACTTAATTTATGATAGATATTAGCATCACGGTTTTAGAAAATTAAATTTTTTGGTCTTACTAATTTAAAAAATGTAAAACAAGCCTGAATATATTATGTGTTTTATGATACTGGTTTTTTTCATTATTATAACGCACGAGCTGATATTTTTTAGCAAAAATATCTTAATAGTGAAAGAAACAGTTCTATAAATACAAATTTTTAAACGTAATAGAACCTAAACTAATATTTTTTTGTCCAAATAAATAATTAGACATTTTTATTTGTGTAAACAATAATGTGTCGGAAATTTTTGAACAAAATTTAAATTGTCCATTACCACGTTCTTATCCACAATACTTGCAAAAGTTGCTTATTTTCAAAATATTCAAGGAAATTAACTGGAAAATTGTGATGTCAGAAGTACAGACTGCAGATAAATCTATACGTATCGTAGTGGTCGACATAATCGTACCGCCAACAAGAGCGATCGTCTACATTCACACTACCTCCGACTGGCCGCTGCAGTTGTAATTATTTTATTTATCTTACTAATAGTTTCCTTTCGAACTTGACACTTGATTTGTAGAAAACATCGCGCCTATGATTATAGTTATAACATCTTTGAAACCGTTTAAAAATGTATCTGTTTTAATTCAGAGGAATTTGTTTTAAGAACCATCTTGCGATATCCACGTCCAAAGGATTGAAAATTGAAATTTAAGAAAAAGTGAAATGTAGACAAGTAAAAGAAAAGGCAGGATGTTGAATCGTAAATAATACTCGTCAAGAACAGTATTGTTTACAAACTTTTTTGAAAAGGGATGAATTTTATTGTAAAGGACATTTCAATGCCATTAGTGACTTTCAAGATATAAATCATGGTTAGGACAAGTTGGTATAGTTACGAGCAGTTTTGTCCTTATCATAGTTTTTCATTTTTATTTATAACGAATAAAAGGTAATTATGTATAATAACATATTTATGAAGCGTTGTGCGGGAGGAATTGGCGCACATTATAGCTGTAGCGAGTTGCTTGTAACAATGAATGAAGAGCGGGGGCGTCGCTCCAGGCCGCGCACCTGTAACTCAATGCACGCGATATAAAGTCACATGCACACGAACTATGGATTAAATTTTCTTAAATAATTGCAAATCAAAATGTACCCTTAATATAAAAAATGAAAGTGGATGCGATGATAAGATATGTGCCAGAGTACTATGAGTCTTAGAAGGTTAGTAACCGCTGCTAATTCTTCTTGATTATATGAAGTGATATTTTTAGGAAGGAATGAGAGCATGTGTCGCCTCCCTTATGTTCGGTGCACGTCGCCTGTGATTACCTGCGAACGGCCTCCGTTTAACTGATTCCTTTTTTAAAACTCGACGTTCCTGTTTCAAGAACTTGCGCCATTTATTCCCGCTTCTTCCTCATTTTGAATTTGGAACGGACAATGGCCACCGCTTTCCGCGGGCTCTCATTTTTTTACACAACCCGGACCCAAATTGGGCCAGTTAAGTCATGCAAGCGGTTTGTCACTTAAGTGAAGACCAGTAGTCGGGACTTCGGGCATCTTTTGTCGTGGCCCTGCGGTTACCAAATATGGTGGAATGGAACAATTCGTTACGTATTCAATCTTTTTTTCTTATGTTTCCGTCGTTGGCAAATTGAGAAAATTGTGGAGAGCGCGCTTGTCATTATGTTCGTGGTTTGTTTTTAGCGTCCCAAATTGATAAGCACTTACTGCATACCAGTGCTTGGGGATGTAAATTATAAACGAAATTAATAACTTTGAAATAATAGAAACTTAATAAAAGACAATAAAATATTACATTAGGGTTATTTAAACACATACAATCATACAAATAAACGCCGTACAAAGTTAAACTTTGTAATAAACTGAGTATAAGCAAATTTGTACAAATATTTACTTACATTCAGTTTATTCTTAAGTTTAACTTTAAACCGCGTTTATTTGTAAGGCTGACAGAATTTAAAGATTTTTGTATTTACACAAGCATTCAAAATATTGTAAAGTTGGTATATGGTAAGTCACGCCATACAGCGTAAACCAAAATAACATCCAAGTAGGTAAAGACTGACATATAATGTTTTACACGAAAGTTACAATAAGACAAAACAGGAGCTGTATTTTGGAGCGGTGAAAAAAAGACAATTTCGTCCCAGCATCCACCCCTGATAAGATCTCCTGGCGATTTTCATAAACAATAGCCATTTTAATATCGAAAAAAAGACCATGGGCTATTGATAATACAAAAAATGCAATAATAAATTACCAGGCGGTGGGTAATAAACCGCGATTTGCTCCGGGCGACTCGACCAAGCTACCAGTACCGTCTTACAAAGGAGAAAAAAAAACTCTAAAATAATACGCTTCATATCAAAGAAGGTGTAGTTCGTTAATGCATTCGCAGCCTTAAGGCTGGCGCGTCAATTTCGAATTGTCTTCTGGAATGCGACTTCGAAAATTCTTTTTTTAAATTCAAATTTTCGTACACCCGAATGTTTTTTTATTAGATGACTGTAATAAACGGGCACGTGATCTTAGCGGTATGCTTTTTATGCCACTAAACGTTGAGATGAATAGGTCATTCACCCATAACAATTTTATTGATGGAACAATTTCTAAATGCAAATTTTGCCGTGCCAGTTACTTGATTGTCATTTTGTGGCTTAAGAAAGTGTGCATAGTCGAACAAGGACTATTACCTGCTTAGGTTCAGTTCTCCTTTGATTTCATGAATACTACACCGAATCATTCAAAGTTCGTTACCTACATACATTTCTTGTACTATCTTCACATTAAGGGTTTTTCTTGGTGAAGGACTCTGTGTTGTTTGATGCTTTCTTCTCTTCTAAGAGTTATTATTTGTAGCCGTTCCTCATTTGTTTTAATTTAAGACATGAAAATTTTCGTATCGGTACTGGTCAAGGCCTTCTTACGATCCAACCCATACGAGTAGCAACTAGTTTTTAAGGTAAGGATCCAATTAGGAAATTGTATTCCGGTCACGTATTGTTCGAATTTTCAAATCATATAATTATTTGTTACTTCTCAACATTTCTGTGTCTTTATATAGAAGTGTACTGCAAGGACGCGCAGTAATTGGTACCGATTTCGAAGGTTTCTTTTTGAACTTTGACTTTTAATGACAGGACCTGTCAAGATTAGTATTCTCCTGTGTCAATAAAAATAGGTTCTACACTTGTTTGCTTGCGTTTTAGTTCATAACAAATATTGTCAGCATGATCTGTGAATATCATCTTTACCCCATCCAATGTGAAAAGTGGCTGAGTTTATTAATAGACCGGAGCGTGGGCTCCTTGCCTAATCCTTTTCTTTAAAGTCAAAGATTTTAAACGACGATCGTGATGTTAAAATTATGCGAGATAATAATGTATTGTATTATTTGATACTTTAACGTGGACCCTGGCATCTGGAACAAAGAACTGGTTCGATGTGTTTGCGCGTTTAAAGCACATTTTAAAATAACGTGTACTGTTTCATTAAGATACGATTTAAAAGTCCTATGAAATGTTAATCGTTAGTAACAGTAAGGTACATTAGAAGTTTATTTATTTTAATACTATCTGTTGCCCGTGACCTCGTCCACGCAATATTAAGATAAAAAGTAGCCTATAAAATGTCTATGTCAGCTACCCTTCAGCGAAAGTTCGGACGAAAT
>NW_013526359.1:4769899-4789510 GCF_000836215.1 Papilio polytes
AAAAAATGCGATTTTCGTCAACAACGCAAATACATCATCTTCCCGAATTTTTATTTTGAGATATTACAGAAAGATACAGAAATTTTATTATATGTATAGATAGGTATAACAAACGACTTCCAGGATATTTAAATGTACAAAATATTCAGAAACGTCGAAGTTAGCGGTTCTATTGCAAATTGTCGTGCTGTACAGGGCGGGTCATAGCAATTTGTCGGCGGGTAACGAGCAACAATGCGTTTCGGTCGCATGCCCCCCGCTAGCGCGCATTTGTACACCACGCGTTCAACCTGCGGGGACACCGAGAGCATTTAATCCTGTCATCCTAATGGATATTCGCACGCGAGGTATTTGATAGTTAAGCGGAGACAGACTGGTACAGCATTTAGTTTAAATAGACAAGGGATGACATTTAATATTTCTCATTTTTTACATACGTAGAACAAATTATAAAGTAGATTATGTCTTAGCTCTGAAATTGTTTAGTACTAAAATCAGGTATAGACGAAATTGTTGTTAATATTTCATTAAGTGATAAATAATAGTAATTTTAACAGTGGTAGAGCCCGCTTTAACATCTTCGCACGAATGGGCCGGCTCGCCCGGTGTAATACCACGACCACACAGAAAACAGGCGTGAAATAGGAGCAATTCCGCCTTTCGTCTGATGAGTGTTGTGCCGAAGGACTACTTTTAGTACCTTTTCCTTTCCAACCTTTTCTTAAGAGGAAAGAATGGGAAGGAAAAGTGGATTTGTCGGTGGAGGAGACGCATAGGAAGGGGAAATGTCCTCTTTATGTGAGTCTCTTCCTCCGTCAATTAAGGGTAGGCAACGCATCTGCAATTGCGGATGTTTATGGGCAACGGTCGCTTTCCATTTCGGTGGATTCAGATGGCCACTTGCTCGTTTTCCACCTTGTAATTTAAAAAAAAGTAGTTCTTAAAGACTGCTGTGAATTTTCTATAAGAATTACTATTAAATTCTATACAATGTACTTTTTAATCGTTGTTCCTTCTCCCTGTGTGCCACTTGTCTAATCTGTTGCATACCGCGATCGGTTGTTACGCCTAACTAAGCAACAAACTATCGGTTATCCATTACAGTTATTGTGTTTTCTTTTGACAAATGCGCGGGCGCATCGCTCGTTAATACATCGGCGTTGCCTTCGCACCGATTGTAAGTTACTGTAAGTTTCGATTGCCTTGACATATATCGTTGTCCCTATTTTTTTAAAAGAGTATGTAAGGGACCACAATATACAAGTGTCAGTGGGAGTCCTGGGGTTATGTTTCATTGTTTCGTTTTTGGTAATACAATCTATTAATTTATCAGAATACATAACTGATGTCTGGTTTTAAGTTTTATGAATAAGAATCATTGACATTAAGAAACGGGTTGTTTTAATTGTTCTCAATGCAATGACATTTTTTGTTTGCTGTAGTACTTAAAAGTTCAAATAACTAGCTGTCTTCCGCGACTTTTTTCGCATAATGAAAAAAAAAAACTAGTAGCCTATGTTTTTTCCAAACTAAGTTCTATTTCTAAGAGATATTTATGTAACAATCGATCCGTCCATCCATCCATCCATTTAAACTTTCGTATTTAAGATTAGTAAGAAGTATGTAGGTTTAAGTTTGAGATGAATTGTAAAGTGTGATTTTATATGAATATCTTATTTAAGTTTCCTTTTCTTACCCACTAATACGTGGGGGCGCATAGGAAGGGAAAAATATACTCCTTATGTGGAGCTTATATCAAAGCTACATTGTCATTGAGTAACATGAGCTTAAATAAAATCTTGTAGCTACTTTTTAATTGAAAATCATTCGATGAAAGGGAAAATAATCTGTCAATTATTATTTGAGTGCGCGTCGCGGTCACCTTGTCGCATCAGCTCGTTACAAGAGCTGTATCAAATTAGATCCAGTGATTGGAAACGGGTATCGGTCAATGTCCACTCGGATTTCGGGAGCTTTGAACTTGTTGATTATGCGCTATGATGTTTTCATAATCAGAAACATATAGAAATAAGGTAAGGCGTTGTTTTTAACAACATTTTAAGATAAATCTGTGTTTCTAATCTTGATATTATGTTGCGTATTGCGTTATCATTTGAACTGTCAGTTAAACTGTCCAGTTAAAGCCTTGACACTTTCAACGGTACAGTTCGACTGCTCAAATAAAACTGAGCTGTTAAGGTTGAATTTCTATGTATAGCTTAATTCAAAGTCAAATACCAGTTAGTCAGAGAAAAATCGTTTTCAGTTAGCGTCGCACGATTACTTCAGTGACCTTCTAAGATTTATTTTAATACAAAGTCTTTTCTTATTTATATTGTCTTTTTGTACTTTCTTTGATAAAAGATGAGTCTGTGCTGCAAGTTTGATAGCTCCTCGTACATTCGAAAGCAGGAAGGGAGTGTCCGTGTTGGGGATAAGAAGCTGAATAATCTGGTTCGGTATTTCCATACGATTCGCATTGCCGTCACGCGCGGTCCTCACCCCGCCGATAGCGGCCGATCGCAGATCATGGTGCATTGTGGCGACGATGAATAGAACGTCCACCTCTATTGTAAGTTAATGCTCTGGGACACGACTCTTTGAGATGCAATACACACAGCTGTTAAGTTTCACGAGCATCTTAACTTGATAACGTTGGAGCACAGATACAAAGTTATATCTAGATGATATATAGTAGCTGGACTGTCGACATAACCCATGGGAATGTTAATCGAAAAAAAAATCTAATCTCGTCTTTATTAAGTTGAAATTAGTGTCAATAATTATTAAAGTTTGAGAAGTTAAGTAAGTAAAAGTACAAGAGTAAAGATAAGTACATTTCTAGTAGAAGATTTTATTATGAACTAAATACAACTTAAGTTCTATACTAAATGTTCGTAAGTAGCATGTAAAATTGTTCGCCGAACTTAACTCAGCAAGATCAATACATCGCCTCGCAGGCCGTGATGCAGCGTCTACAGGAAGCTCGCGGCTTTTGTTCTCAGTTCGAAATGATAAAAACGTCAAGAATCTCGCCACTACTATTGTTTTGCAACCAGTTGTTGGACTTTTTTCTCGTTTTATTGTTTGTTTATTGTTGCGTGCGGTGGGCTGCAAGTGGCCACCGATTGCATATAAATATATGTTGTTCGAATACTTTTTTGTTGAACCTTTCAATCGAAGGAACAAACGAGTCACGTCAACAATCAGTTATGGCGACGGTAATGATTTCTACAAACTACATTCACAATTAGCAAGAAATATTTAACGGAAATCATTAACACGGATACGTTACAGACAGTTTTTGCTTGTCCAAAACTGTTGAGAATCTTTAATAAACATGTTAACAAGCCTGTTGCACAACAAGTTGTCAAACAAAACATAGAAGATTTTTATCAAACCGCGGATAGCAGAAAATCAATGAAAACGGTAAACAGAGGACCGCATAATGTTGAAAGTATTGGGGCAAAACTACCGCTATGTGTGTAATCATACTAAAATTATAAATGCAATAGTTTAGATGGATGGTTGGATAGATGTATACACGGATACGGACGGCTTAACGGCCACACAGATTTCGATGAAATTTGGTATAGATGTAGAGGATAGTCTGGAAAATAGAAACATATAGGCTACTCCTTTTTATTTTTTTTTCTAAATTCCTTGCTAACGGAGTCGCGGGAGAAAGCTAGTGATAAATCTTAATAGTGACGTTGACAACGGTAAAGTTCAAAAATAAGGTTATTTCCTAATTGTAACACCATCTATACAACAATTAGTTAGTCTCAGCAATCTATACCGATAGTCAAAAATGACATTAGATTGCTATCGTTAGTAGAAGTGAGCTAGCAAGGTCCATGCGACAATATCTGGCGACGGCACCTGCGAGTGGCCGCAGCGCTGATTGCCGCATTGTGCCTCGCACAATAACTCGATTAGAGCGCCGGACGGTGGCCGGACATGCTGCACTTTCGATTAGTGTGGACATTCTTAACATATATTATATTAAAGGACGGTTTATTAAGTAAAAGTGAGTTTAATCACACATAAATCTGAAGGAAGACGAAATTGATTCTCTGTGAGGTCTAGAATTCTGGTAGGTATTAACCCAGCGTATGATATGTAAAGTTAAGAAATAACGATGACATTAGTATTGTTAGATATTGGTACATGTAGAAATGTATGGCCAATGTTGAGCGAACAAATTGCTAGATCAAAAATATTTTATTACAAATATCGGTCATGTCCACATTATACTTTGGCGTAACAACCCCCCAATTAGGTGACTACGGAGCTACTACGGCACAAAGGCAAAGATAATGGTCAGTTAACTGAGTTCGGAAGATAGTTCACTTAGAGCCAACTTAACTTTATCAAGTTGCAATTAAGTTCGCCGGCTTAATTGAATATTCTCACGGCCCATATCACAATTACGACCTCGTGAACTGGACGATATTGATCGTAGCTTCTGTCGTCGTATCGTGTCTGTATAGTCTGACATGTTTGACCAAGTAATTAGTGACATGGACCTTTGGCCTGACCTAGTTAAGCATTTTTTTCTTTTAATATTTACAGATTGTGATGCCTTAAGTATTGTAATAGATGTATACCGATAAATATAATCTTATGATAAATTATATACAAGAAACATTTACGTTAGTGTGCAATAGAAAATTAGAATAGTGTAACTTTATTAAGTAGTCGTTCTCTTGTACTTATTGTGTAACTAGCTTTCGCCCACAACGTCCTCGTGAAGTTAACAAATAAATAAAAGCAAGTACTCTTTATGTTCTTCCAGACTATCTTCTACGTATATTTCATCGACATCCGTTCAGCCGTTTAGGCTACAAACTCTAACAAATCCCTACATCTAATCTTTCACATTTATAATATTAGTATAATAGTGTTGACATACAGCTTTTCTTGCCTCAATGGTCTTTTCTTTCGTCTTTGTATTACAAATAAAATCACTACACAAAATATATCGTAGTTTTAACGACAGCCTTAATAAGTGTGTTCGATTTCACATGTCACGGTATCTCAAAGGACTTGTTTTTTTAAGAAAATCACAGTTGTTGGTAAAACTACTGGTTAATTATGTTAAAACGCTACCAGTCTATCTTGCGATGGTGCATTCAACTATAAAGTTACAAAACTCCTAATGAACTTTGGTAACATTGACACACGGTCACAAAGGTTGTCTAGCTGATGTAATTTTTTTTCTAATGTTTTATATTTATCAGCAAGTTTTTATGAGTACATATTTAATGTACATTCATACATACATACCAACATATTTTAATACAAGAAATTAAAAAAAATCTTGTAGTAAATTATGATCAGTGTGAAAATTATTTA
This sequence comes from Papilio polytes, assembly GCF_000836215.1. NCBI lineage: Eukaryota > Metazoa > Arthropoda > Insecta > Lepidoptera > Papilionidae > Papilio > Papilio polytes. The sequence continues at coordinate 4,775,258 of NW_013526359.1, forward strand.
CAATCTGGTTATCAAATAGTCGGACTTATTATTAATAATAGTAGTTATAATTTTTTTCCTCTAATACTTTACTTTTTAATAAATTGTATATATACAGATAAAGTAATTTACAAATTAATGGGCGATGTGTGCCTAAATAATTATTTATTAATTACGTGCTTGACAAACAGACTGTCAGTGTTTCACGTGTTCGTCAACCGCGAAATATAAATCTAATGCGACTGACTTTACAACCATCATCGTAACATCAATATCTAAAATCTTCGTCTCTCGACATTTTATTGCGCTAATTAAAATATCCATATAGTTTGTGAGAAACGAAATCTTTTTCTTGTTCCTAACTGTCATCGAGCTTTTAAAGATTTGGTATAATTAGCTACTTGATTGACGAAATCTTTCATCTTGATAGTCTTCCGTAGCTTTTGTAGTTTACCTTCGGAAAGAAATTACTTTTAATGTTGTCTCATTAAATATTTTATTCTAATATAATCTCGGGTCTTTTCATCTATGAATAGTGCTTTAATTTTGCCCAATAAGTATTCGTGATTAACATAATAGAACCTCATGGCATTAATGTTTTACAATCGATGACGTCACAAGTCGGTATTGAACTAGTGTCGGGATTGTATCAGAAGAAAACTTCTCATTTACACGCATGCAAGTTTAAAAATCAAGACTGTAGAGGTTATGAATGTCAAGTCGGTGGCGCATTTTTTAAGCGCTTGATCGTACAGGACTGAAGCTCACATTCAGTTTTGATCCCTCTATATGTATTGTTATCCGACGTTCTTTTATGAGCGAAGAAATTCAAAGATGAACGTGAAGTCAATCAACCCTCACTGGGTCCCTATAGTTGATTAAGATTTGGTCACCCTAACTTGGACTGGCTGTACGATAGTTTAAATTTATTACAGAGTAAAATACCCCACAGTTAAACAGCAATATTTTTAGAGTATCACAATGGTGTATCAAATAAAACTTATTAATTAAGCAGACATTCATATGATAAGCTTGTGAATTCTTCGTAAAAACTGATGGTAATTTTGTTTAACGAATTGGGGACTTGAATCTTCAGGGTGGTCATGTTAATTGATTGTAATGTACAAGCATTGATTCAATTAACTCTTATCAATTGTAAGAAATTACAGAGTGAAAAAAAACATAAATTCAACGGAGGCGCATTGTTGATAATTTGTATAATGATAGCTTACGTTTGTGATAATCTTTTATTTTGATTACACGGATGGAATGAGACTTTTTGAATTCAACATAAAAGTTTGAATACCTATACGTTATGTTTAATTCAAAACTTGTGGAAAACTTACAGAATTCCCTTATACTATCTTTAAATTTAAATTTCCTTTGTATTAACGTAATTATATTTTTATTTTAGACTAGCTTTCCGTCCGTGTGGAATAAAAATATACAAAGAAAAGTAGCATATGTGTTCTTCCAAACTATCCTCTACATCTATGCAAATTTAAATAAGATCTGTTTAGCAATTTAGGCTACAAACGCTAATAAATATCCATCCATCCATTCATCTAAACTTTCGCAGTTATAATATTAAGTTAGATAAATTGTAATATTGTATGAAATATAATATAATAAAAATCTTTTCAGACACTCTATTCCGTTCTATAGCCATCAAAATATTGTATCACAAAGCTACTCCATGGTAGTCCTGCGCTAGGCGTGAGTTTGAGTATCGTTTGGGTGAATGTGAAGACGGACGAACAGGTGTTGTCGCGCCCGCTTTGATACAAGGCTTTCTTTTAACTGCGCCGCTACGGGAGTAGACTGTGGTCCAAGTTTTGAGATTTAATACGTACGACTTTGAACGTGTAATAATCTTTCGGAATACTTGATAGGTTTTAAAGAATAGTGTGACATCAATGGTTGACAAATGGTGTTGAAAGGAAGTTTATTATTGAAACTCACGTTAATGCTATGTTAATTAACGATTAGTTTAAACACACAGTTGCAGTAATATGTCGCAAGTTCTGGCAGTTTTAGTTGTACGAATAGAAGTCATTTGTCATATCCATTCCTTTAATTTCTTTCTTGACATTTGCATAACAATCGATTATAGTAAAAGTTTATAACTTGTGTTATACGGCGGCTTTACTTTTCAATATATACTTACATGTAGAAATACTGTCAATTTGTTGCATATTATCTCCAAGACGGACATACCGACTGACGGATTGGCAAGTACGTGGTGGGTACTTAGTGAATAACAAGCGTCCGATTCTGTTTCAATGGTTTGAAATACCATTTAGAATGGTGCGTGACTTGGTGTAGTTTTGTTTGAATTTGTTACTACCATCCTTATTTCTTGACTTTAGAATCGTATATTTCAACAGTCCATTTAGATAGGCTGTTACCATTCCTGTTGTTGGTTTACTTATGCGTGGAGATAAGGTGATAATCAAGTATAGTTAGGAGCTAGTTGCTTGTAAATAGAAACTTCATCAACAAATTAACTACGATAATAAATAAAATTGTATTGTGTATAACTATTGTATTTATTGACTTCATTACTACTTCATACGTAGTCTTACTAATTATATATGAGGATGTTTGAATTGATGGATTTTTGTTAGAGTTTCTAGCCTAAATAGCAAAACGGATGTAGATGAAATTTGGCACTGATGTAGGACATAGTTTGGAACACCGGTTGTTATTTTACTTTTATTTCCTCGCGGACAAAATCGCTGTCAATAGCTTGTAAGTGATATTTTGAACACATACTATGAACACACATATTTTAAACATATACTATGAATCTATTTGATTTTACTAATACCGAAAGAGTATTTTAACATTACAGAGCTATTTAATTTCTTGCTAATTTAATTTTATCAGGATGCTCTGAATATCTTAATGTCTTCGCCACTTACAGTATGTAAATATTTCTGGATTTTTCCAAAGACGTTATCATAATATTGACAATTTAATATTATTTCTCTGGATCTCACTTTTACATCCCTTTAAATTATTAGTTTAGTTTATATCAGTGATTGTTTTAATCTCTTTTTAAAGATTGAGCGATAAAATGTTCAGATTTTCTGACATAAACATAAATAACAACTTTATTTTTATTCTTTTTAAAATCTCGTTATTTTGACCAAGTTATAAAACAATTGCGTATTTAAAGTTAATTGTAAATTTTAGATCTAAGATTTACAATACATTGTTTCTGTTTCGATTTAAAAATAAAAGAACATGGAATAAAAAAAATGTAATATAAAAGACTGGCCGCATTTGCCCTTTATTTGTAACACTATCCCGAAAAAAGGTTGACGTTCGAAATTTTTAAAGTCCAAAAAGAAACGAATCTAATCTGTGCTGTCATCGGGGGAAATAACGAAGAATATGAAGTCGGGGCTCTAATGAGACAAAGGGTTAATGAGGATAACAATGGAGGGGCAGTAAAATATTGGATTTATTCACGTGAGACAACCCGAACAGATGATCTGATAACGCAGCAAATGTTGACTTAAGGTGCAACGATCCAAATAAATTATTTATTTTATCAATTTATAGTTAAAAAAATATTATTGGGTATTTTTATTGTATATTGACAATGCACGTAATATTAAATAATATTAATGAATTTGACTTTTCGCAATATGTAAAAAAATTGTTATAGCCACTTTTTTTCTACATAATTAATAAAAAAATCAAACATTTTTGCATGCGTTAAATATTTTGAGTTATTTAATTAAATAAAAGAGTAATACGGTGATGATATAGCATCGCCTTAAGAAGACACCAACGGGCCAGCCACAATGATCAAATTTCGTTTTTATTGTTAATCCGGTCAGTAAATGAGCAGCCAGATACTCAACCTCTAAACAACTGACACGACTGACCAAGAAACAAAAAAAAGGTTTAAAAACCATTCGAAGCATTGAACGAACCCGTGAAATTTTATAAAGTTTCTCAAGACTTTTGTATGCATTTTATTAATTTAGCACCGGTTGCATATTTGGTATGTGATCAAGTTAACAATTCGAGTTGTAAATAAAGACCGTTTGATGTTTATTATATTAACAAAAATGGAAATACTTTTTTTGTATCTCCGTAATTGTAATAATTTCAGGTGTTTTATAAAATCATATTCGAGTTTAAATGTAATGAAAGAGTCTCGGAAATATTTTTTGAAGACACGAAAACGAGAACCACTTTCGATCTTTGAATTCGTTCAGTAAGCGTTCAGAGTTGATTTTTTAAATTTATCTTGAAATTTGATATGATCGCGTACGTTCTTGTCAATTTATTGTTTAATTTCGTTTACTGATTCAATGATAACGACGGTAATGTTAAAATTAAATAACAATTTTATGCGAACATTTTCGTTGTTAATAATTCGAGGGAAGCAAAGCGGTTATAGTTTCTAGATGATACTTCGAGAATCTTACTTTGAAACTCAGACGAAATGTTAGTCGTTTAATTTCATAGTTTTTGCAGATGATAATAGTTTCGGAAGTAGATTGCATGTGGCTTAGATGTTACATGTTAAGATGGATAAGTGTAACAAGAAGGAATAAAGTTAACAATGTGTATATTAGAGGAAGTTTGAAAGTAGTGCAAGACGTGGAGAAATTTGAGCGTGGTATGCACATATTGTGCGGAGAGATTATGAAACGAAGAAAATATGGATAAATCGTATGAAAGAGGATACACTTAGAAGGGTGTGAAATCAGATATGACGATTGATAGATACGTAAGGAAGAGTACATATTGTACCGACATCAGTAGGGACAAGGGCAGGTTGATGAAACCTAAGAATTATTTTTGACAATTTTTTTTTTTGTAACTTTTGAAATAAAAATGTTAGAGGCTTTTGTAATCTATCGATTCTTGTCTTGCGTAAGAGGACCGCCCAGTGCAATACGATGAAGAAAAAAAATGTCCCATAATCAATATTGCTGGTTAAAATATTCGATAGTGACCCTTTGCAGCCGCATCGGGCGCTGTTCATTTGTCACAGCGTAATCGCAACCATTAGCAGTAATTACCGGGGTCCCTTTATCTTACGCGGGGCCCACGGTGCGTAAGCGAGACCCCAGCGGTGGACATTTTGCCCTCCGGGTGCTAACATTTACAGCATTAAACCTCTTTGACCTAAGATAAATGTTTAGCCAAACACTATCCAAGCTCAAAGGTTTACTGATGGTAATAAAACAACAACTACCTTATGATCTACCGATGCTTTATAATGAATAGCTGAAAACACGTTTCGAAAAATAAATAATTGCCATTTGTTTTATCTTAAAGGTGATAAAGGTGGCAGGTAATAAAGGTGATAAGTACCTCTGATATGCACATTTGTTGAATCGTCTATCAATTTTTATTTGTTAATTCCTTTCCTATGTACTTGTGTTGCTAGTGCATAATAATTTAAGTTGACCTGAAAGATTGTTTTTCAAATTCTAGCAGTAGCAACTTTTAGAAGGATAAATAGGGTGGAAAACCGCTGGATATAGCGAGTTTCAATAAAGGGGAACAACAAACAGAGGAAGTTGTATGTTCGATAGACAAAAAGTATAAATCCTCTGAACACGGATAGACAGTAATGAAAACAGTGGTCGAGCGGCCGTGTAGGGGGCAGGGCGGGGTGATGCAGGGCGAAGGGGGCGAAGGCAGGTGACGGAACAATGAGATGTTGTATTTCACATTAACATTATGTTCACAAGGTAAATGTTGTCCGCTATTGTCCACTTATGTTCGGAATCGAAAAAGGTCTGGTTTACATGACGACTTTTATTTTTTAAAATCACAATTATTAGTAATATAAAATATGCAACTAAATTAAGAAAGGAACACCTAAATATAGTAGAACCTTGATAATTCAAACCTCGGTAACTTAAAAACCTCTATTACTTCAAAAAATAATATATTCCTTTCCCATCAGAGCCCAAAACCTCTACAATATATTTTGTGTTTCCCTTGGACTTTAACTTGTCGAGGTCCTACTGTAATATAAGTTGATACTAATATTATAAAAAGGAAAATTTTGTTTGTTTGATTGTAATGAATAGGCTCAAAAACTACTGGGCCGATTTTAAAAATTCTTTCACAGTTAGAAAGGAAATCTATCTGTGAGTAACATAGGCTACATTTTAAATTTCACGCAGACGGAGTCGTGGACAAAAGCTAGTAGGGTTATAATCTTCAAAGTCAACGAGCTTTATAAGTTTCTGAAAAGTTTTCCATTTTCAATTGCGGTCGGGTTACAACTTGTGATGTGTGCAATTAAAAGAAAACTAAATCTATATTCACTGATTGTAAGTCATATAATGTTTTGGTTTCGACAATTTATAAATGACTTTTAAAAGTTTATTGATATAAAACATAGTCATGTATACAAACCCTTACATCTCTCATTGTGGCGGCATAGCCCATTGAAAGGCTACCTATTGTTGTTTCACTTTAATATAAGACAATGCGCAAAGGTTTTCACATTGTCCGCGATCTTTTATTTGCTCTGTCCTCTCCCTTTGTGCGGCGCCGCGTCGGCTTTTTACCTTCACGCAACTCATTAACTTGGTCAACTTTTTTATAATGTCAATGCTCATTCAATTTTAACTCGAAACAACGCAGATAGATATCCCTTTTATGTAGCCCATTGATGTCTCGCTCATTGGTATTACCATCTCGTTTTATCCAACATTCTTATGAGGTTTGCAACAATGTTGTGTCAACAGATCCTTCAAGATAATAAGCAGTTATCTATCATTAATGAAATTAATCAACCATATATGACAAGAAATAAATAAAACCCAGTATTAATTTATGTATCTTAACCATTTTATAAAAAAGAATATAAGATTCGCTTTTAAATTTACATAAAAGCATTATAGTCCATCATGGCGCACTTATTTATCCTACACACCGTGTATTCCAAAGATAGTATTGTAAAAGCTAATACAAAACTTATCTGGGTAACAAACGTCGCTCAATAAAAGGTGCGATGAACCGCGTCGGTAGTAACCCATATGAGAAATGTCGATACTTTAATGTATCTACACGGAGTTGTTACAACCACTAATATTAAATTGTTACTTTTATAAGATCTTTCATCAAATGAATAGGATTGAACTAAAATATGTTCAACGTTGTATTATTGTTGATTAAAAACGATTAAAGTGTTCACACATAAGTAGCAAATTTTTACAGTTTTATTTTCTAACAAGATTACTTCATTCAAAGAGTGTTTTGTACACTTAAAATTAAATACTCTAAGGTTACTTTACTGTTTGGGTCTATTATTTTTCTATTGAAATTTTACCAAACTCTTTGTTTAATTATAGATATTAAAAAAATAGCACGATAAAAATAAAAATAGCAGCTCTGTATAAATCCACATCCAATCTTGTGAAGTACGCCGACCGGTGTGTAGCCGATAATATGGAGACAAATACAAATTGATAAACAAAAAGACATACATTTAATGTTCGTACTTATTTAGTGGTAAACAGTCGGAGCATCGGACTTGATATTGTCCGTATCTGAACTACCAGCGCAATAGAACCTGCCTTGCTATTAATAATAACCATCTATAAATTCTATATACGACAAATGTCGAATTGAAGACAAAGGTTTTAAGAATATAGCATAAATGTTTGGTATTTGTGAGTAGCTAATATGCCAGTGCCTGAGAAGACTCACACTATTCGATTTAGCTTTATTCGGTAAAAAAACCTAATAATGCCACTAATGTCTCCTATACCTTCTTAATTGGATAAATTAATTTTTAACTCGATAAGTCAAATAAGTGAAAAATCCATTTTGTTCCAAATAGGGTAATAATGAAAGTAAAGACAGTGGAAAGTGAGAACTTCCTTGCTTACATAAAACTGACGAATCAAAGGTTAAAGCGAACTATTAGAGGTAATTTAATGTCTATACATTTGCCAATTATTGCAGCAAGTCATCTATCACTACTTTATGTATGGCTAGCAAAAAGACCCTAAGGTATGGTCGCAGGCGCTATTGTCGGTGGACAGACGGACGGATCAATGGAGAAATACTAACTAGCGAGAGCTGTGAACTTATACAAATGGTCGACGTGACATGGGAATGCGAACTGATGCCTCAAAGAGATACTTTATAGGCTCATGGTTAATTTTGTTGTCGAAATATTTAGCTGTTTTTGTATAACTTTCATGTGATATTTTTTAATAATCTTTTATCTTTAGAACAACATTTTTCGTAAAAGAATAGGGTACAAACGAATAAAACGAGGTCAGCACCGCTATGAACATCCCTAATACCAGAGGAACCGCGGATGCATTGCAGGCCTTTAAAGGTCGCTTCCTAGTGGATCAGACGTCGTAGCGGTTTGGTAATAGCACCTAAAACAAACCTTACCAAAACGCAGCGGTGCAATACAGAAGTAACGCAATTTCTAAACTGCAGCCATTAAGGTAGTGAAGATGGCAACTATCGGTCGTGTCCTCTGATGACGGAATTGTTCGAAATTATTCCTCTACGGTGCGTTGGTATGTGTTTTTTAGTTGAAAGTCACAGTGAGCGTGTACGTTTGTATCAAATTATTCTGTATCACTCGTAATAGGTCCGTTGCGTTGATTTTAACACGTGCCTACGATTAAGTTTACAGCTTGTAATGGTTAGATAGGCAATTATTATCCGCAGCAATTGATAAATCTCCACAACACAATATAAAACAATTTTAACATCATTCAAATAAATATGATTTTATTGTTAATTGTTTCGTTGATTGCTTTAAATGTTGTATATAATATTTACATAGGTACAAATATATAAGTTTTCTATTGCGATGAGGTACCGCAAAAAAGAAGCAACTTTCAATTAACTTAACGAAAGCAATTAAAAGCTTGATTAAGATAAAAACTTTACTTGTATAATTGATATAATTTGTGTCAATATTTTTATTGTACCTTCGCAATAACTTCTCTTAACGCACAGTTTTACCTGACAGTTTAATAGGCAAAATTATAACTCACTTAAATTGTACAGTTCGCTGATTTTCCTAGACACATATATGTCTTAAGTGCACAGTCCGACTGTGCAATTAGAACAGAAGGTTTGTAGCAAGAATAAAAAAGTTTGCGTTCGAATTTCAAAATCAATATGACAGCATAAATACTGAATATAACTTAAGTGTAACCAAAGAAATCTATTTATGAAATGTCTTAATTAAGTTGGAGAATGAGAACATACGTACATAAATATTTTCCCGACTAGTTGGGCTTTTATGTGATTATTTTAATATAGTAACGATAACTGCTGGGCTAATTGGTCCCTCGTACACCGCGATCATAAACAACAAATTAAGTGTAAACTGTATTCAATTTTCAGGTCAATTAAGCACAACACCCCAGCACGTTCCAAACCGAAATGAGTAAGGTTTTACGCTTCGTTGCGTACTGAATTTTGCATGCTTTTCGAAAATACCCCTTATTGTAATGAGAATAGAGGTCTAGATATAGAAATTATACGTTAATGCCCATTTAAGTAGTGGGTCCATATTATCGCGCACGCGTCAAAAGTATGTTTTTTTTAAATTTCGTATAAATGATAATGTTTTATAAAATTTAGAGTTGGTTTGTGATTTAGAATTTATTTATTTTATATTAAATTAATTACTTGCGTATTTTTTTATTTACATATACGGTTTGTTTATCATGATAATATTTAAGGAACGTTAACTAAGTTAATTATTTTTTAAAAACACAAGGTAAAAATGATTGTTGAGAAATAAAAAAGATGTCGCCCTTACCTTAGTTGCTTTTTAACAATATTTCATTGCAACCATAGAAATAGGGTTACTGCATATTTAGTATAATGTATAAATTTCTAAATATAAAAATAATATATGAAAATTGATGACATGTCCGTTCAGTTTTAGCACTGAATGTTAGTTGAATGTGCCTGTGGTAAATTAAATTTCGTGACCCACATCATTATTTTGAAAATCGCATAACAAAAAACAGATCTGCCAAATTATACAATTAAATCGATCATTTTGTGTCACTTTGCTCGTTAACGGTTACCTGGATTTTGAGCCAATTTAGCTGAAACTAGTTCGCACTTTCCGTCCAGTGTGGCACGACATTAAAGCAATTATTTCTCTACATAGTTGTGTCGCGTGTCGGGTTTTTATTTGCACAATTACAGGGTCAGCGGAGCATGTAATTCTGTGATGATTGTTGATGATTTACAACAAAAAAAACTCTTAATTTACACAAAATGGACATGCTTATCATGTTTACGAGGTGTTAAATGTAATTACATTTTCTGTACATACTAAGTGATTGAATGAGTTGTAATTATTGTTAAAATATGTTGATGTGAAATTACACGAGGGTTTCTTTTTGTTGTTAAATGTAAATTAGCAACTAAAGAAGTTATGGTTTAATGATCGATCGTATTTAAATTTATTGATTACTAGCTGTTGCTTGCGACTTCGTCCATGTGATATTTAAAAAATCTTAGTAACAAATTAAGATATGTTACTCACAAATAAATTAACGATCTAACGGTGTCAGAATTTTTAAAATCGGCCCCGTAGTTTTCGAGTTATTTTAACACATACAAAAATACAAATCTTGTCTATTTATAATATTAATATAGACTACCCCGGTCTCGCACTGAGCCAATACTTACCCAAAAATATGTTTATTTAGGACATCATATTAGAAACCTCCAAAATTATCAGTATTTCTCTACTATGTTATACATGTAATACGCATAAAAACCTTCCTTTTGAATCACTCTATCTATACAAAAAAACTGCATCAAAATCTGTTACGTGGTTTTCAAGATCTAAGCATACATAGGAACAGACAGTGTGATGCAAGTTTGTTTTATAATATATAGTGTTTTATTTGTCTGAAGTGCGTAGTGGGAAATTTCAGTAGATATTGGATTCTGTAAAAGAATAATGCCAAATATGAATCCATGAGGATAATTGAAGTATGTACGAATGTGTCAATGATGTCAATAGTACAAACACTGTTTTGACAACTTCACTAATTAGAACGTTTATTCGACATTAAAACGCAGAGTTCATTATTGTATTACATTTATGTCACTGAACTTGCATAATACATGATAATTAGACAACTAAAATGGCGACTAAGGTCTATATGTACAGGTAGAGTTCTAAAGCAAATGAAATGGCCAATTAAAAGGATAAGTGGCATTGAGAGGACGTGCACGCCACTTGTGTTGGACGCGTCCGAACGTATTGTGGCGTCGCGCCACATGTCCCCACCGGCGTTTGAATAGACCATACTGTCTAACAACCGCGATGTTTTTTTTTTAATTTAATATCAAATTAACAAATGTTATTCTTATTAATTATCGCAGTTATTGATTGGTTATTTAAGCAATCTCTTAACGTAATTGTTTCGTTTAGGACTTGCATGTAGATTTGGTTTATTTGAAATAAAATCATTGATTTTCTTTGTAATTTCCTGTTACAAAATGTAATTAAACTTTCGTCTTGATAAGTGAAGATAATAAACATTTATTCAAAATTATCTCTTGTTGTAATGACTTCAAAAAGTAAGTCAAATCTTACTTTATTTTATGGGCATCGATAAAAAAGTGTAACACTCTAAATTTATATAATGGCCGCATAGAATTTCGATAGCGGGAAACATCTTTACGGCCAGTGTTTGTCAACAACTCAACTCAACTACTTCGTAAAGCAGTTAAAGTCAATTCGCGCAATAAAAATAAATTGATTTCTAATTTCAAACATCTAAAAAGCGATTCGTTGTTACGGTTACAATTCAAATTTCGAATTCAGGTGACTTTATAAAGCGTCGTAATTTTTGACTTTCACCGTCAGTTGGGCCGCCTCTTCCCACGATGGTGGTTGTATGGTAGGCAACAATTAGACAATTGTCGGCCATTTTAACGATCAACCATAAAATCGAGTTTCAGTCTCTCATTAACCGCATTCCTGTGATACTTCCGCTTTTATAGTTTTACTAATCAACGCTTTGAGATTAATACGGTCCCGTACGTAATGGCGTTGGCTATGTCGAGATTAATTTTATTGGTCCGGGGTCCGGACAATTGCTCGTATAGATAATTGAGTTTCGGATGGGGTCGGCCTTTTTCTGAACTTTCCCGTGTTTACTGTTAGGCCACTTATTTCTTCACTTATCATGTCCCCGCTTGAAAATTACCAATATTTAGATTATTAAAATGGAACATAAAGAATTGTAAAAAAGTATGTTTTGATATCCAATGGATACACACTTCGTTAGCGATATCGAATAGACCCCTTTTTATTAAAGCTTTTTAAAGAAACATTTCTTGTGAGTTATTAAATTACTCTTAAGGTAAACATTTTTAGGGTTACTTTAACTTTCATTTCTTGTAATCGAAACTTATGTCATATAATACATGGTGGTATTGTAATAGAATATTTACTTTTAATTAACTATCAAAAATATGTTATGAAAGTTCTTTTATCAATGAAACTGATCTTTATTATTAAAGGTAAATTACAAACAGACACTAATTAAGCCGCAGATTTGGGCTACATTTAAGATGAATAAAGATAAATATTTTTATGACTAACAGATAATAATCGATTTTAATTAGCAATATCCAATGGACTTCATACGATATTATCTAATATATAGCGTCCGTGGTCGTTAGATTGCTTCCGTTCATGTCTTTTTTTTAATTAAAATTGTACCTTATGTGTATTTATGGTTTCTAATTAACCATTGAGAGGTAGATGTTGTGAGATTTATTTCATCGACCTTGATATTAAGATACCATCACACGTTTGTTCCAATACCGAAAGATTTGTGCAAGACATATTTCCGTCCTTTACTATCACTCTACAAAATGAGAGATAGCAATACGATTTGCATAGATGTTACCGCAGTGGAAACAGACGTTTATAAACTCCCAATTAAGCAGTGTAATGTGTATTTAATTCAGTCATTAAATTAAATTAACTCATTTTACTCTTACATGAACGGGGTTTAACACCTGAGTTTAGTAAGAACTTTATCAGGGTTTCCGTACAATTATGTGAATCAATGGTAATGAATAGAATACAACTGGCTACTCCTTACTGTAACTTATATTAAATTAACGAACCTATTAAATACATAATTAGAATCATCGTTTTTTTAAATGAGGTCGGTTATACTAATTTTATAGTTTTATCAGAAATTTTATGGAACCAACTGAAATGAATATTGACAACAAGTGTCTTTTTCATGATGTGCACATATTTAGAAGTTTAGTGTTTGTAAGGGCATCTTTCACCCTTGACACCGGGGCTCAGAAAATTGGCATAGGTTTTTGAACAGGGATATTCTTATTCGTAACTAGCTGTTCCCGTGCAGCTTCATCCCCATAAAATTAGTAAGACATTATTTTATTGTTCATATTTGTCAAATTATCAATTGCAAATGTCAAAACTTGAAAGCACAAATGACAAACCAATACCACCTGGCTTCCTTGATGTTGGCATTTTGAAGTTTATGGTCCCTTTCCCACATGATTATTTTTCCAATTTATCTACCATCTAAGTTTAATAGTGTGAACATATATGGCCTAAAGCGTGTTGTAAGTGTAGGGCTTTTTATTAAAGATAGAATTATTCAAAAATATGTTGTGATTGCTGATATCTTGCGCCACAAAATAATGTGTATATACGTTTTATTATATTAAGTACAGATTGTAATTTGATTGATTTATTGAAATAAAGTTTAAGAGTTGAAGTGTAAAATGCATTTATCCAATGTTTGAAATTTTTAAGCTTAAGTTTGGAACAAGGGTTACTAGTAGCAACATGATTTATTCGTGAAGACGTGGGACGAATTGAAAGATTGCCGTTTTATTATTTTTAAACGGTGGCTTTATCTGATAACTTTACGGTGGTCCGATATTTGTTTGTTATTAATTGACATCGTCATGAAATATAACCGTTTTTTGTTTAATTATAAACGCGCTTAACTTCTTATAATTGTGTTGCGTGTTGATTTATACGCTCTCGCTGTACAGTGGGTGGACTTGCCCAATTTTATTGTTTCGATCTTTCGGTAAGATTTAACGGTACACAATTTAATCGGTAAACGTATAGCGAACTAAATTGATTATAATATTAATTGTTCATCTTAATGGAAAATCTGTCATAATGGTTTACAACTGATTAATTTGTGATTTCAATTTAATTTTTGTTTAGCAAGTTTTACTCTCTTTTTTTTTTTTTTTTTT
>NW_013526359.1:4789567-4864186 GCF_000836215.1 Papilio polytes
ACCATAAATTTGGGAATAACAACATAACGCTTCTAAAACCAAATCCTACTAGCAACTATTTGACAAAAAAAAACAGGAAAGTTAGATTTACCTGTCTCTTTTTGGTTTTTAAATATAATTTTAAAAAGGATCACATAAGTTAAAAGCCTTTTCAATTCGAGGAATACTTGAGCATCCTAATTAATTTTTATTTTTTACCACAACTCGTGTTATAAATGAGGTGTCTCCGTATTTAGGAATATGCGACCATCGTCCGGTTTAAACGGATTCGCGGCTTTTAATCGAAAATTCTATTCTACCTAATTAGCGAATAAAGAATTTAAATCAGTTATTGATTAACGAAAAGATATAAGAATCTTTATGATGAAATATTGATGACGGCTTTATTCGAATATGAGCTGGAATCCGTTATATAGATGCGGATTGGACAAAATATTTTGATACTTAAGATCATAAATTTTAGGGAAATGTTAACAGTTAGTATTTCATGCGTATTTTGAAGTAATAAAATAGTTCTTTATATAATTTTAGAGCGTGATATGATAGGACAGAATTTAAATTTAACGTATATTAAAACGAATAGTAAACGAAAAAATTAAATAAAAAAAATACTCACGTCTTGTGTTCGATAAATTATTACAATAAATTCAATTTGTTTCAACATGGAAAAGCGTAGTTTAGTATAAAGTTTTTTGTCTGATTGCTAATAAACAAGCTACTAGCGACGTCTGCCAGTCTAACAATTACGGTGGACGATGCAATTCAAGATATCTGCAGTAACATCGATGCTTGTATCGTTGAATAACGACCTACGATGTACGGGAAAGGGCCTGTAGGAGTCAACAGCCGGGTGACGATGCACCATTTGGGGCAAGCCTAGTTTTTGCGCCGTGTGCCGCCGCGTACGTGCTTCTGTATTGTATTACAAATTGTAATATTCACCAACTATGGCTCGCGTGATGGATTACTATCGTCTATATTCGACTACCTCACAAGTTTTAGGTATTGGTGCTGTTTACGTTGTGATTATTTCCAGTCGCCATTTTATTTAGTTTATTAAATTATTGTTTAAAGTAAAATAAAATAACGTTTTATCTTCCACCAGAAAAATATGCAAAAATTATTAAATGTGAAGTATTAACACAAAAAAAAATTGTGTTTTGTTTATTTTCAAACCTAAAAGTTCCAGGTTTGAATAAAAAAAATTTATGAAGATGTAAGTTTTCAATATTTAAATATTCATAGATTATGTTAATCATAAAAAAATGTAATTCAGATATAAAAATTTTGTATAATTTCAAATATTAAATTATCAAACATTGAATGCTACAAAATAGTTAAGGTATACTGTTTTATTTATTTGCCTTAAATAAGTACATCAACGCGACTAAGAATAATATAAGTGAGTTTACAATATGAACAATGAACGGCCAAAGGTCGGTATTACTTCTTATGTTTGAATAGTTCAATAACTGTACATGACGATTGTCCACTAGATCCGGCTCTCGTCATAACAATATGTTTGCTCATCGTCTACGCTCTGTATCTATTGAATCGGTAATCAACTGTATATTTTATTATAAACTAACCATATAAAAATCCTGGATTGGAGGCGCGTTAATCGGCCTCTCATCGTCAATTTCTAATGTAAGCGAAGAAAGTAGTTCCATGTTTTTTCGCAATGTGGCAAGGATGTTTTTATTTCTGGCCAGGTTATACCAGCCATTTTTTTAGGTTATTAATAATTTTGTAAATATCTTCATGTTATAAATTAAATGTTGATAATTATAAATGTATTAAAGAAAGATCCATTTCTCGCAGAAAATGTTTGTAAATAATTAAAGAATAAAAATTATATAAGAAACGATCACTAGTATATATTCGTAGCCATATTAGTCATTGATATATATTATTTCACACTACAATATAAGTAAACGTGTAAATAAGAGCTTTTTAACATATTGACTTATTATCTAAAAACCCATTTGTAAAAGAAAAAAAAAAGATTAATGATAAACGAAAAATATCTGCCATCAGTCGAACCGAAACTACCGCAAAATCGTTGAGGTTTTCACCTCTTATAATTAATGCTCAGAGACATGGAACGATCATTGTGTGGTGGCCATTAAAACGATTGGAATTGAAAAAAAATCACACATCTATTAAAGTGATTAGATTCCTAAAGGTAATTTATTGTCAAGCCGTGTAAGCCAGTCGCTGGACTCGGCACAATGCCCGCTAGAGTGAGCTCGATAGATGTCCAGAGTGAGATGGATATAGTGGGCCTTGCAAGGTGATTTCAGTTGCGTCTACGCAAGCTTATGGTTAGGTTGTTACGCACACTAGCGCGTTGATGCGCGCACGGATTCGAAATCGCGATGTCGGAAAAAGTCCGGCATTTACCGGTATCGATTTTCCGGACACAATTTTCCGGATAAACAATCGAATTCGGATGGGAGTGAATGACGCATGGGGGTTAGACTGTCTCTTATGAGTGAAAACTTTTCAGACTAGCTTAATGGAAAACTTTCGCTACAAATCGAGTGGTTACTTGTGAATGAATAGTAAGTTTGAAAGTGTATGTCGTTTCATTAGTATATCGGATAGTCCTTGTGTTGACATGTGGATTGAATGCATCTGTAACGAATGGACAAATAGCTTTATAAAGCCTGTGACTTGTGAGTTTTTATTTTGATTAACTGTGAAGTGCAGTTGCAGCTCAATCTCGTCTGGGCTTAAAGGTGAGTATTTTAACAATACGCACCCGACATTATCTAATGCGAATTTGTAGCAATCGAATATCGAATAAGATTTTTTGTATAACTCCATTCATGTTTATATACAGAAGTTATTGCACAATCTTATAGACTAAGGATATTTCAAATGTTTAATATCTTATTACAATTAGCTAAAGTTACTAAATAATCTATGGAAGGTGAATGACCTAAATGAATGCAAACACTTTTCCATTCAACCGTTCAAAGTACGTTTTAATTACGCGAATCAGCGAAAGCGCGAGACATAAAAATGAAAATAAAAAGTATGTAAAGAAAGTGAAATTCATAAGTTTTGTATAAATAAACCTTTAAAAGGATGGTATTGATAATTAATAAGGAAGGTATTAATAGAAATTACATTATTTTCGTTCGATTGTTTACAACATTCGAATTAATGCGTTACAATCTTTTACGCTTATTCAAACTGATTGAAAACATTTTAAAGATCAAAATTGTTACTGAGTTTTCATAGTTAACGGATAATGTGGAAAGATTTCATTCAAACTAGTTTTTCTTATTGGGATAAAACTTTTTGAAAAGGTAGCATAATATCGAAAAATCTAGTACATTTTATATATCAGTTGTCAACATTATTGAAATAGCTATGAGATAGTTTTTTTTTTTATTAAATATTGCAGTTACTTTTGCGAAACCTGCAAAGTTCGAAAAATAGAAATTTGATTGTTTTTCCTGATCAATTCAGAAATTACTAAAGAATCATTTTCGTTTGTTTATTTAAATTCTTTTTAAAACGCCTTTTGCTAATGTTACTCCGTTTTAACAAAAGTTGCCACAGAGATAGATTTCCTTATGAAAGCTCAGGCTTTTACTAAGTGTTTTAATAAAATTGATAAATAGTACTTTAAATTACATCATAATTTAACAATTCTAAGGAAGTATAATTATATTCAATAACGGCAGGCGTATAATTCTGTTGAAATCCACAGCCTTGTGGCGAAGATACATATCTTGTACGGGATATTGAAGGATTTCTATATTCAATACCTTAATGACGTCGTTTTAACTATTGACGCATTACATAATAAATACACTATAAATGGTAATTAGAATTAAAATTTAAATTGAATTTAACTACCTATTGTCATAATAAGTAGTTATACATTTTGCTAAAACTTATAGATTGCTTTAAAAATAACCTAACGGTAACAAGGTTGCTACATTAGCGATAGCAGAAGGTACCCAAAGGGCCCCCTCCCTGGGGGTACAAAAAAAACATTATAATAATGAGGTACTTATGTACTTTGTTATGTTCTAATAATATCGTTATTCTGGTTTAATTTTATTAATATAGTAAATTCGAAAGTTTGAATGGATGAATGTTTCTTAGCATTTTTAGTATAAATTTCTTAACGGATCTCGTTGACACTCGGTATAGATTTTAAGCATAGTCTGGAAGAACACAGGCTCTTTGCTATAAAGAATATTATGGAAAAACTTATCAAAACAAATTGATATATTGATATGTTGTACATGTTAATAACATTAATCAGAGTAAATAAATAATAACAAAAATGTATTTTGAAGACGATGTTGTAATAGGAAAATTGATATTATAATAATAAAATGTATTGAATAGCTATAATACCACAAAGTTAACATCTACAAAATAATGTTTTGATATCGGTGTAAGTTTGTACAACTTTAACCTGTGCGGTTCTGTGGTTATAATTTATTACAAACCACACCTTTAAGCTACCTATAAGCGAGAAATTTAATGTATTCGAATATTACGATTATTGTAGTTTAATTTATCATTATAGAAGTGTCTAGAAATTGTGAAGAATTAATTCAGCTTAAATATCAATAATATAAAAAAAAAAAACTATTTTTGTGTTTTTTTGGTGTATTTCGTAAAATTTACAAAATGAACCACACTATCCTTATTTTAAACTTATTCAAACTATAAAAATTGCATACTAAAACTTATATTTACTTAATAATGACTAAAACCAATGTAATTATATTTATTAAATGTCGATATTAATGCGTAAAAAATAAATGTATAACAATTAAATTACAACATTACCTCAAATCATTGTCAGACTAGTAAGTCTGAGTACTGAGTACTGCGCGTTGAGTACTGAGCGCGGAGTACTGCGCGTTGAAGTCTTTTACATCGGCCGACGGAATTCTACTTATTTCTCTTCAGTTTTACTTAACATTTTATACTTTAATTTCTATAAACATTATTTTACTTGTGATGACTTTAAGTGTTTTCTCTTTTAACATCCCTCCATGGAAATATTACCTGAATTATTAAAACTTATTTGATAATAAGAAAATGGTTTTAATTTTAAATCAATAATTATTTGAAGTTAATTTTAAATTTACGGAAATTACAATTCACACATACTACTGTCACAAACTTTTTGTTAAACTAAGGTTTAACAAATACTTATTTCTTTAGCTCATATATTAAATTACGAATAGATTGCTTTTAGAATGATACATTAAATCGTTCTTGTAATCAATACAAAATGAATTTCAATATACTTCTCGATTATCGCATGTAACAAAAAGTACACCTTCTGTGCGAAACGGAACGCGAGGGGGCGGCACGCAACGCACCATCGCTTTGTACCTTTTTTATTTAATTTATTCTTTCATTAGCAGGAATGCATCTCGCTTTTTGTAAAATATTAATACAGAACGAGATTTAAATTTACAATCAAAATTACAATTCAATGTTATTTATTGAATCATAATTTTATAAACACTTACAAATAACACTCCTATGTACGGTAAGAAGTTATCTGAAATTTGATATTTCTCCATTTATGGTGTGGCTATAAATTATTATTATGAAATTGTAGATACGATATAAGATTATGTACATTTATAAAAAGCTTTCCGTCGACGCCTACTTAGATCTGTTTCACAGTGTAACCTCATGATGTAGACATTTAATAATTTCTAATTAATAATACAAAAATGTAAACTGGGTATTTATAGTTTTTCATAAATATGCCTGTTGTTATTCCGTAATTTTATACCTTGAATTATTGACACACGATGTTTTCAGTTGAAATTCTTTTGAACTAAAACGTATCCACATAGAGTTGTATGTACACTTTTGATCTTTGATCAGTTATTTGATATAATTAAACAGTTATTTTTTTTAAGAAAATCAAAAGGAGCAATCTTTGTTACCTTCTGATTACAATATGGGTGACTAATATACATTAAAGTCGCTAGTGTATTTTATAAAGGGTATTTTTTATTACACTGTTTCTTACTTTGTTCCCAAAGAACTTGACTGTAATTATTAAAATATTATCTTCTTCACTTGTAATTCGTTGTAAATATTGTTTAACTAACAATTTCGCATTCTTACATACAAGTTCTTATTGCACACTAAAACAATTTCGTGTTTCTTTTATTTATCTTACGACTTCACTGACCTTTTGTTTTGGCTTCTTCATTTGTTTTGTGATTTTTTACTGGGTTTTATTCCATTGTTAAATGGCGTCTGAGCGCATTATATTAACATTGCTTGATATAAAATATTTATGTTCATTAAAATTATCTTCAAGAAACGTGACTTAATTGTATTGAAAAATTTAAATTTGAAGGCACTTTAAATGTGTAATTTGACTAGTCGCCAAATAACGGTAACATAAAAATTAAAAATTATTAAAGCAAAAAAGAATAATAGTCAATAGAATTTTGTAATCAAGTTGTATTAAAACAGCTTCTTCCTTGATCAATAAAAACATTTAATTTTAGAAACATTGATAGCTATAAATGAGCACTTAGCTGAGTAAAGGCCTTATCCATTCAGCGTAGCAAACACAATAAAAAAAATATTCATAATTTTATATTTACTAACGTGTGTATGTATATAATTTTTTTTTTCTTTTTTTGTGTATCTTTGTAACAATCTTACGTTAATCAGATCTGTTTTCAACTGTGTAATTAATTATATAGTGTTTGCTTTATGAATGGATTAAATGATTATTATTATTATTATTATTATTAATATTAAATACATTTTTAAAATTTAAATTAAAACAAAAGTCTTGTGTTACTATTTTTTATAATGAATGAACCAGCGCTTGACCGTCATCCCATAATGTTAAGTAGAACTATAAATATTCACAATAAATATATATATAATATAATAAAATAGTAATAATCTACTAATACTATAATTTGATATTCAATACGTTTGCTTGTCGAGGCAATAAAATCACATTTGAGTACACCACAATAATATTTATGTCCCCTTTCCCTAATCACGAGGCAATTTCATAATATTATACGTTTAATAAGCATTAGTTATATTTAAATATTTCTATAAAAGCTATTATTAATGTACCTGTTATATTGTCATGAGTTCCGACCTTTCACCTGCAAGCATACTGCTTCGACGTTTCCATAATGCCAGGTGCACAGAGATAAGAAAGCGAAGCGAAAACGGAACCCACAGTTCACCCACATTGATTGGTTTACTCAAGTTAACCTCAGATTCAAGGCACACAGAGCAAAGGACTATTCTCTGGCTGACGGTTTCGATGATCTTTTCTTAAAACAAACCGCTGCCTTTTGTGTTCTGCCGTATCGTGTTTGTTTCATAATTTTTCGCTTTTAGATGGTTTCGCTTTCGTTGTGCGCTAGAGGCTTAAACGTTTGACCGCAACATCGTAATGACAGGGCGTGCGACCGCGGCTGCAGTTTTAAAATATTTTAAAGAAGCGATCATGTCAGTGTTATTAATTGGATGCTGTTTAAAGTTTTATTAATAAATCATAGGATAAATTAAAATTACATTTCTTTAAGCAAATTTAGTTAATATGTATGTGACAATAAAATTATATTATTGTGTATGGGAATGAATATAATAAATCCTACCGTTAAATGTAATAAGTTATGTTCCATTTAAAAATCGAGATTTATTGAAAAGAATACAGTCCTTGATACAACAAAGTTTGTAATCTTAATTAAATTAATTATTCTATAAATAACACCTACAAGGAAAGATAGAATAACTTTTTGGTACTCGTCTTTGCCAATGTCAACCACAATACGAATTTACGAGACATATATTCGATAAAATTTTAATTATTTATACATTTTGGGACTATATAGAACAAAGAAAAGATCTCTCGTTAAATATTATCTGTATAATTAACAATATTTATAATATGCTTAACTTATATTATAATAAGTTTGAAAGTCAATTAACCTTCGTTTTAAACACCTTTAAATAATTACTCTAATTTATAGTACAGTGATTAAAATATACATAAGTTCCTTTATGTATAATACATATACATTTTTAAACAATTTTTAAGACAAAATAAATTTTCAGCAGTTATGAGATCAGGGGCCACAGCTGTTTTCTTAAAATTGCATAATATAATACCAATACGACTTAGGGTCCTTCAAGAAGCGAGCCTACAATTTCCTCAAAGGCCGGTAACGCATCTGTAGTTCCTCTGGTGTTGCGGATGTCCATGAGCATCGTTGCCCGCCTTTGTGTTTCCGCCGCTCGTTTGCCCCCTTCTCATATAAAAAAAGTATATATTTTTATGCAAACACTATTCAATGCAACAATAATTAGTAGCTTATAAGTTATTACTTACTTATTACTTGTTGGTTATTACCAACAAGTAATAATAACAATTGAATGCATAGTCATTAAACAATAGCATTCTTATTCAAATTGTACGAGAATATATTAACGCCAGCAGCTAAGGTATAAACAAGAACATTACTAAAGTTAATTGCAATTCTATGTCTTCTTCATTTGCACATTCATACGTATGTACAGTCGCGGAATTTCTCGGTGTTATACTTACAGAACTATTGCGTTGTTGTAACGGGACAAACACTTCTTATAAATACTCAATTACGAGCCGTTACTTCGTTATTATTACCGGATTGGGAGGCCACCGAGCTCTTAGATCGCTTCGGTGGACGCTCCATGGACTAGGAGGACTAGGCACAAGGGCCTCCGAGAGGGGACCTCGGCTTGGGCTGTCACTCAATACACGTTTAGCATTCCGATTCAAGGGTGCCTTAGAGTGTCGAACCTCGGCTTGATCGGTTGCTGCTATCTGGTTACTAACCACTGCCAGAGACGCTTAAAAGTTGCGTCTAATGCGTACGGAAGGGTTTACGTACCAACGCTGCCAAATTCCCTGATTGTACAATCTTGATTCGAGGTATTACAATAACAGAAAAGTTAAACTTCGCAATGAAATTAAACTCAACCCTTTAAGGAAAATTCAACACAATTGTTAGTCAAATACAATGCACCTATGGCTATTGTAATGTAGAATACTCTATTGTTACAAAATTTAAGGATTTTTATTGTTTATGAATGAAGAGTCAAATGACATCATATTTAATTAAATTGTTAGCAAGTTGCGAGTATACTTGTTTATTGTTTTATCATGTAACAAGTTTTATATATAATAATATGCAACAATGTAATAGTTGTAATTCAATATATATATGACATAAAATAATCATGCCAAGTAAGTCCATAAGATTATATTTTCAAGTATTTATTTTATACTGAAATCTACTTTTTAATAACTATGTCAATAATTACAAGAATCATAATAAATGTGTCAGTTATGGCATTCCAAAATATTTAAACAAAATTAATTACACTTAAGTACCAAATCAAGTATTGCACTACTAGTACTATGATTTTAATCATGTAAACAGTGACTGCGCTATTAACTCACTAAATATCTATTACATGCAGGGAGTTTAAGTCGCGGTTAGATTGTGCAAAATAGGTCGTTAATTTTGACCTCCAGTGATCCAAAAAACCTCAAACATAAACAATTAATTTTGAAAATTACTTCAGCATTGAATTATTTTCTATAATTATAACATTACTAGCTTTCGCCCTACCTGCGTGGAATTAAAAAATGGAAGTCTATGAATTCTTCCAGACTATCCTCTACATCTATGTCAAATTTTATCGAGAACTATTTAGCAGTTTAGGCTACAAACTAACAAACATCCATCTCAACTTTCGCATTTATAATATTTGTAAGATTGTATATATTTTTTATTGATAGACAATCGTAAAGATTCATCTTACAATACCGCCGATGTCGATCTTCGCCAACATACCATATCCATCATAGTCAATAAGAAAAATAAGAATTACCCCTTTTTTCCACCGCAATCGACTAGAAAGATAAGGAATAGATGAAACTACCGTTGGTAGTGTTAGTTTATAAGCCTCGTCTAAGGTAGACGCTGACGTACCAGTTTTTAGAGGTCCTCGCATCAACACCATATATGGTGGTCCTCGAGCGGTTTTCTTGCAAGAGAAGCTTGATTGTCGGCCGCGGTTGACGTGAAATGTATGTGCTATGGATGAGGTCTTCAATGGCTCAGCTTTTTTGTCACTGAAAGACGATTCTTCCTGTTTAAAGTGTTTCGTTTGTGGCCTATTGTATTTATGAACGTGTCTAGGACTAGTGTATAAACAATAGATATTTTTGATCATGTAAACACTACTTTTATGTTTAAAACAGTAATAAATGTAGAATATGCTACTCAGTCATTATGATGATTTATATTGGTGAAAGAATTCTTGAAATCGACGAAGTAGTTTTTTTATTTATTCATTACATACCAAACCAATTGGAGTTTGTAGCCTAACTGGTTGAAAGGATTTTGATGAAATTTGGTATAGATTTAGTTATTCAGTTTTGTTTTTTTTTTAATTCCACGTGGACGAAGTCGCGGTCGAAAGCTAATAATGTTATAAGAGGAAAACATTAGAAACTATTCAACAATATCGAAACAACTGAAATGTCAGATCGCTTCCTGCAATTAACATGCGACCATTAATAAGCCAAGTTAAATGCCGGTCTGTTATTGACGCGTTTCCTCTCGCAGATAATGCAACAACAAGACGCTTTATGTCCCGCACATTACCTTAGTTACATCTTCTATATATCTTTTATACATTTAATAAAAATGTAGTGTCTATTTCAAATATCAAAAGAAAAATATGCATTTGAAAAATTTTTGTCTGTCTATCGGTCCGCAAGCCATTTGTTCCGGGAAATCTCCGAAACGGCTAGGCGATTTCGGCCGGACTTTCAATGAAGGATAGCTGACATGGACGGGCATAATATAGGCTCCTTTTTTTTAAATGTTGCCCTGTCAAAATGGCGTAACGGGTGGCCCAAATTGGCGCTAACGAAGTTTGCGGGCGACAGCTCGTTGTTACATACGATTTGATCTTTCTTAATGGCAAAGCTAAAGAATTCAAGACTAAGTCATTTTCACAAGTAATGTTTTGAGGTCCTTGTTGAAATGCAAATCAGTAAGTTATTTACAGTTGTGGTCTAGATATATTGTAGGTCTTTATACTAAGATAGCGTTCAGATAGGAAGCTTGTATTGATAACCTTGTTTATTATCTGTGCTCTAGGGATATCGAATGACGATAAAATACACCTCTGTCTAATTAAGAACGTCTTTAAATTCAGTAAAGTAGATTACAATTTAATGTTTAAATCTTTACTAAAAAATAAATACTAATGTCAAAAAATACACGAGAAAAGCGCTAGTACTAAATATAATTAGATTGCTTTCGCCCGCGACTCCCTCCGCGCAGAATTAAACAAAAACGTATTAAAAACCCGTGTATTTTTTCAGACTATCCTCTACATCTATGCCAAATTACAACGATATCCGATCACCAGTTTAGGCTACAAGCTCTAGTAAACATACATCCATCCAAACTTTTGTATTTATATATAGTAAGATTATTTTTTACTAAATCAAAATTTTTATATTCTAACCGAAATAATTGACGTCAATAGTATCAACTTCCAGGTATTTAAACTGCGTTTTTGTGCCAATTTTATGTTTAAATTAGTATTTAGAGTGTAGATAAATTTGAAAATATTCTTTGAAATTATTTTTAATTTACATTGACGTCATACCGACGCTTTTAATTAATTTTTATTGTTAGGAACTTTTCGTTGTTTTCATTAGTTGACATATAATCGAAACTGGAAAACTACCTTGGAAATAAAGACATTTTTATTATACTTTAAATAGTTTTTACATCAAGCAAAACACTATTATTAAATAAAACAGAATATGTTGTTTTTTGTGCAAAGTTTAGGCTGTCGTAACAAAATTTTTAGTGTTCACATTGGTCACACTATGACTCTCACGTAAACGTATCGTATGTTTGAAACGCAGACTAGACAAATCTTAAAACATTAAAACGGTTGATTACGACTTATCAATCAACCAAAATCTACGGTCCTCTGTCTAATGCTATTTTCAAATTCACACAGAAATGAGTATTTATTTATCAAAATAATGTGTAGATCGCAAAATTGTGACTTAAGATAATCTATGCAGGTGCTATCATTAGTTAAATTAAAAAAAACAACTTTGTCATAAATTGCACTCAACATTGCGTGTATACAATTTTATATATCCTTGCATATAATTGTTCCAGCATACTTTAATAAAATTCTAGTTTATAGACGTTAGACCTTTAGAGAAACTCGACGGACCAGTCGTGACTAAGTAAATAAAATGTTTTGTGTGTTTACAACATGAGTGGATATTCCTCGTAATAGCTTATAATGGTCTATTGTGTGAGGAACAATAAGGAAAATATAATAATAGTTCTGGCACTATGTTATATTGCTGTGTAATTATTTGCATGCTACGGAAATATAACATCAACGTGACTGTCGATATAACATGTGCTAAACAATATTATTCGTTCTATAAAATCTAATTTTATTTACTTCTATATCTATCTATACGATATAATAAGAATGTCTGTGTGTAATATAAAAAACACAGTTTACAAAAATCTAAAAAATACAATTTATAAACTTGCTACTGTCTATCTTTTCTTAAGTCTATGTTAGTCTCCAAAACGCTTGAATCGATTTTGGTACTTTTATCTGAATATTCAATTCATTAAAAAAAACTATTAACTATGTGCATTTTTAGGATAGTGACAAGTTTAATATTAAGGTGGTAATCCACTGATGTGATTCAACTAAAATACATGAGTCCATTCTAAGAAATAATGAGGTCCAATAATAAGTTAATCGCCACTGACGCTGATAAATGGCGCCTAAGTGCGAAGCTATTTCTTGCGTTAGGTTTGTTGGTAACTGTATACGCAATCTAACATAACTTAGAGTGATTTTCATTCAATCGCCAGGCTTGATGCCGACAAACGCATAGTGTTAATGCGACCCAATACTGGATGACGAATAGTTGAAACAGTAGAGGTGAATTAGGTAATAGTGGTTATGCTTTATTTTAGTCCTTTCCTAATTTTGATTTTTATTCTCAGGTTAGAGCATTGATGGTGCAGTTCTTAAGCGTTTGATCGGATATTACATATGTATGTCGGAGTGACGATCGGTTTGGAGAATTCTATTACGAAAGCAGATCATGTACACGGTAACGAATTATCCATTGTAGGCGTGCGTATGGAGATAATAAAATATCCGACGTTCCTACGGTGAAAATGACATTAAGCAATCCGCACATATCGCCGAAGAAATTCAAAGAAGTGTGTCAGCTAACTCGCATTAGGTCACAATGACTATGACTTCGTTATCCTTAATTTAGGGTAAGCTCCGATCCCCGCAACGATGACGTAACTATATATTACTATGAGCTATTTAGAATAGAATTATAATGGCTTTTTTATTCGAAGTTGCGAAATACAACGACCACATCAAACCAAATGTTGTACTATAAAATTAACAAACACTAACAAATAAGTAGTACAATAATTTGTGTAATAAACCTCAAATCCCATATTTGTAATGACATCAAATGTTAAGTACGCTACACAAATAGCTTACCAATTCTCAAGTTAAAGTAAAGTCAAGTTACAACAAGATAGAGAAGGTAAGTTATTTTGTAGGATTTTAAAATTTACTACCAATTTCGATTATACAAAATTTTGTAAAAACAGATTTTATATACCACTAGCTGTTGCCCGCGACTTCGTCTGCGTATTAATAAGAAAAAAGAGTAACCTATAATCTTATGTCACCTACCCTTCATTGAAAGTCCTGTGGAAATGGGCCCATCCGTTTCGGAGATTACAAGGAACTAACGCGGCTTGCAGACAGACAGACAAAAATTTTTTTAAATGCGATTTTCGTTGTCTGCAACGCAAATACATCATCTTCCAGAAATCTGGAATTTTTCTTTTGATATTACAACATGATATTTCGTTCCTTGTAATAATTGGATAAAACATTTGAAGAGTAAGGTACTAAACTTTACGTTTTGTCTTTTTAAATATTGATAGTCAATAGCTTGATGTGGAAAAAATTTAATTGTCTGCAAATTAGTTTTTTCTTTTAATACGTAGTTTTAACACTTGATCATCGTAACGGACCCACTGAAGTACCCCATTCAAACTTTTTTATAAAGCATTTGTCATAATCATACAAAGGTATTGACGCAAGCAGTTTCGAATTATTTCGTCACGCTCATTATAAACGATAACATAGTCGATAAAATTTTAATAATTATAAGTGCAAAATGTAGTTTTTGGATTGAAATTTTTGAAATTCATTTTAGTGCAGATATATTTTTAATTTAACTAGCTTTCGCTCGCGACTCCAACCACGTGAAATTAAAAAAAAAAACTGAGTAGCCTATGTATTCTTCCAAACTATCCTCTACGTCTATACCAAATTTAATCGAAATGCGTTCAGACGTTTAGGCTACAAACTCTACCAAACATCCATCTAAACTTTCGCATTTATAACATTTATTCAGTTTAATAAGAGAAGTTACAGTGCTGTGTTAGATGTAACGTAACCTAACACATACATATGTATACTTACACTACATACTTTCATATATTATGTACAAGCCGGTACACCGTCCATCACTGACAAACTGAGTGACGTTTTATTTACACGCAGTAGGGCGTCTGTGCAATAATTAATATTACAATGGTGTAATATACGAGCTCCTTAGTCTAAGTAATTTCGTGTAAATCCATTCTGGCAATGCTCCACATATGCCATAGGATTGAAAGACACATCATTTAAAAGTTAATTAAGTCTTCAGTAAGATAAATATTCTATTACCAATTTGATTTATTGGAAATCTTTATTAAATAATTTTTAATGTAATATTTTAATCTACATTAACATTAAAAGAAACTTTTTTGTTAATTGTTTTTTAGTTATTTAAATAACATTTTTATAAACGTATTTTAGTTGTATTTTTGTCAATAATATGTGTAAGTATAAATGAAAGAAATATAAACAACTCAAGTATCTTAGTCGTATTGGTTTTCGTCGAAAAGTTTCTACTTTATATCTAATCTTTACTTATCTATTACAAATTTTCTTCAAGTATTCAAGTAAGGTATGCGGTGATCAAATAAATTCCTATCCAACTATTGTATTCTTAAGCAGATGTAACAAGAAAATGAGTACAAGAATCTGTGCAGTGGTAACCCGTGGGAAACAATGGCTCAATCGCGCACCTGTCGACTCATCACATGCCCGCACTCGGCTACCGGCATCACTATTACATTCGTATAAATTGCATCTGTACACGACTGTACCAATAGGTACAAGTACAAAGAATAGTACTGATTTTACATAGTACAATCTATTATCCAATTACCCTGTAAGTTCTCGTAGGTATAGTATGTACAAATGTAAAAATACGTTAGTATTATTTTGTAGGGTCGCATATTTCTTATTTTATTATCTGTTGCGATGTATCAACAATCTAGGTATCTAGACATTTCAATCTGTAGTCTTTTCTTCAAAGGGACTATCATGAATATTTGAGCTAAAATTGCTTGAATATATTCGTAACGTCATCGATAAAATTTGTATGTAAACTGCAAATGCAATACAAATTTTATCGAAGACGTTGTGAAAATATTCTCACGAATATTCATGATGAGCCTTTTTAGTATATTTCTTTGTTTACATATTAGAAAACTAAAGAGTATTCTGAATGTTCAATGATATACGAAGTGAACCAATCACTTGTGTGGATACATGAACATTTTAACTATTTACTGTCACAACCAACGTTCCCACATTTACAGCGTACCATTTTAACGAAAATGCTCATCAAAAATCACCTACGTTTTAAGTTTCATAGCTCTAAACTACAAGGTTTCTTTCATTTTATAACTATACTATATAATTGTTAAATCACAGCTTAAAGATTTTGTCCGTCGCGTCTCGCCTTAGTTTATGGTTTTATGTGTGTTGTAAAGAAAAAATCTCACGTAGCTTTGATTTAATTAATGGATGAAGCTATTAATTAGAACGATTTTATGTTTAAAACCAACTGTAAAAGAAGATTAAAAAAATATTTGCGCAAGTCATTCAGATATTGCTATGGTCGGTCGTCGATGAATTTGGTTTTCTAAACAGTTCCGATGTTTGAATAACAAAATAAACTAATAAATTGTTAACGGAACATAAGTTATCTTACGTACGTAATTAACACTTCCTTGTAATGTTTGTTGAAAGTAATATGTAAATTATTAGAAACGTTGAATTTTTCTGATTACCATTAACCTCTATACTATAATAAACAATTATTGACAATTTTATTGTGATGTAAGATTACCTAAATTAATTTGAATTTTATATTAGAAATTAATTTAAATACCAATTTAAAATTAAACTTCGACTAAGTGTAAATGTACTTATGTAGTAAATTTTATAAATTCTTAGAGAAAAAAGTTCTTAAACAACTTACAGTTATTTCTTCACTTGTTAGTACAAAAGTGTCTCTTATAACTGTTTATGGAAAATAAAGTAATTTAGATACACATTACAGTAAAAAATAAAATTCCCAACAGCGTCCAAATTAATTTAATATTTCAACATCATGTTAAAACCGAAAAAGAAATATAAAACAAGAGTAATATAGTTATGACTGTAATATTACTCAATCTGAGAGACAAGCGATAAAAATGATACGATATTGAGCCACGGTTAAAAACGACAACCGTCAAACGACTAGCGTGGGCGCAAAAGACTTGCCGCTATTTCTACGAGTACAGTTCGCGACATAAGAGTTGGTGGGAACAGAAGCGAGAATTCGATTTTGTAAAGCATTGTATTTGTCTATCACATACGCTAATTAGATTGTTAAATTTATTACGATGAATATGTCTATAATGTCTGTTTTGCCTATTGGCATAGGCCCTCTCTGTTCAATGCCACAAATAAATCTTAAAAAACTCAACTGCCATGAGGACTCCTAAAACGTCTCCAGTTAAGAACACTGTGGGAAAGAGAGAACGCTATACGAAATGTTACCTAACTTGTAAGTCTTACCTTGCACCAAAGCAGCGTACTGTACCTCCGTCCGCCACAGAGGCGTAAAAACAATCAATTGTAACATGATACGTTCGATGATTTATACGTAATGAAATGTGGCTGATAACGCCTAAAGAATATAATAACGAATATATTCTCACATGAATGGCTTTCGGTAGATCGATTTGATGATATTTGTCGTGTCAAATACGCTAGAACGCGCAGTTGAATTTTAATATTTTCACTAGATTTCGGCCGTATGATATTAAAAAAAAGTAAGTAGCCTATGTGTTCTTCCAGACTATCTTCTACCTCTATCTCAAATTTCATCAAGATCCCTTCAGCAGTTTAGGCTAGAAACTCTAACAAACATCCATCCATCTTTTATAATATCAGTACTCGTATGATTTATAATTTTAATTTCTAACCCGAAAAAATACGATTGCTTGAACTCATGAAACTTTATTGTATACAAAATTATGAATAAAAAACCGTTCGTCTATTTTGTCTTTGTACAATTACGAAATAAAATGTCAGTGTAACCAATTACGATGACCTCTCATCGAGTGCATCTAAGAAATAAGCTGCATTTATCGGCAGCTGAACAGAGCTTTCCGATTCCTAGAAACGGAAACAATAATGGAATTGATTGCGGACTCAATGAAGGGACCTCGCCAGATAAACAAGATGATTATCATCAATAAACAATACTATTTTAAAGCTCGACCATTTGATTGCTTTAGATTTTATTGTCTGACCAACTTAATAGGACAATATATGTGTTTGTGATCTGTCTAATTTTAACAAAAAAAAAATGAAAACAATTATGTATTTGTCCGGTCGGATGTAAAATAAGGAACGCTAGCAAACTTCTTAGTCTGGATCTGTTACACAGAAGAAAATGGCCACTAAGATGTCAGCTAGTGTGGTTTCAGTATGAGAAAAACTTTATTAAGATTATTGAAGGAACTTCTGCATGTCTCGGAATAACTATGGCATTATGTTCGTGTGTTTAGTATTTTTACAGTCCCGTACGAGTTTCTATTCTAGGCAATAAGAGAGTACTTTAACCATGCGTAATGCGTGCACTGATGAAGGAAGCCTAGCTTGGAGGTAAATTGTCGGATCATTTACAATGATAACGGTCAGTGCACCTGCTCACAAACAGGGTAATTTGGACAATCTGCCAGATGGTGATTTGTTTTTACAGATTGTACGGGACTAGCAATTGTTTTATGCTTGTTGTAATACTTGTATAAAGGTGCATAAAATGTTACGAATCATTTATGAAGTAACTACGTCACGTGTACATTACCCGCGTAATACTACGTGGGTGCAGTCAACCTTACAACCCGTAACGTTGGTCAGTACCTAAACTTATAACCCTTATAAAATATAGATATCCCTTTCATTGTTTTTTGTGAAAATAGAGACAAAAATGTTTGTTTCGTAAGTTACTTATGTTTCTTCAACTTTTACGGGTAAGTGATGGTTAGTCTATAGAACAATTAGTACTCTCGGTACATTTGAAATGCTTTATATTGATTATGGAAGAACATATGCTACTTAGTAAGTGTTTTTTCAATTCCTTGCGGACATAGTCGCAGGAAAAACCTAGTTTAAAAAACTGCTAAGTAATTTGTATAGCTTACAGTTAAATAGCAGTTTACTGTTATCCTTACCAACCTGAAATAATGCATCATTGTAACATCCTATTCAAGTGTGTAACGTTACTTGCGGTACCCACTTTATAATGACCTGTAATAAAGTTTATGTTTATATCTACAATGGAGGTCAAATTACTCTGGGCCTTAACACGTTCCCTACATCTAGCGTGCATTAAAAATGCATTCGCATAAATATTGGCAGTGTCAGTGTTAAGTCGAGTTATTGCAGAATATTAAGAATTCTGAAAAAAAAAATAGTTTCTTTTATGAAGTATCTTATCAAACCAGCTTTTATGTATTTTAATACATTATTGTCATTAAAAAGTAGTTTTTATAAATAATTAAATGCCGACTGTGTCAATTGGTAGTTACACTTCTAGTCTTAATATCGTGTTACTAATACATACGAATGTTTAGATGTATGGATGGATTGTTTATTAAAAGGTATCTTCAGAACATAATCTACTGAGTTTCAAATTTTAGTCCGAGCGGTTGGAATCGCGGGCGAAAGCTTGTATGTTTTTAATTTTATGTAAATTCTAATGTGAAAAGTTGGATACCTCATTAACCTGCAGCAATTATTAATGAGTATCGAGTGTGATCTCTAAGGTTATAAAGCATAGATAACGTAAAGAGTAAAGTAAATTAATGTATAAATAAGGTTGCCTGTAGACTTTATTGCTCTGAAGAAAAATCTCACGGATTTTTTCTATATTTCAAATGGTCGATTGAAGTACATAATGATATCGAAGCGCCTATTGTTGTGAAATGTTTGTTGGTCGATCGTATTTTATAAATTTGTATACGTTTCTTTACTTTAAAATTGAATACGTTACCAATAAAGCGTTGATCTTCATGTCAAATAACCGATACTTTATCGTAGAATTACCCTACATTTGTATATGTTGTAGTTACGATTATGTCAGAGTTTGAAGATGAAAATATATAAGGCAGTGGAATTCTACCTTTATATTAAAGTTCTTCTCTGCCGCCTTCTGTTACTTATTAAGATTATTTGTGAAAACGATTTCGTATAACAAACGGTACGAAAACGTAAGTATTAGAATATATACAGCGCATCTACGGGATGTGAAGAACAACACCAAATCTCATGTCAATTTTGTCGTTGCGTACTGACGTTCGCTACTGACACGTAATTATTCGTGATAGATACTCAGACAATGTTCCCAAGCGTGTAACAATTCCGTAACAGGTTGATTTGCAATTTATTATGTGTTTTAGAAAAAAATAGCTCATTTGTCAACAAAGTTCTGCGGAACTTTTTTATAAATACATTATATAAATATACTTATTACATTAAATACTGGCAGGCTTGTAAATTGATTTGAAAAACCGTTGTACCTAATTTATTATGGACATTTATAATTAAAAAACAATAAATGTAATCGATTTGTCAATAATACATAGTATCTGTATATATTTTAACCAACATTATTTCATTTATTGTACAAATAGTAAGAAATATTATATATTTTTTTATATTTTAGTTAATCCCTAAAGTTCAATTTGTAATTTCTATTCATAGATGTCGTACTAAATTGAATTATTGTGTGAAAAATTACCCACAACACGTTGTAAGGCCAAAGATCATTGGTGACTTTATAAAATGTATTTTGTCATGGGACTTATCTGAGATAAAGATCAAATGACATTTGTGGGAGACAAATATAACTTAAAAATAGATACAACGATGTATTCGATATCAGAATACGCTCCAAGATCGATGTTTACGGTTCTTTAATTGACAATCGACGACGAATAAAATCGATTCGTTTTTATATAAATTTTTCGCCTCAAGAAAGTTTAAGCATAAGTCTAACTACATTTTAGGTGTAGCACAGAATTAATTTGTTTTCGGCGTTACGATTTGATTATTTGTATTTCTTATGTTTTCTTAACTTAGAATTACAAAGCGTTTTTATGTTAACAGTACATAGGTTTGTCTAAAAGTTGTTTAAGTTGATAACTTAATTATTATTGATAACTTTACTTAAATGATTAATACGATACATTATAAACTTCTGTTTAAAGTGACAGCGTATGTAACTTTTTTTATGTATTATTGACAAAATAATGATAGAGTGGTTTCCTGTCATACAAAACGTATTTCAGATTTGAACTTTATAAATATTAAAGTTTCTTTCAGAACAAAAAGCTCTATTCGCTATGCTTATATTAAATTGGTCAAATTGTTTTTATTTGAATTATAAATAAACCAATTAAATCAGTCGATCTTAGCATTAATACGCAACCTATATATTACTAGTTTTCGCCCGCGACTCCGACCGCGTGGAATTAATAAAAAAACAAAAGCAAGTAGCCTATGTGTTCTTCCAGACTAAGTTCTACATCTATACCAAAATTTCATTGAGATCCGTTCTGCCATTTAGGCTACAAACTCTAACATACATACATCCATCCATCCATCCATCTAAAACTCTCGCATTTATAATATTAGTATGAATTAGTATGATCACAAAACATTGGCATGTTACATGCTGTTTCTATTTTTTCGAAGAAAATGACAAGGACAACAATATCATTTTGTACATTTGTTTTGTAGTGTAACCCCACGTTTAGATTTGTTTTTGTCAAATCATTCGAAATAATTTAGTAGTGAAACCTTGTTACATAAATAACATAGAAAGGGCACAAACACTAACATGCCGAATTCTCGTTTGATATGTTAAATTAATACAAAACTTGTTTAGTATTTCGGTATAAGGGAAACATTATACACATAACCATTAATAATCGAAAAAGGAAGTAATTAATTCTTAAGAACAATTTAGTCTACAAGTTTTCTGAGAGCATTAATATTGTATTTAAGAGAATCGAATCAAAACCGCTTTCTTAACTCACACTTACCTTGTCCGAGTCTTGATAAATCGATGTGGGGCCGAATTACAGTGTCAAATGCGTGTCGCCTTATGTTTTATATCCGTTAATCCGTACATGCTTCTGTCCGATGTTCCGTTCAATTTTAATCGCTAACAAGTGCTCGCTTAATGCGTATAAAATAAGGATGCACACATTCATATTGAACTAAACAATTTTGTAACGTTTTAAAGGTCGAAGAATGTTCTATAGTGTCAAAGAATTTTTTGTACCGTGATAGTTTTATGTTTAATTTTCATTCTCTATAATTCAAATATCTGTAATTTTTTTTTAACATTTGACTTGTAATTCGCTTACCAATAAAATATTTGTATTTATATTTGGTTTAAGTTTTCTTACCATTATTATATGCTCTTTGCCTTAAGATAATCAAATAATTTGTATGTAATTCATTCTTACTAATAAAATAATAATATGCAGTAAGAGATAAGGGAGATGTTTTTTTTTTTTGTTACTTCGTAATTTTTACAGCGATGGGGCTTTTAAAAACAATTAACTAATAAAAATAGTTAGTACAATTTAAATCAATTACATTAAAGGGATGTTAAAAGTATTAACGTTACATACGAAATCAGAGCGGGTCTATAGTTTCATAAATATATCATTAGTAAATGATATACACGGCAACTCTAGCACACCTACTTACCGCACCTGTCTAGTTAACAATTAACTTCTATAGAATTACTTATATCTTAGACTGAATGCCCCGCGGTGAGGCTTTTGTTTTCTTTTTATACTCGCTGCCTTAGACCTGCGAATCCGCCTGTTTTATTGTTCTTGTACAATCCGGTCTTATAACTTATTTTTGGAATTATGATATTTATAGTAATATCTACGTTTTGGAGATGTATTGTTGTAAGTTCTCGATACAAGTGTGAAAGCAAAAGTTGATTTGAAATTTGACTGGTATAGTTGGTATTTAATTGGTCACATTTGATGTCTACCGGTTTAAGCTTCATAGATAATCTGCTTAAATCTATCAAAGTAAATAAATGGATACGTTTTGCAGTAAACGTAAATCCCATAAATTTAACATGAAATACTTGTTTTAACATCTTTAGTCAAAAGAAAAAAGGTTAACTGACGCAACATTGTATCAACGTCTTATAGTCATTATAACAATAATTGTGGAATAAATAAAAAGTTACAAATGCACGCTGTTACAATGTTATGTTGAGAATTTTGTAATTAGGATTAATAGTTACTAAAAATTAAAGATAATAATTTTACACAGTTTTAGTAGCGGAAACAGTGTCTAAAATTATTTAATCATGCCAAATATTGCAAATACAAAACTACTACTGCAATATACAGCCGGTAAATCGTATCGATCCATTAATTTCAATGATACAACAGATATTTTAATGCAAAAACATAATTACCTGCCGATATGAGTTTCAATAAATCTTTTGTTGCATTTACCTTGAAGTAACCTTACTGTCGAATTATTTTAAAAATTAGGTGCTAATAATTATAATGGATTTATTATTTATATCTGTATTATGAGAAGGTTACGTCGCCTTAACAAGACTGAACGAAGCGTGGATTTCGTTGTTTTTACAAGGAGACAAACTAGCAAGTGGCCACTGCAATACGCCTCGTTTGCAGATGTTTGCTTACTTTAAAGATCAGAAGGGGACACACAGAAATATGATGTTTTCCTTACCTATGCGCCCCACTTTCCTTTCCAAAAGGGTGGGAATTGTAAGAAATTCATCACAAAACCACCTGCTAAATAAAGTCAGCTGTGTTTTAATTTTATTGCATCTTAAATAAGCACTAACCTTAAGTTTCAGTAAAAAAACTGCATGCTTGTAAAAGTATGTTAGATCTGAAATAAATAAGTAAATATTAATTGAAATAGGCGATTAGCATTTGTCACATTACCACAATGTCTGTGCTTTTTCAATTACATCTAAACTTTCAATGTAAGCCGCGCCTTTTAATTTATTTCAGCTTAAAAACCGTCTGGCATACTTTCGTAAAGCACTGGTACATTAATAAATGCTTTATAAAGCCTTTCTTGTACCACTAAGTGTGCCTTCACTATTCATTGTCAAATCGAACAGCGTTCAAGCGCTGCG
Organism: Papilio polytes; assembly: GCF_000836215.1. Classification (NCBI taxonomy): domain Eukaryota; kingdom Metazoa; phylum Arthropoda; class Insecta; order Lepidoptera; family Papilionidae; genus Papilio; species Papilio polytes. Next base: position 4,813,338 of record NW_013526359.1, read on the forward strand.
CCGGACGGCAACCAGGATTAAACGGATTAGTATCAATCATAATCACAAATTGGTTGTTGCGTCACCGCTACCAGCATACGAAATTAAGACCTTGTTTTGTATAAGAGTTTAAGCCGACACTTTCTTTCGATTGTTAATTGGCGATCGTTCTATGCTTCGCTGTCGGTTATTGTGAAAGAAGCTTAACGTTTGACTGCCTTCCGGTTTTGTTATTAATGTAATAAGTTTTTGCGTTTAAACAGCCTTTAGATACTATTTTTTTAAATTTTGTAACGATTATTTTTGTACTCATTATTTAAGTTTAAAATACCTAAGCGCAAAGGCAAAAGTATTTTCTGTTTATAATAGAAAAATGGGTATCAATATTTACAATTAAATTTCTATAGATTGATCATATTTAAGTCAAAATATTTTGATTGCATATTGTTTTATAACTACCAAAGTTAAATAGTGGCCAAATGAATATATGAAATTGGAACAAAGGCCATCGATCTTAGGACCACCGGGTCGGCGCATGTTTCTCTATTAAATTCTTCGACAGTTTCTTAAATTTATTACAACCATTCGTATTGTTTCAATTAGAAATACCGAATTAAATGTTGCTATAGCGACGCCCAAATTGCTATATCTTCGTGTCATAATTTAAAATGGCTTTCTATTGTACGGATCGTTTATTATAAAATATCAATAAGCACAAAATATTCCCTAAAGCGATATACGTGTATTTGTGGCACGCCTATATTGTGTTACTGAGACCAGCATTTTTGATTTGATTTTCTTTATATCGTAACTGTATATGAATGTTTTATATTTAGTACTATTTTATACTAAAACTGTTTAATCACAGTTGTTATATAAAAGTAGATTCTTATATACAAATACCGAATTAAAAATATCATAAAGAAAAGTATGTAGATTGTGGTTTATCAGTCATCAGATATAATTTAGGAGAAAAAGGTCTGTCCCACCACTGACTGATAGAGACTCAGATAGCTTAAAATTGACGTCACTGTCAAATAGAGTACCAAAATCTGATACTTCCATTACTTATTTTATAAGTTAGATTGTTATCTGACAATTTACAAGAATTGTAGGACAAGTCCTAAGTTTATCCACAAGTTCATGTTCTTACCAATAGATACGAAAGTTCAGATGTATGGATATTTGTTAGAGTTGGTAGCCTTAACCGATGAAGGGATCTCAATGAAATTTGGCATAAATGTAAAGAATACTCTGGAAGAATACATAGGCTACTTACTTTTGTTTTTGTTTTAATTCGAACGGAATCGCGGGCGAATGCTAATGTACTAATGTAAAGCCAGAATTACATATTAAATATGCTTTTGCTTTCTGGAAAGATTTTTGATGTGCAATATAAGACTTTTTGTATCTGAAACTAATAAATGTAATAAGTTGGACAATAATTTCGACATCGTGTGCAATTAAAAAAATGCGCGCTTTATTGTGAGTAGCAGAAGTCCAAATTATTGCCGAGTTGTTATTTAATTGAATGTCTTATAATGCTTATAGTAACTTATAGATGGGATATTAGATAATTGGTAGTTTATAATTTATAATGCAACATAAAAGCCGTAAAGGTATAACGGTGTTAGATATTGCGGAGACGAACGGTTCGTAATAATAAGCTGTTAATGTATTGTAAAAGTAATTACATTTGAATTGTTCTCCGTTACGATCGTATGTGAGCGGCCATTTGCAAAATTACTGCTTTAACACCGTCAGCTATTAGAAAATACCTGTTTTAATACATTAGTGTGACGCCCATGGGAGCAATTTCATCGAAAGTATATAAATAACAGAGATTATATCGCCTTGATTTACTTTAATAACATAGCCTGATTGACAGCGCTTGTATGTTGAGGCTATAAAATTTAAAAAATACTATTACTACCTACGTACCTATCGTACGGTTTTTGTATTAATTAGTGTTGATCAAATCGATTACTTTCACGCGTACAAAGTTGTATTTTTAATTGGTTAAAAGGAATATTCAATTAAAGAATACCTATTATTAGAGACTAGCTGTTCCCGTGCGGCTTTATCCGCATCAATTTATAAAAACTTTATTTTATTGTTTACATTTGTCCAATTGGCAATTTCAAATGTCAAAATCACCGTTACCATAATAACCTTGCTTACTTAATGTAGGTAGCTTGCAGTTTGTGGTTGTTTTCACACATCAGGTATTTTTTACAATTTATTTATCCCCTAAGTTTAATAGCGTGAAAATAACTATATAGTTTGAAGCGTGTCGTGTAGGGTTTTTTTTTATTAAAAAAGAATGATTAAAAATATGCTGTGTTTGCTAACATCCTAGGCCACATAGTAGTGTGTGTTTCGGCTTTTTTTATTAGTATAGAAGAATAGATAATATACTATAAAAATTGCATTTATCAAAATCATTAAATACTTTGCACGATTCGATTTAACGCCAATTTTATTTCTGTATTCGTCTTGTACTAAGTTTAAATAAATGAATAAATGATGAAACTCGAAGTATGGAGAAATTAAAAAGAAATACGTCAACCCGTAATTGAAACAAAAGAAATTGACACCAACCTAATACGTATGTAAGTGGGATACACTAACACTGTTAACAAATGCTGTAAAAACCAATCCACTTTAATTTCTCGTGCTACTAATAGACATGCTTCTTAAATTCAATCCCTTAAACAAGATGTAGATTCTATTATCTAAAACAAAGAGTACAGTTTTGAATAATCATTAATTGTTAAGCGGAAAAAACATCGTTGTCATTCACCTGTCGACGACAAACCGCGTTCGGACGTATTGGGCAATGTGACACCTTGTCTTATGTGTGCAGGTTTGTGTGTTTGTGTGTGTAATATAGATAGAAAGTCGTCAACACCGTGCGGTCTACAATGAGTGGAAACTAACGCATACCGCGGATTCAATTGAACCATTCTACCATTAAAAGTATGGACAGCAGAACAATACATTAAAAAAACTATGGAATTAAATTTCAAGGAATAGAAAATAACGTGTTAAATGTACACCAAGGTCCAAGGATTCATAAATATAAGGTGCTTGCTGCTTATAACCAGAAAAAAGACTACGATAAAACTACTTGTCTTGAAGTAGGAGAGTTTAAGATAATAGTTAACGGGTATAGTTTTTAAGTCTATGGTACAATATTTAGTACAGGAGCACATGAAACGGAACTAACACACAAATATATTGCCAGGTACAAAAAAACCACTACCCAAAAAAAAACTTAATTTAGTACAACGCCTAAATAAATTAATTTTAACTATTTAAACATAATTAAAATGAAGAGCCGTTACACACTTAATCAAAAGCTTAGCTAATAACTATTATTATTATTTAATAACAAAAAATAATACACATTGTTGCTAACGGTACCAGATGTTTCTTTAACTAATTACTCTGCGTGAGTGATTTTTAATTTAATTGTAATACCTGATTTTGTCCAACCGAGCGTAAGAAGGCAGTACGTTGGACAGATGTCAATCTGAACTGATAGATTTTTTTTATATAGACTCGTTATCTTTTCACGGTTCATATGAATGGCCGGCTGGAGACTTGGGTTTTGTTTTTATTGTCTCGCTCGATGAATTAAGTTACTATCACATTTCAAATACTTGGAGATATTCAATGATTCTACTGTTTTGTAATTTTTTTATAAAATTGTTGAGATTATTGCATAAAGGGGATATCGAATCAACATTTCATCACTCAGGTAGGGTTGCCGCACAAGGTTTTGTAAACCTTAAAATTTTGCCTCAATTTTTACGGCCGGCCTATCGCTAATACTAGGTCGGAGAATTAAATAAAAAATTAAGAAGTAAATGAAATTGTGTAGATATTGAGGATAAACTTAATTGGTGCTTTTAAGTATTAGAAACTAGCTTTCGCCCGCGACTCCGTCTGCATGCAATTATGAAAATGTTATTTTATTAATGATTTTTGTCAAATTATTAATTGCAAATGTCAAAATGACATGACATGATAACACACCATGGCAACCTTGCTTCTTTAATGTTGGCAGCAACTTATGGTCTCTTTCCCACATAACGGTTTTTATCCAAAATATTTACTCCCTAAGTTTTATGTCGTGAAAACTTATAACCTAAAGCGTGACGTAAGTGTAGGGCTTTTTATTAAAAAGATAATTATTTAAAAATATGCTGTAATTGCTGACATCTTAGACAACAAAGAAGTGTGTGTTTACGCTTTATTATAATAGTAAAGATGAAAACATAAGCTTTCTTTTCGGACGTTGCATTAACATGTACATCGTGAAAACACACGACTATGATATAAACATAAATCCATTGGACTGTAGACTTGTTTACATACGATAAAATCATAATAAGTAAACAAAATATCGAAGTGCTAACAACTCCAACAATTATCTTTCAATTGACCGTCACACTAAAGTGCATTTTTTTTAAATATTCAAACAACTCATATATGACAACTTTCGCGAAGGAGTGTTTAGTTCACACTTACGGAATTTTGTAATAATAAAAAAAAATACGTACGGAATATAGTAACTAGTTAGTTATTAAAGTCATAGACTGTCGTGTTGTGACAGCATTTATCTTAGTTAAATAATAATTGTTAATGTCATTTAATAAAACATTACAAGTGAAAAATAAAACAATTTACAGCAGTAAGATATTCGACAAAAGTATAGTTGAATCATTTACTTATTGCCATATTTGCATAAAAGTTATTTTAGCTGGTTTAAGTAAATCAGTATCCTGGTGATTTTTTTACAAAGCATCCAGTCGAGTTACTTGCCTGTCCTAAACATAGCACAGCCAGGGGACGTAATAGCCGACATCCGAGTTACGCGTTTGCGCAAACATCGCCGCCACTTCCCGCGCTTACGAAACTCGCGCTAGGCGAGATTTTTCTCCGCAAAACTCGTCGGCTAGCATTCATATGTGACGTGAGTCATAATCGTCGGGACAAATCCTTTTATTACGAAACGACGCCGTCGTATAGTTTCTTATATTCAACTGTATCCTGCGCAAATCTTAAGTAGACTTAAGTTACAGACGTTCAAATCTTACTGACGTGCGTGTTTAGGCGGCATTTCAATTTTCAACAGTCAGTTGAAGCTTTAAGTTGTTTCGTTGAGTTTTCTTCTGTCAGGTAAACTTTAAATTTCGTTTTAAACACGAATTGAATATTATTCTCATATTCTGAATTTGTTCGGTATCTAAATTGTGTGTTAAGTATCTAAACTTCTTAAGATGGTTAAGTAAAATTTAATACGAACTTTAAAAACGAACCGAATAACTATTATAAATATTCTGTAAAACAAAAAGCAATCTGAAATGTCTAAATGTAATTGAAGAGACGTCTTTCGAGAACAAAATACGGTATTTTTATATTAAAAAGGAATTGAGCAACATTGTGATTCAACATTCTTTTGTAAACCTACAATAGTGGTGGTAACTTGTTAGTCATACTTCTTCGTATCATTTTTCCTGCTAACAAAACCCAAGCCTCTCTGATCATTGACCTCACAGAAATTAATCCATTGTTCGGAGATTAATAAAAGCTATAAACGAAATTTATGTGCCGGCCTGTACGTGGTAACGAAATCGACAGTAACCAATACGAATCGATTACAAAAACATTTTTCTCCGGCGGCTGTAAGCTGCGATTATTGTCGGTACACGTGTTTAAATTTTTATAAAATGTATCTATTAACTATTAGATTTGTTTGTGCTAAGACTATTTTTTAGAGAATATATTTTTCTAACGATTAAAATCGCAAATTTTGTAAAAAATATTCGCATTACAAAATAAAAGTGTCGGGAATTTACCTCATGAAATATTTGAATACAGATGAACGAATGATACAATAAATTGGATGATTTTGTGATTTGTCTGTCAACAAGTTAATAGAATTGAAAATTTATTGATTTATCAGAATTCTCTCACACTGTCATATCGCTTACGTTCAAAATAACCCTACTGGTAATGATAATAAAGGTGATTTTTAAAGGTGCTGACAAACGTTAACTTATGATACGATAACCGTCAAATTTAAAAGAATAACAAATAAGCTTCAGTTTATCTAAGTTGTTTTTTTCTCACGTCGACGCGCGGTACAACAGTAAGAGATAGTGATGTATTCATATTTATGCGGGAAGGCTTTACGGCGATATCGAGATTTAAGTATAGGCTGTAACAAATTCCGAATTAATAACATTCCTACAGACAACGCTGTCTATCCTTATACAGGATGTTGCTTTGTTTATAGTTTGGTGGCTTTCTCGAAGTAGATAATGTGACGTATAATATTTACAATTTGACTTACAAAAATGTAGATTTCTTCTTTTCATTTTTTTAATAATCACTGTATATATGATAAAATAAAAAAAGAAAGCATACTAACGTCATAAATCAAAAAAATAATTTCAATTCAAAATTCAAAACTAAGCCATAAAATATAATTTGTTACGGTACATCATTTAATAGTCTTTTAATAGTTACTAAATTATAGACGAATTATCGTAACAACTATAAGATAAAAGAGTATTAAATATCAACTTTCTAATATCAGCGTGTAGAACATCCTGTATATTCATGCATCCACACACCTGTTTTACCGGCCCATATAAATAACCTAATCGAGGTGAAATCCGTTTTGTCCACAGCGAGTAGAAAGCACACAGCATTGTCGAACCGAGTGATTAATCGACAATACATTTTGGTAGCTAATCTCATTCGATTTACGGTTCACATTTACCGATTCGAATCGACAATCGACTAACGAAAATAAAGCTTTGTATTGAATTAATTTTACGAAACGAATCGTTAATAGTTATCGACACTGGGCTTATTGTTGATATGTGGACAGTTAAAAAACGAGAAATTTTACCGGTTTTTCATTTAACTAAGCCAAGGTCGTTTAATAAAATATTAAAAAACGTTTAGCATTTATTATAACGGTGATAGATATTGAATTGATGAGGGAATTTAAAATTATTTATGTTCATTTGTTGTGTAGGGAAACAAATGATTGTCAGATAACAATGTCATAAATTAAACAAATTTGAACTTACGATACGTACTTGTGATTGTCACACTTTATAAATTAACTAGCTGTTGCTCGTGACTTCGCCCGCGTGAAATTAAAAAAAAATGTAGCCTATGTTATTCGCAGATAAATCATCTTTCTAATGGTGAAAGAATTTTCGAAATCGGCCCAGAAGATTTTACGTGAATCGAATACATACAAAAATCCAAAAATACAAACTATTTTCTTTATAATATTAGTATAGATTGAAGTATATTTGCTGAAATACCTGCGAACATATAAACTTCATGGGTGTCACCAGTCGATGATCTAGACTAGGTCTTGAACTAGCTAAGATCTCTTTTATAAGGAAGCAGATACCCTAAACATGGTCTTATTCAAAATGGTTTATATATCTATTTTACATTTAAAGATTATCAAGGGGACGGGATACAATTTGTCAAATACGACTACATGTTACGTTTTAAATGAAATATTAAATTTAAAGATAGTATATATAACAGTATTAATATAAAGAACATAAATAAAAACCCTAATGTCAATCCCATTATCGAATAATTCAAAGTGCGTGTATGAATATAAAGTGTAATAAAAGCGTGCACTTTACATTATAACAAATTTAGAACGTGCATAAATAACACTAATCCATTATCGCACCTAGCCAATGAATGAGAACGGTACATAATGGACATTAAATTTTGTCTACGACAGTCATAAATACGCTGAGAACGACGATGTTTAAACAAAGGCCGGCATTGTTTCGAGACAAGAGATAAATCGTGGACGCTAAAGAGGTCAGACGGAGTAACAAACGTCAATGATTACGGCATCGCATCTTACAATCTGATCGGAAACCGCACCTGCCGTACCAGTAGCAACTCTCTCCGCATGCCATTAGCAATGACCAGTATAACAATTGGTAAATTTATTGTTAAATTTTTAAAACTGACCTATCATGACTTACTCCTTTTATAAACGTTTCATAATCAATAAAGCCGTCTACACACGCTCAGTTTTATCTGTACATTTGGATTGTGCAGATAATTCTTACGTGTGTAGACAAAACTGTGAACTGAATAGTTCTCAGTTTCGTCAGATTTATCCGAATGATCGGACTGTTCAGATAACACTGTCTGATAAAACTCAGCGTGTAGCGGCTTAAGAGCTTCTTTTAAAGTGAACTTGTATAAAAAATCTACAACTAAGGACTGTTTAAATAACCATTACCTTATAACTCTGAGTTAGTTAGACTTTTTTCATTGATTTAGGTGCAAGTTACTGTTACTCGATTAGTAGTTTTAGTTACTTCTAAAGGTGACTGACTTCGACCTTCCCTTAGTGATTGACTTCGATATTTAATAATCTTCATAAATCTTCTCTATAAGGTTGATAATCTCGTGGTATGTCAATCGTTAAAAAAAATAATATAAATAATTTATTCGACGTCTTAAGACATAAATCTTAATAAAAACTTTCCAAATAATAAATTAGATATAGACATATCAAAGTATTTTGACAGACAAGTCAGCTAAATTTGTCCGTATCAAAATAGGCTCAGTAGGTGATTCTGAAATAGACAAGATCAATGGACAAATTACTTTCGCCACTTGCCAAAAAGTACATAGAACATTTGTCATAGGTGACGGCGTCGACCGACTGTGTCTCTATCTTGTCATTGGACCACTTATCATAAATCTCAATCATGATAAACGACATTTAGGATTTTAATGGGCCTTTCAATTTATTAATATGTCGGCATAGGAATGTTAACAGAGTCGATATGCGCCCTTTTGTTAGGTGTTTTTTTAATTGTTTCTATTTCTAATGTTGAAGATGCAGAGATAAATAAGTACTTATCAGAACATCTTACGCCCACGTAATGCGTTCTTACGTATCAGTGAAATCGGTATAGTTGTGTTTATGTAATATATTTGGTTAATGTTTTAAAAAAAAGTTTTAAGTTTACGGTATGTTCTGATAACAAAAATGTCCACTATTTAACTAACGGAACAGTACAAAATTAATTTTAATAAAAAGTATCTTTATTTTTGTGTTGAAAAACAGTTGTTAAAGGTTTATGTTGAATGCTCAAGATTATTATAATTCTTCTATACTTCAAAAGATGGGAATTTTAACTGTGTATTTAACAAGTATTAGACAATGAAGTAAAAGATAGTAATTAAAGTTTAAATAAGAGGTTATAATTGTGATTTAAGGAACCTTTTAACATTTCCTTATACTGAGAACAAAGGAACATAATATAGCAATAAATTTTAAAGGGCAAGCAATAAATTTAATGAATAAATGAGGTTTACTTTTAAATTAGCAAAAAATAAACAAAACTTGAATTGTACGCAAAGCGGCAACATCAAAAATCGACTCTTATCTACTAAACCTCAAATACATTAAATTTTTTATTAAGAATGTATGTAAAAGCTTAATTTATTTAACAATTATTGTAATATGTAACAAATTTTAATACAATAAGCATAAATCTATAATTTAATATACAAGTGACTAAAACTATAAAGATTACATAAATAACAAGCTTATCTAATATACGCAAGCCGTTTTTGTTCTCAATTACGAATGCAAATTATGCTATATCGACAAAATAGGTGCGCAATAGCATGCTTGAACGTGTCAATACATTCTCGCCTAGTACACTTAAGCTTTTGTCTGCCCACTCTCTCCGGACAAAGGCGTGATGTCATAGGAGCATGTATTGCGTACAAGCGAATACAATTTACATAGATGTACAACTGCTAAAAACGACTTGTACAAGCGTACTCTTCTGCTCAAAGTCCTAAACGTCGAAGAAGTCATATTAAAAGTAATAAAACGTAATTTTAAAAATATTTTTTTAAATAACTATTAACTATAGCTTTTTATTTTTAAAACAGATAGCTTTTCATCAGATGATGATGTTGAAACGATTGTAAGTAGGTCTTTGTAACTCTGTTTTGTTTTACTAGTCTCTTCCAGTGCTTTTATGCAACGTAAGTGTAAACCGCTAGTGTGTCGTAAAATCAATGTTTAGCGCGGACCTTACCATTTGGACCGGCGTACAATGTGGCCAACGATGTTTATACTATACCGGACTTGTAGACCTCTAAGTGAAATATTTATATCTATTCAGGTACAATAAAGCAGGCTAACTTATTTAAGCACGCACTGTTGAATTTGCAACAGTCTTATATAGATATCGAGCAACTTAATCGATTACAAATCGAAATAAGTTTGTCTCAACTGTAATGTGTTTAGTTCGTAAATTTGATATGTTAGGACCAATGTGCGTTTTTGTTATTTTGCAACTGTTCACTGCTTGTTTGAAATATGTTACATGACATCTTAATTTTTTTGTTGCGTTATTCACCTGTTTGTTATTATGCCTGTTTTATAACTATAATTGCATTATATTCCACTAGCTGATGCTCGTGACTTCGCCCACGTAAAATTGATATAGCCTATGTTACTCACAGATAAATTAGCTAACGGTGGAAGAATTTTTTAAATCGGCCCAGTAGTTGTTGAGTTACTTCAATAATACAAATCTTCATTAAAAAATTAACAATTTTTTTTTTGAAATGTATAAGTTTTATTTCGTTTATTTATCTTCTTTTGGTGGTCTATAAACATATAGTTATATAATTTTAATTGTCATAGAAATACAATAAAATCCAATTAGCATCCGCGATAGTATCAATTAAAAGGCGCTTTGATAGTATAAAAGCGCAAAATATTTATAAACAAAATTGTTTAAGTACTCTCTATTCTGCATACGTTCATTAAGATTCGATTATTTTACGGCCCATGAAAAATTGCAAAATACACGTGTGCAAATCGATAAACTAAATATTTCGTAAAAGAATCCACAATCAATCAAATTTAGGAAACTGAGGAACGTAAGTTGACTATTTGCAATGGATGTTCGTTTTAATTATAATGCTAGTGATGTACCAGTTAATAGTGAGACAGATTATTATTGTTTTTTTTTTTCGATGTAAAAACAATACGTCAATTTCAATATTTTGTGCTTTGCATTGTTCTTTTGTGTAATTTTATAGTAAGTTTTTTTTTTATTTTTCATACGTCACTAGTCCTAATTTAAAGTTTTTATGACTTAAATTACTTTAACTATTAGAACTATAAAGTGTACCTGGATATAAAATAGTATTTTTGATGTTTGTAATTATCACAGATTTATGTCCATATGTGTTAAAATAGTGATGTTCATCTTCAAAACAATCTTGGTATCGATATTATTGGCATAACTATTATTTGATAGCGCATGTGCGCCTGCGCAGGCGCAGCTCGTCGAGTGTAAGCGTCTCTCGCAACAACCGCCAATTATAACCGGGGAGCGATTCGTAATTATTTTAATGCCCGATTTGTTACACGTTCCCATTGCATCTGCGGATTTGAACGACAAATATTTTGTATTGACCTTGTAGAATGTTATGATTTTTATTGATGATAGTAATTTGGTTTACAAAAACATGACAAAGTTCTGACACAAATATCTTTTTAAAACTGTATTTCTATTCTAACTGTCGTTTATTCGATGTAATCTTACTTTTATACGCAATATTCCAAATAGCCTCAAAAACCAGCTCCCATTACTTTTTTTTTAATTTGTATTCAGTAAAAGTAAAAAACATTAAATCGCATTCGTATACGCAATGATGAAGAAATCAATTTTTATTACGTTTAAATAGATAATATGCTAATAAGCTATCTTTAAATATACAATGATTAGATTTATCAATCGAATTGCTTTCATAAACCAGTCCAATCGACGAATATTTAGTGTTATATATTTTTTTCTTATCTTTTATAAGCGATATTACGGGTAGCGCGACAGAAACGCAGTGTAATATACGCCCACGCAAGGAAACCAGCGTGCGATAACTAGTTTTAAACGAAAGTGACAACTACCATCTGGCTTACAGGCTCTGCATTTGACGACCTTCTAAGCCTATTATAAATTTAATGTTAAAATGAATTCTGTGATAACCTAAAGTCTATTCAAATATAATAAACAATGTCATAATTTTTTTCGCTTAATTTTTTGATTAAACAAACAAGATCCAACCACTATTCATTCTATCTCTCTGCATTTCATCCTCATCGCTGAAGGTCGCGACTTCTCTTTTTGACTCTCTATACCTACATATTTTTGACTATTAAATCTGCAATGTGTATGTCGATAAGTATAGTGGTACATCCCTACTTTCGCTAAAAGATGATGGTCAATATTTTAATGATTTGTTTCACAAATAAATTTGTCTCTTGTTTTTAAGTAAAATAATAAAATTCCGCATCGTGTATCAATGGAAACTAGCTAACAGTTTCCAATGTCCAACGTGATTACGGTGGAAACGGAGAGATATTTTTCATTATACTTTACAAACCCGACCGGTCATTCCCGTTCCACTGTGTAGGAAGGATCTTTTATCGTAGACAGACTATCTAAGTTTAAAATAAATTAGACTACCTATTGAGTAAATCTTAATTGTCAGACAATTTGCAAATGTAATTTGGTATTTATTGCATCGTAAAAAGTAATTGATTAGCATATAATTAAGCTAGTAAAATGTAATTGAAACAATCTTTACTAACATATGTGCCCTGTTTTACTTTAAAATTAATTCTAAGAAAGAATAATGAAACTATTTTATGTCTTTATTTCGAACGGAATTATGTTTAATTTTATTTAAGGAGAAACATATTTCTATGACGCGTTTTTAATATAAAACAATCGACATAATTATTTTTAACCTACATAAAAAGATTTATTATTAAGTTTTAATGTTCTATAATCTATGTAAACATTGGACACCTATTTTAAAATTAAAACCACTATAAGTTTTTTTTTTTTTAATTAAAATTGATACTAATTTTTTATTATAGTTTTAAGTGTGCTGTGTTGTGTTTTCCGAAAAGGTGTCATAAAATTGTGATAAAATTAGTTAACATCCTAAGTTCATATTCTCTAGAGCAGGGGTAGCGAACCACTGGCACGCATGCCATTAAATGGCACACTACATTTTGGGCACGTCGATAATCATAAAAAAACTTCGAAAAAGTATGAAGTAGATATTACATAAAAAGCGAACGCGATGCCATTACTATGGATCATGATATTGACTGTCTGTCAAAATTATTTGACTGACTGTCAATTTTATGATGCTCGTCTAAGTATTTATTTAAAAAAGCACTTTGATTCATAAAGGTTCGCCAGATCTGGTCTAGAGTGTCATATTTTGAACTGAGTAGCCTTTTTCTTAGTACGGTTTGTTTCTTGATATTTCATTACGCTATTATCCCGACAGGTAACCATAGTATAAATGAGAGAGTGTTAAAAGCAAGTTAACAATTTAAAATAACTATTAGATTTGCTATCTTCTTGTAATTGGTATTATGAGTCACAACAAATCTGATTCATTTTGAAGTTAACTGAGTTCTATTCAGTTTTAAACATAAAGATATAAAGGTACTAAAGTAGACGCCATTGACATTCTAGGTGCGGTATGAATACGATTTTCCAACTTACACATTGAGGTCAATAACCTTTACATATGTGATAATGCTTTTACTGCGTAAATACTCAAGTAAATAAATATAGTGTCCGTTAATTCTTTGTACAATTTCGTAAATTGAACGTAGATCCAACTTTAATTATTAAATACAATTAATTGAAATAATTGGCTAAAAGAACCTTGTTATTACACCTTGTTAACCTTGTTATCTATAATAATATTATAAAGAGGATGGATTTGTATTTATTAAGTATTTGATTCACGTAAAAACTGGGACGATTATATCATCGTTAGAAAGGTAATTCATATGTGAATATATATCTTTTATTATTATTTTTTATTTCACTGGGACAAAGTCGAGAGCAACAGCTAGTATACAATATTTTGTCAATTTTACAAAATGAATTGTCGAATAGATATTCGATTGTCATTTGTTAGTTCGATAATGACATTACAATGTTAAATTGTAATTTTTATCGTATTGGTAGTAGTGCTAAGTAGTCCGGTAAATTGGGAAAACAAATCTAGGTTATATTTCGATGCAGCTATTATGTTACTCACTTCTGTCTGACTCATATGTTCTAAATCGCTTTAAATGGTCGTCATTAATAGATAATTTAGATATCACAGAAGTTTCTTGAGTAATATTGAAATATTTTACGCGCAAAAAACGATAGAGGAAAAAGATTTTAGAAGTGAAATAGTGATATCTTACATTTTCACAGATACTTTTTTAAGCCTTAAAAGTCTTTCATAATCATACTAGCTGTTTCCGTGCGACTTCATCTGTATAAGATTATGAAAATTACATTTTGATGTTTACATGTGTTAAATTATCAATTGCAAATGACAAGATATTATGACAAACCATGGTAACCTTTCTCCCTTGATGTTGGCAGCAACTTATGGTCTCTTTCCCACATTAGGGTTTTCATCCAAAATGTTTACTGGCTTGTTTTATTTTTAAGTTTAATGGCGTGAAATATATAGCCTAAAGCGTGTCGCAAGTGTAGGGCTTTTTATTAAAAGAAGAATTATTCAAAAATATGCTTTATTTGCTGACATCTTAGGCATCAAAGAAGTGTGTGTTTACGCTTTATTATAATAGTATAGATTTAAACAATAGTATAGTGGATTTTTAATATAGTGCGTACTATTCCAGAGCAGAAAGTTATTACGATCGTACTTGAATAAAATAGCCTATAATTAATTTCATCTGCTCTCGTAAAAAGTAGGTTATTTCCAGTAAAAGCAATTAAATAAAAATTAAAACCTAATTTAAGTCAATAAAATGCTAAAGCTGGATTAATATATTTTTTAATGCTAACGTATCGAAAATATTTTTTAAATAGTTTTGCATTAATATGTATAAAAAATTCAAGCGAATATACCTTGACTTAAAATTAACTATAATGATTATTTCTCGAAGAAAAACAAGTAGTAGCAATCACCCTATTTATAAAAAATAATGCATGGAACCCAACAATTAAACTATATTATATTACAATCTAAATTAATAATTAAAACATCTGTCAAAACAATTTAGTTTCATACATATATCAATATGCCTACAGACTTACATACATATACGTTGAATCCACTAATTTTAACGTGAACACTTAACATCATTCATGTTTAATTGCATTTAAGCATATAATTTACTTAGCCAATATATATGTAAATATGTAACGGTTATAACTTAGGTTACAGTAACGCTATTAAAAAATAATCGTGAACAGCAGCTCGGGCGCAATGTAAGCTCATCCCGTACTTGTTCGATTCGGATTAGCGAATGAGTTTACCGGCTATTAGTGCGTGATTTATGATGTGAGTCGTGAAGCGAACGGGCCCCGATGGAACGGCCGGCACAGCGAGAGGCCTAGGTAGTACCCTGTTATTTATCGACATCGATAATTAAATTTAAATACCAAATATTATTATTATAGCATATTAAATGCTATAAATATATTAATTTAATAGACCGATCCTGTCAGATAAAATACATCAAGGATTTTACTAAGTAGAAGAAACATCACAAATATTTGTAAATTAAAATTGTACATAAATGGATTATTTTGTTGTTCAAAACTTCTCCTGATTATTCCCAAGCAATTAAAAAAACATATTTCACAATTATTATCTTCAATGAAGTCGATTTTTAGTTTACAGTTTTATTTGCTGGCAAAACAAAAATCAGGTAAACAGTAAATTGACCCCGTTTCATTAACAGTCAGTTATAGTCAGGAACCAGGCTCTAGGTATTATTATTTTTTAAATAATTGATATTTTATTTATCGATATCGATATATCGATAAATTATTAACAGCACTAAAACGGGCAGGTCGACCGGTACAGGTGCGTTAGTTTCTCACCAGGCCGCGTGCGCTGGTGTGCGTGCCGTACACACGACGATTTGTCCACAGATTAACATCTCGGGATCGCCCCATAATAAAAACAAATTGTTTAGTATGGTAGCCGTTGAAAGTGATGACATTAGACTTAGCTTATAATTATCTTTTTCATTAAGAATAAAAAAATAGTGTTAAGAGATTTAGAATATTAAAAAAAGGAAAATATTTCAGTAGCAAATTATATATTGTACAATTATCGTTTATGTATCTTGGTACGGCTAAATTAATCGGAAAACTCGAATATCAAAAATTAAATTCCAGAATTAAAATAACAAAAAACCTCCATTGTACAAAAACTTATTGATTGCGATTATATAGCGTATATCTTCACATATAATACCATCGAAACCACTTTAGTATTCAACAATACCAATTTGCGAAGCAATTTAATTGAACACTATAATCAAATACTCTAACACTAGCGTACTTTAACTTATTTTTTTTGTCTTTCGACTACCAAACGGTAACTATTAATGGAATGTTTTAATAATCTATCTCTTTAACTAACTACGGAACTGCTTTGACTATTGAAAAACGGACTGAGCTTAGAGCCGTTATTATATTCAGCAATATTACGATGAGGTTACGACAATTAAACGTAACACATTTTTATGAACGCATTCTAATTTAAAAAATAACCTACTAATATAAAACGTGCACACAAGCAAGTGAATGTATATAAAAAGGGAAATACATACACTTGATATGTCCTGTCATTTATTAGTCAAAGGCTTAGCTAACGACTGAGCTGTCAAACTTCTAGGAAGCAATACAAAGCTGAGTGATTCAATTTCAATGAATTATTGCCAATTGATACGTCGTCTTACTTCAAATGAAATATCTCTGTTAATGTCTTTCTCCGTTCATAAGTATGTTGTACAATATTCTTTTATTATAAATAACCAACTAAACTAAATTGCGTTAATTATAGTTAGATAAGTAAATAATTTCGTAATACATTGATAAGTTTTTTTTACTTACCAAGATTTAGTTTAAGGTTAACATTTCGATATTAGCATAAGATATTAAGTTAATAATTTACAAATCCATTTATTTATTGTCTGTAACAATATTAGTGTTAGAGAATTGAATGTATAACCAGTAATGTATTGTTTACGTGTGTTGCAAATTTGTTCAATCGATCTTAAGATGGGTCTTAAGATAAAGTTTATTTATACCGTTCAAAGCAAACAGCACAGTTAACCGGTCCCGCGGTACAAGCTAACTATTCATAGTCAACATCACTTTACTCCCGCGCAAATAAATGTCTGTTTTTATACCTTTTTAGGATATTGCCACTGCTATTTCAAGATATAAAAATGTACCATACTACATAATTATCATTATCTATACATATAATAAAATTGGAGTGTTTGTTTTTAATATCAAAAGAAAATTTCCAGATTTCGGGAAGATGTATTTGCGTTGCTGATAACGAAAAGCACATGTAAAAAAGAATTGTCTGTCTGTCCGCAAGCCGCGTTTGATCCGAGTAATCTCCAAAACGGCTGGGCCGATTTCGACGGGACTTTCACTGCAGGATAGCTGACATGGAAAGGCATTTTTTTTTTATTCCGCGCTGTCAAAATGGCGTAACGGGTGGTCCAAATTTGCGCTAATAAAGTTTGCTGGCTACCGCTAGTTGAAGATGAAATTGTTACAAGTAAAACATTGTACTCAAACATTTGGTGTGTATCGATGGCTTAGGGGTTTGTGTTGACTTGTAGTCCACGGGTCCTGGGTTTGTATCCCGTCAAGTACAAGTGTGATTTTCAATTTTTAGAATTGCATTTGTACGTAATTTACCTGACGTTCTTACAGTAAGGGAAAAATTCATGCATTAGGATAGGCTCCGAGCTCCCCAGTAGAGACGTATGCTTATGATGACGAAAACATTGTACCAACTTGGACAACATTTATGGTTTACATATTTTTATTTAAATGGTTTTGTTGTCTTTTGTTTATCATTATCAGATTGTATTAGTACATTTATCCTCAATACCTTTCTCGATACACTTCTAATATTTTTAAAAACCTAATGAATTCTTAGTCTCAGTCTTCACATTATCTATAGATAGAAGCTTCCCTCATTTGTTTAAAACGAGATAACAGCGGTGTAGACGGTATAAAAAATTATGTAGAAAGTAGTATAACGAGATGTTCGCAGTTGATTAGCTATAGTACGAACTTATAGCCACTGGAAGTGACATGATCATTGTTTATTCGAAGTAATTTACTACGATTATAAAGCTCTTCTAAGTTTTAATGTTTCGACAACGATTTTTTAATGTTTTTTTTTCAGTGTGAATAAAAAGTTCTCTTAATTTTTTTACTATCGTTATAGAAATTTGTGAACTTTAAATTTTGGTTAGCAAGTTACATTTATCAGTTTCATTTTATTATTTTTCATCGCAATCGATCTTCAGTTCAATCATTAATAATACTGCAATAATAATAATTGACACAACATCAAGTTCTTTGCTTAATACATCTACGAATATAATAAGCACAATAAACAAGTCGAACACTAATTTCGCTATTAATCATTTAATTTCCACCCATCTGCCTTGTGATGAAATTGGTACAAGCCTAATGCTGCCCCGTCTAGACAAATGAAAGTATGATTAATGTAGTGTGTACACACATCTTTCCTAAGAATACCTAAATAATGCTAGCAATACACATTCGACTTAACACGAACTTTTACCCATTTCTGACTAAAGACTAAAGACGGACATAATAGATTTTCAATTTACTTATAATAATTTTGTCGTACGAACAATATAATTTACCTATTTGTTAGGCGTATAGAGTTAAAATCGACTTGCAAAACCTAACGTGTGTGGCGAGTATAATATAAGAGGCTATGACTCGTCTCCGCTGGAATAACTGGTTAGGAAAGTTCAACGGAAAAAGTGCTATTCTTGATTACGGTAAGATCGCGTTCGATGTAATTGACAACAATTATTTTTAACGTTACAACTACATTAAATCAGAAATGGAGTTTGTACAGAAAAAAGTAAAACGAAATACAAGAATGAATGCTACGACATAACTTTCAATTAGCTATTCTTGTTTCAAAACTAAATTGCAATGATAAATCTTATTAATATTATAAATGCGAAAGTTTAGAAGGATAGAACTTCTGATCGGATCTCGATGAAAATTGGCATAGATGTAGAGAATAGTCTGGAAGAACACGTAGGCTTACTAACTTAGTTTTTTTTTAATCCACGCAGTTGCGGGCAAAAGCCAGTACCTTTACAAAGATGTACTGAATAACGTTACGTGGTGTAACATTAGCATCGAGCGGCTAGTTGCTAGTTGGTTTGATGGTAAGATATTGATGAATGGATGTCCATGAAATTTGGCATAGATGTAGAGCATAATCTGGAAAAACACATAAGCTGCTTTACCAATTTTTTTAATGCCTCGGAGACGGAATCGCAGGCGACAGCGAGTTTAATTACATATCCCGTTTGGTAGGCTGTCGATCTTAAAAAGGGATTGTAATAACTAGACGATTATTTCTAGACGGTAGTTAATTTAATTACTAAGCAATGTGCATTTTTTTAGCTTTGTCGGTGGCCTAAGAGAATACCTAACACATTAGGGTATAATTTATTGTTTTCTTATGTTTACGATGTCATAAATGAAAACCGATAAGGCTGCATTGTATAGCGATTTTATGCGTCGTAAAAACATTTTCCTTTAATAACGTATTGCCATAAAAGAAATTGAGTTTCATTAGATGAGCATAAACATTTCTTGCAAATTACGAAGCTCGTATACTGGTGACATGGGTAATTATAGTTTTGTCGGCGCTAAGGTTGGCTATAGAATACGTTTAACAATAGTTAAACGCGATAGATCAACACGTTCCCTTACAATGTTACAATTGCATGCAAAATAAGCCAATGTGATGGGTTAAGGTGTATACTAGTCTGTTACGATCTTTATTTTTTCTTTATGTAGTGTTATTGTACGTTTTTATCCTTTTCTTGTTTTATAAGAGGTCGATTCTAGTTAGGTTCTTTTAAATTTTATAAAATTTGTTTAATAAATACTGAATGTTTATGATGTAATGTTAGTTAAATTATAAACATAAAAAAAAACTTGCTGTCGTCCTCGACTTTTACAAATGTAAAGAAAAAAACATTAAGTAGGTAACCTTTGTGTTAATGCAAGCTGTAAATTATTTCTGTGCGATTTCATTCAGACTCATTTTGGAGTTACGTTGTAACAAACATCCATCCGTTCAACTGTCGCTTTTATAATATTAGTAAAATCGCATTACTAAGTGCGTGAATTTGAGGTTATTTCTAAACGAACTTAAACTAAGTAAAACTGATTCAAGCACTATAACAAAAAGCGTGTTCAAACAAGAGGCATGACACGCAAATTACGTGCGCATTACATCCAATAGCGCTGTGCCCACTGACAATCTGTCATCGATATAAAACTCCTGACCTCGGCTGGCACGATTGTTTCACGGCTGTGATTGATGCCTGCACCGACTAGTGGGCAGCTGTTACCTCGCCTCAAGGAACAAGCGAAAAGCGGGTATCAACATTGCTCTATAAAATCTATTTGTAATTCATTTCTGAATTAAGACGATTAGTTAGTAGTAAATTGCTAGCTTGGGTGAATTATAAAGACAAGGCAACGCGTTTCGAAATTAACAAGCAATTTTCAATATTTGTCGTTGTTATGCTACATTATAGGGATATATTCGACAAATGTTTCGTCAATAGTACTTTAAAATGAAGCTCATCTCGCGATCTTTCAATATAACAAATATTTGTTTAAAGTGTCATCTACGGTACATCCATAATAGAAGATAGATTTACGTGTATTTTTTATTCTATTTGGTTGTAGTACGCTTTTGACTTGGACCACCGGTAAACTAAGCGTAGCGCTAGTGAGAAATCAAACATCGTTCTGCTAACAAATTGAATATCATACCTTCGAGATGTGTTTCTCAGCTGGTGACGCATTTCTATTGTGATTTATTTGACGTCAATTTAGTTACGTCTTTTGATCGTTGGCTCAACTGCTTTTTATGAAAATTATACGCTACTATTAACTTACGTATCCAAAGACTTATAATTTAGTTCTTAACAATATTTTTAACAGTTATTTCAATAAGTTAAATTGTTTAGAATACCGTAACAAAATTTCTATTTAGAGGCACATTTATTTATAAAGTTCATCACACTATGACATTGACAATTCAATTTTCCTTCCAACAGAAAATATTTTTTAAGAGATATGTTGACATGAACTTAACATATAAAATAGAGTCTTCAAGAATTTAAGAAGTTTTTTTTTTATATTCCTTCTGGATTTTATACAGTATTTTAAGATGCAAAGTCTATGGCTGATAAATTGTAAATTACACAATTAGTTGCTTAAATACAGATTTAGTTTGGTAACTAGTTGATCATTGTAGATGAGAAGCTTAGCATCAAGTCAACAGCTACAGTATATCTACGTAAAAAGCGTAAACGCAATTAAATGTACTTGCGTCAAGAGAACTTTCATGAAGCATTCACTAGCTAACGACATTGTGAACAGTTCATCGAACTTTGAACAGAATCAAACGAGCATTAACGATCTTTGTTACAATAACAAAAATCAAAACCCCAACAAAAACTAATCTCCAAGTTAAAAGGCATAAAAAGCGATGGCCTTCCATCTTGTGGTCTCTAATGACAATATTATTATAACTTGATCAATCTCGTACATATTTATTGCCAAATACTATATTATTTCTGACAATTCTTACTGCGTCTTTACAATCGACAGCGTTAAGTTCTTAAAACGCACTGCTATCTTTTTTATTCCGATTGTGTACGGTCGGCAAAAACGACCAAAGAGAAATATTACAAAAGCTTTAAAAAATGCAGCTTTAGACTTTGTAATAGTAGCTTTTTAAAATAATAATTACAATTAAAATTACATTGGGATTTCTCTAATAATAGACATTGAGTACTTTTGCAACAGGTTTAATATGTTTTATACAATATAAAATAGTTGTTACTTTAAAAATGATTGCAAAATCGCTCCATGTTAGTGACATATGTATTTTTGTTGTTAAAAAATTATGTATGATATGCCTGATGTTAATTAGAACTATTCAGGAAGTGAAACATTCCATACGAATTGAGAACCTCCTTTTTGAAGTCGGTTAAAATGTACAAACAATCAATTACTTTTGCCGACCATACTTTCTAGCATTGCGCCCATACAATCATCGAATCAGAATACAATCTGACAATTAGATTATCAAGTGTATTATTGCTGAGTCATTGCGATTAGGAGCATCGTCGATGTAGCGAGCGTTGCCGGTAGCTTTTGTTACCGTTTTATTATCTTTACGACTACTTACATTCGAACACGGAAGTTTTTATGGAACAGTATCAAAATATTTATGCAATGACTCTCTTTTTGACAGTTGATCGAGTGAATGAGTGAATGATAATGATTGTGAAAGGATTGGTTAGGAGTTCATTTGATATGGATGCGATTTTGATGTAATTGTATAATTAAAACTTACCTTAATCTAATCTAATATAGAAAAGAAGCTTTAAAATACACGATAACCCAAACCAAAGTAGGCTTTGCCATAGGCTAATCAACACGTTTACTGCCGCAAGTAAAATTACAATTCTTTATCTGGTGCGGCGGCGGGCCTAAATACGCCTAATGATATTTTCGCCGGTGCCAGGCAGGTCTTTCTAGACCCACCAGCACTAGGATAGATTAAATTGCTAATACTGTGTGGAATCATAATGAATACGTTTTATGTAATATAATGCATACACCTGAGATAATCGAATCGTACTAGCGAGGAGATCATAGTTTTCTTCCTCCGCACCAGGTTAAGTATCGCGTCAGGCCCATATCGGACTGTCCCTCGGTGAGCGTGTTACGTTTTTCAAAATTTTGTTATGGTTCCTATTAAATAAATTTACTTGGAAGGTTCTTGCTTTACTATTCTACAATGTTAAACGTGTGCCTGTCAGTATACGTGAGAGATTACAAGCGTGAAGATTCAAAGCTCACCTAAATGATCGTAATTCTAACCTAACCCTCAATTAAATAACAATATCTTACGCGCAGCTCAACGGTAATTTCGCATTCTGAAAGATTACATAACGCTAATAGGTGTAAAAGCGCAAGTTCGCCCGGGAATCGAACCGGCGTACAGCGACCTCTATGGGTCACGTAACATAATTGATTTACACCGCTTCGGACTATGCATTAACATAAGATAATGCTTAACCTCTGACACCGGTTTTAAAATTTCACATCACCAATTTAACAAGACACGCCGCACTTACGTGTATTGGAGCGTTACAAAATCATATTTGTATTGTTCCTAATGCATTAAAGCAATTGTTTTTTATTAAAAAAAAAAAAAAAACTGTTTGAAACTTCGGAGGCAAAGAATTTATTTCTTTGTTCGTCTTTAGCCTAGAATTAAATCAGTTCTAAATTAATAAGATCGGTTACCTTATAGATATATTTAGTTGAGATAGTTTTCAATTGATCCAAGATTTAGATCTTAGAACACGCTGTATAACTAACCTCTCTTATAATCGCTTCAATATAATGCAGTAAAAAACATAACTAAGTAGGACGCCGTATTTCATGTTTTCTTTAATCGTCTGTAATTACTTTACGCAATCAATCAAGATTATTATTTTATTAAAACCATCGTAGGCCTAGCGTTTATTTTAAAATTATTTTTCTCGTTTTACCGCAATTCCTTGAATTCCTATGTTTTTTTCTAAAGAAACTTCGCACAAATTAAATGTTAAATTATCAAGAAAAAAGTTATTTGTACAAGCTTTGATTTATCTTAGCTCTCAATCTATATACTGACTAGAAATACAAAACCCTTCGTCATGTTAAAGAAAAATATGTAATTTATTTATTTACTTACTTTAAAAGACTACTGAAACGCCATGCCAGGATTTGTATATTCGTGGTAACGCTATAGTAACGTAGCTGTACTATAAACGAGAGTTTTTTTCCACATAAATGTATAGCAAAAATGTTATCTCTGTTTTTCTTTAAAAGAAAGAATGGGATATCAGATGTTAAAGCGCAAATAGTGATAATAATTCAGAAAAATGTGTCATTAGAAGACACCGTAATCAACTTTTTGATATGGTGTTAATTGTTCAGATACTGAGATATGGATTACGTACTTAGTTATTTGAACACCCTATTTAGATAACACGATCGTCAGACCTTTTTCCGTGTTGAATACCTACGTTTGCAATCTTGGAATTCATATTACAATAAAGGCTTTAGCTCTATTCATTGAATAATCACATTGAAAACTGAATGCAAACTTAATACGGCATGTTTTAATTAAAGATACAATTTATCCGGAACAATCGGAATTATTTTGCCTTATTGTTTTCCATCTTTGCCTACGCTAGAGCCAAATGAGTTCACAATGTTATGAGAAGATTTACTTGATGGTATCTTAAAAAGGAAGCCGCTGGTATTTCAACACAATGGTATCATTTGAGGCTGCCTTCAGGCAAACTTGGTGTAACAGTACTATGTAATTTCTTCTACAATGTTTCGAAATCTTCTATTACGTCATATGTTACTTCGCGTATGCAAAAATGATTGGTAGATTAAAATTGACTTAAACATACATAACATCTTTTTTAACAGTATTTGTTTATTAAAACTTTTAAACAAAATTGAAGAATGCTGCGTTAAAATTTGTATATACACATATAGAATAGCAACAGAAAGAGCATAGGGGTCAACTTATAATGGACGTATGTTTTTTGTGATGCACAATGGTTAGTGACCTTTACTTTTAGAACGCCGAGTGTCCGTTTATAATTGTTGTTTATTTTAGTGTACGAGTGCGTCGAACACTAGCGACCGCCCGTGGCTCTGCCCTTGCCTCTGACCCCAACCGTCGAGGCTTTACTTGACCGCTAAGTGTCTGTCAGTGCAAATACACTAGTACACATGATGCCTGTTTAGATGCTCATGATATAATTAATGCAATGTCTTAAGCTATAAGCCTTGTAAGGCTGATGTGTTGTTTCAGGCGAATTAACGAGGTAACATCTAACTGAACAGTTCAAAACACAGCAGGAGTCTAGCTATAGATACTGATTTTGGGAGCGTCTAAAGTAGTTAACATCACAGATAATAGATGGCACTGTACAATATTTTGTTTATGCTTTTATCTTTTCTTTCGTTTGTTAATTTGTTTTAGCAGTTTGAGAGATGTATGAATGTTATTAGTGGTAGGTAAATATTAAATCGATTTAATTCATAGTACAGCCTTCATATTTGTACTCTATCCATATCGTACGAGCTCACGAAGCGATATTAAGTTCGCACTGCGCGCCATTCGCGTGTGAACAGAACTATGGACATATTTGCTTTGTCCACATTACAAACAACCTCTGGACGCAAAGCAAACAAGAAAACATGGTGTGTGTTCGGACAATCGTTACGGTGGTCGTGCTATTGTTGGGACCACCGTAGTGTCGTGTCTCGACCGCACCAGCCTTTTGTTTAAGCAACTTTCACAATTAACTGGAATATGTGAAAGGAATTTAACAGCTGTAGTGAAAAATAGTCAATGCGTATGCTTGATTTTGTTATTGCAATTAAATGTTTTAATACTGTTGTTGTAGATTACGATAATTACCAAATACACGTTGCAGACATTTACTATTTAGAGTTTCCTTTATTTTATTATATTTAAGCCTTACGATTCCTTACTTTAGATAAAAAATTGCGCATAAACTTCGTAGGAAATTGCAATACTGTTAAACTTAGTTGTTGATTCTTTAAATAAACTAAGTTTTAGATATGTTATCTATGATCCGTTGCAACTAAATATGATTCAGAGTTATTAATATTATTTTTGACATTAATATATCAGGGTACTACATCCGTCCAGTCCTGACTTTATTTTACGACATTTTGAATTGACGACAAATCAAAATGTCACATTAAATTGTTCAAGTATTTCGCTGGTGTTTAGTAGTGCACTTTGACTATAGAGTAATGGACTAGGCAAAGAACCGCCATATTTGTGTGAATTAAGGCAATTTTTGAGGGTGGTAGGGATATAATGACACTTTAAGATTAAGATAAGACTTAAGGAAAATTACGATAAGTACTCATACAAAACAAACACACAAACAAGTAAGTTAATTGTTCGTTATTATTTGATAATAAGACGTTTGCCAGGTCCTTTAATTAATAGTCAAAGGTATTACGTCTATGCTTCTGCTGCGATAGAATTCAATGTAATAAAAATTCAATCGCCAATACAGAGCGACTGACTGTTGATGAAAATGGATGAGGCGAAAGTTGTGCCAGCCGGGTTCAAGACATGTTGCATATATTCTTATCTCAACCACCTTGTCTATAAGATTTAATACCTGAATTTACGATACCTTAGGAATCGTCAACAATCTAGGAATAATAAAGTACTTACAATCATGTAAGGATTATTTTAATGGACTTATTAGCTTACTTCAGGAGTTCATGAAATTATATGAAATATTAGCTTTCGCGCCACGTGGAACTTCCACGTGAAATTAAAAAACAAACATGAGTAGCCTATGTGTTCTTCCAGACTATTCTCTACATCTCTGCCAATTTTTAACGAGACCCGTTCAGCAGTTTATGCTACAAACTCTAACAAACATTCATCCCTCTAAACTTTCGCATTTAGAATAGTAGTACGTATTAACAATATTTAAATATCCACTAATTGCACTTTCATTAGACGCGTATTTTCCTTAAAAATCGATGGCTTAAATGTCTCGTATGAATTGTGTGGCATCGTCAATGTTTGCTCATTGTGTTTCGTAATTGAGACCAGCGTTGGAGGGCACTCGCTACAGTCGAGTACGTCGTTAACTCTTAACACAGTTAACACAATGTGTCGATGACACGACGTAAGCGGTTACTGTTTATGAAAAAAACGGTGAGTGGCTACTTGCGTCATTACGCTTGATTGAGCTTTACGTCCGGGTTACGTTTTGATGAACTTCAGTAGTAGGGAGATCGTTTACAATACAGAGGATGTAGCACGAAAATTTGCGAGAAAGTGTTCGTAATGTCATCGAAAATAATGCATTAGATTCGTGCAGCAATAACGAGCGTAAACTACACCGACTACACTGATATAATTGTCGTTGTTGTCAATACTTTTTCGGAAATTCTCGTGCTATGCCTCAGCTTAATAGAGTGTAGTAACATATTGTTATTTCCTTCTTTATGAAATCGATAAGAATCAGATTATGTATTTCGCACATATATCGGCACAGGAAACTCAAATTTTTGGCATGTGGAAATTCATTCAAAGATGAATAAATTAATGGTTAATTGAATTCATTGAGTCTTTAGTTCTACAAAACGTAGCTATATTTTTTTATTCTTGAATTATAAAAAACATTTGCAACTTATTAAACTCAATTTATCAAAACTTACACCACAATAACAGGATCAATCACATTCATTGAATTCGTTTTACAAAAAACTTTAACAATGACAGGAACAAGTGTTGCTCAAAAACGTTGTCCGTCAATACATGTGCGTCATATACGCGGTAATTAATCACGTATCCCCTCTTGACACTTTTTATACTTTGATAGTTTAATTACGTAAAGATAAAAAAATTGTTAACAGCCAATTGAATATACCTATATGGTGTACTATTGTTATTTTCAGACATCGTAATTTATTATTTCTTTAAATCCCCTATTTCTGTTCTTACATTTGGTAAAGTGAGATAAGGGTATCTGAAGAATATATAGCGTGGTGGACATGTTATGCGACGAGACGATGGGGATATAAACCAGAAAGTGTTAAGAATGAATGTGACTATAAAGAAAGGGGAAGACCAAAGTATGGATGGATTGTGTGAAAGAGGATATGTTTAAGAAAAGAGTGGATTCAGATATGACGGCTGATAGAGATGTATGGAAGAGCAGCACACACTGTGCCGACCCTCCGTAAGGGATAAGGGCAAGTTGATGACGATGTATCTGAATACAATCTTTAATTTTCCTGGACTGAACTATTTTTACTGTCCTTACTATGAACTATACGACTTTTATAGTTGAAGTTTACGCTCTACGACTGATATTTTTAAAGTGAACTCGAGGTAACAAGTTCTTTTTACATTAATATAATAATAATAAATCTTGTTTTAATATGTTTTTTTGTCATCTTTATAATGGATTGGTAATATTTTATAACTCAATAAATAACCTCTAAGCTAACAGTGCTATCCAATAGAAACATCAACTGTCAATCAAATATGAAGAATTACTTGTGCCATACAGCAATTGGCTTTACGATGGAAATTATTGGAGTGAATAATGTAATATGTGTTATTATTAATAACTAGCTTTCGCCCGCGACTCCGTCCGCAAGTAATTAAAAAAAATGAAAGTGAGTAGCCTATGTGTTCTTCCAGACTATCCTCTACATCTACACGATCATCGAAATTCGTTCAGCCGTTTAGGCTAAAAACTCTAACAAACATTCATGCCTCTCTCCATACATCTATCTAAACTTTCTCATTTATAATATTAGTATGTTATATGCAGGATCTAGAATAATGTTTATTGTACAAGCGTATTTAAGTACTAAAAGCCTAACGGCACCGACCACCTTGTATGCTTGTATACTACTTGGCTGTTACGTAAAGCACAAGCTACAAGCTTATATTAACTTGAAATTCAGCTTATTTATCTAATTAAAAATATTGTAAGTAAACCTCTTTATGTGAATTAGCGAATTATTAGAGGGAAGAGTCATGAAAATTTGTGATGACTGAAAAAAGACATCCAGAATGCAGGATGAACTAAGTAACATGCATCAGATAATTTTTTTCTTTAATGTATGATAATTCTTGTACAATTGCGGAAATCCGCGGTGTTCCATTTCAAAATTGCCATGTTCATTGCAACGGGACAAACTCCGTCTGTTCCTATAATTAACTAATTAGATAACACTGAATGCAAACGAAGGGATAATGAAAAGAAACTAGCCGTATTTCACTAATCGACTTTTTTTTCGTAGACGCATTTATATGCTGGGTTTTTGTTTTTCCGCGTCTCGTCTCAAAATGTAGCTTTTAACATAGAACATCGCCAATTTCCCCAACTGTACCTATAAGTAGTTATATGTGATTTTCTCTTTTTTTTTACCAATCATCATTAACTATGTTATACGGATATTTCGCCATAGTCTGTGATATTGACCGACCAAAGTTTACATTCAAATGTGACTCAAACGAGATTGGTATTTTCCGTCTCCGTGTTCATTGTTAGCGAATCTTTTGTTGACTCATCCGCGAATAGATTATAAAAATCTCGATAATAATGAAGTTCCACAATTAATGGGTTGTAAAATACCTGACGCTAAAATGGCGCTTTACGCATAAACACATGTAAATCAGAATATTTGTGAATTTTTCTTATAATTTTAATTTATGCGCGTAGTTGTATAATTTGGTGAATCTAAGCAGAGTATGTAATGAAAGATTTTATTTTTCCTTACTATTATTAGACAACTTATTAAATTGATACTGTCGCTTTTAACTCAGAGCAATACTTCTCGTCAAGACTTAGGATGCGCGCCAAATCTATCCATACTTCTAGTGACATTGACAGCTGTCAGCTAGGGACTTGACGTTTATGCCGATAATCTAGAGTTGCGCCAATTCTATAGCACGGTACTAATTTTATTCCTAACACTATAAATGGAATAAACACATGGCTTTTATGATAATTGCTTAGAACGTAACCCTTATATTGCTTAGAACAATGTGTATAAATTTCTCTATCATTCTTTTATCTACACTTTCTAAATATCTTCATACAGTTAATCATCACCGGTCCATTCTATGCCACTGCCGTTAACCGATTTAAATAAATCGAAATTATAAAAAACGTATTCGCCACAACTCGAAGGTAACAAACAGGTTGCTAAAAGTAAATTTATGTATTCAAAAAGCATCATTTTAGTTGCCTTTATCTCACACAAAGGCTTTCAACACTTCTTTGAAAAAGCCAGTCATCGCGAATCCTTTATTCTCGTTTTAATTAAAATGGAATATTTAAATGTGTAATTTATGAATGCTGCCACTATAAATAATTCGTTAAAAACAATGTTTTAAAAATCTTTTGTTTGTTTGTAAATTGAATAGCTTTTAATCATACTTTTAGTATTAAAAAGTTAACAATAATACGTTCTTATTCAAACTTTAAATTAGCAAAGTTATGCAATATCTGTATTTGTAAATGTTTTATGTCAAACTTGAAATAAATTGCGATGCAATTCGATCTATATTTCAATTTCTTATTGGAAACGTGGTAAAAGTATTTTTAGAACAATAAAATGATCTTAAAAAGTCCGTAATTGTTTCAAATAGATCGCGGAGATTAAAATTTGCTTCTTACATTTTGTTACATAAGGATAGGCAACGCATCTGCGATCGCGGATGTCTATGGGCAGCGGTCGCTTCGTCATTTTGGCGGATTCAGGTGGCTGCTTGCTCGTTTGCCACCTTATGTTATGAATAAAAAAAATCTAATCTATATTTTTCTTTGCAGGTAGGAGATCAAAAAGAAAATGCTTCGTTGACAGTAAGGTAAGAAAAATCCATTTATGTCTAATGTTATCTTAACATTATTTGTAAACCTAACCAAAAATACAAAGTTATAGACTTCTTTATAACATCATCTCACCTGCCTTATCCTACTCCCGTAGGGTCGGCGCACCGGGTTTTCGTACTCCAAAGCACTTTATCATCCGTCATCTGTCATCACTCCCTTCTTGATCATGTCACCTTTCACGCAATCCATCTATCTCTTTCTAGGTCTACCTCTACAGGTGTATCCCTCCACATTCATAACTAACGTCCGTCTTGTTAGATGCAATTCATCCCTTCTCATAACATGCCCATACCACTCTAACCTTTTACTCTTTATTTTCTCAACCACTGGGGCTACTCTCAAACTAACTATATAGACTTCTTTATAACATCACTTTTTAATCTTTTTTAAACATGTTTTTTAATTCCCGGTCAAACTATAGCGCACGCATTGTAGAGCATTTTCTTAAGGGCGAAGGTAAGAATGGAAGTAAAGTGTTAGGAAGTAGAAATACATAACTAAAACTTACAATATGGTTATTTATTTATGTTCAGAAGTTAGTTATGTTATAAAATATTGACTCAGTTTACAATTTAAATCAATATTACGATATATTTAGTTTTTTTTGGTTCAAATTTAAACAACAAAAGATAGCAATGTGAAAGTAATTGTCGATACCATTTTAAAATTTATTATGTCACTTTTATGTGTTAACGCATAAATAAGTATACTTTATTTTAAAAAGAAACTTGAGTGCTGACATTTATGTTCATTGTTATTGTTGTAGAATTATTTATGACCGTAATTTATTTCTAACTTAGAAATGTATAACATTTAAGTGATGCGTTGAAGTCTTTTTAACCAAAACATAAACCGGAAAGCTACCATTATATCCTACCTAAGACAGTATATTTATGTAACACTAGCTTTTACTTGCAATTTTTTCTGCGCAGTAGTAAAGAGCGTCTCTCTTGCTGGCAGATAATGTTGTTTTTACATATATTTTTTTAGTGAAGACTGGATGGATATTGGGATGGTATTGATATATGAATACAAGTATAAATGCGGTCTAAACCCGCAGAATACTCAATACAAGTGATATTATATTACCATTAGTAAGCAAAAACATAAGAACCGTCATAATACTTAACGTATACGTGCGTGAGACAATCACACTTGAGTTCAAACTGCCGAAACATTTACATAAAACTTGTTGTTGTCTCTGTCATTCCAATTCAAAACAACAGAGACAACACGTACAGTTGTTATAACAGACTATAAACAATATTATCGATTGCTTAACCCTAACATCGATGGCTCCTATGTAAACTATCGTAAGTTACAATTTTGCATTTTAATTATTTTACTTCTCTTAAATTGCCTTGACAAATATTACTATCTGTGCAAATTTGAAAGTTCGTTGGAAAATACAAGAATTTTATATGTAGATCATATGTCCACGATTTTTCCAACGTTGAATAGCTAACTTTAAAAAGTCGCGATTCAAACGTATGACACTTTACATAGGAGCCATTGATATCATCATTATCATCTACTAGGAAAATAGTTTCCTAATATTTCCAACTATAAAAGATCGTTCGGTATATCTAATCGCTTCCCACGAAACCTAAACATATCTTTTGCATATGGAAGGCACTACGTCCTTTTGTGGTGTCAAAGGTGCAATAATATATGACCAATGCATTGTCTTTGTAGAAATTATCTTACTTAAGTTAGAAATAAAGACAGTTTGTCAAGTTTCATAAGAATCATACTTCATATCAATATTAAAAAGGCGAAATTTTGGATGGATGGATGTTTGGCCCATATGTAGAACATAGTCTGGATTAACATACTCTTATAGGTTACAAATATTTTTTATTAATATAGCACAGATGAAGTCGCAGGCAAAAACTAGTTTAGCTATAATTAAGCATGTTATTGTACACATATTTCGACAGTGCTGTATGTTTTGCAATAATTTTAATTTCTAACACAAAAAAATGTTCCAAATAAAGTTATGAAACATCTATCATTTATTACACATGCGTAATCAAGAGCAAATCAATGCAAACAAAATTATCTAATTTGTATTTGGCCAGCTATCATCGATTTCTAACTCTGCTTTAAACAGTTATCCAAGCGTTACAGAACCACGATTGTTTTGAGCTTTCGCAACCCGGAGCGTCCACTCTCGATCGAGTGCGGCCGATACTCGCGAATACCCATCTACAGCGTGTTTAGAAAGTCGTCGGATTATTTAATTGAGAACGTGTGAACGCTAGCCTATCATTTGTTCGACTTTGAACGCGTATCACTTCAAGGTTGTCATCGCTTCAATATGACTTAGGTGTTAGATAATGTGGTTTACTATTTGAGTTTTAATTTAATTTTTAGTGTACATACTGTAGATAGTTAATTAAAATATCGCATGTCTCTACTAACTTTTTAATCTATCTATTGTTTTAAGATTAGTTACGCTAATTTGTAAATGCATGTTACATGTTAGTAGACTACATATTTGTATGTATTTTATTGTGTTGTATTTTTTTATCGTTAGAGTTGCTTAATACTCGTACGATGTTAGAGGAAAACGATACTAAAAATGGTTTTACCATTAAGCTGTGTAATGGAAGACATTAAGCAACTGTACAGAAGTCGTTTTACATCATTCCGAGCGTAGTTTATTGTGAGAAATAAATTGTGGGCTGCGGATCATGTAATTAGGTAATCGAATTACAATATATTTTACAATAGCTATTAAAATATTAACAATGACACTCACGATTTTATGAGAAATTGGGTGGTCAGAAATTAAAATTCTTTGGTGAAGTTGGAATATATAGTAAAAATACTTCAACGAAAACAAGTGGTAGATTCCTTATATTGTGTAACTGAACTCATCAAACGTTACGATTCGATTCCGGTTATTTTTGTAAGAAATAGCTGTGGAGAAACTATAACATTATGATAATATAATCATGCTCATTATTGTTAATTATGTTATCAAGCAGAACGGTTTAAAATGTCTAAAAAAATTGGAAGAAAAAGAAAATATGTATTTCTTTAACTGGGAACTGTATTAAAGTTCGATTAGCCGTATATAATTTTATTACAAAAATCGATATCTTAATTCAACGGAGCATCGGTCATTGTTAATAAGAAATAACGTCCGAGTGAGATTTCTCTTAGAAAGCCGCCTTAGTAAAAACAACAATCAATTTTTAATTTATTCACAAACATCGAGAACAATCGATCAGTCCGGCGCCTCTATAGCTCTATAGCCGGCACTATGATCGATTGCTTGTCACACGACAATCGATTTGACAGGCATCGATAATTAATCGAGTACTCGATGTTCGATGCGTGCATATAACTCGGTGTGACGTATTTTTTAACCGACTCATATTTTAATTTAAAATATTAAATGAAACTGCCAATACATGAACTGATACGGTTTACATCATTACTCATACATGTGATGGTATTATGCAAGATGTACTCAGTTTTGTACCGAAATACAATAATAAATAAAAATTTGATAGTTTTCATAAAAAAATCAAAAAAGAATGTACTCGTAAATTCTTATAAGCTAAAATAATTAATTAATAGCAAATATCTACTAAACATTAGCATAGTAGTTCTATCGAGAGTAGTGTAACTTTCTAGATACTGTGGAAAAACTTTATTTTTTCCTAGAACTCTGCACTGAAACTTTTAATATCTATTGGCATCCCATTTTATTTCTATGACAAAAAGATACTACAAGTGCAGTTGCGGAAGTCGCTGTTCCGCTTGAATATAAATTGCCTTGTCAATTGCAACAAAACAAACGCATCATCTCACAAATAACCAATTAGGTAGTAGTAAGTTGTTAAAGACGAAATAATCTATATCAATTAGCAATGTACCCCTTCGTACAGGCACATTTAAAAGCAGCATCCTATTGTTTTTTGTACCACCTTTTTTACAGTGGTAGAGCCTGCTTTAACATCTTCGCACGAATGGGCCGGCTCGCCCGGGTCAATACCACGACCACACAGAAAACAGGCCTGAAATGGAAGCAATTCCGCGTTTCGTCTGATGAGTGTGGTGCCGGTCTCTTTTCACCCTTTTCTTAAGAGGAAAGGATGGAAAGGAAAAGTGGATTTGACGGTGAGGAGACGCATAGGAAGGGGAAATGTCCTCTTTATGTGCGTCTCCTCCTCCGTCAGTTTAGGGTAGGCAACGCATCTGCAATTGCGGATGTTTATGGGCAGCGGTCGCTTTCCATTTCGGTGGATTCAGGTGGCCGCTTGCTCGTTTGCCACCTTGTAGTATAAAAAAAAAAAAACACCTACCTCAATGTGTACAAAACTTACAAACGACTGCAGCTTTTGATGTGGAATACCGCCAGATACTCCGATTATACAAGTGTCACGGCAATGGAATTCCACGGTTTAAGGTCGATTTCCACACCTTGGAAACTCAGCCAGGAGTTATTTAGCTACTCAATAAATTTGTGCAACATTAAAATGTCGTTTAAGCATTGATTATTTCAGTCCGACAACCATAAGTTATTGTCAACTGCGAAATTAGGTATTTAAAGTGTTATAAATTCTTAAATATAGGTAATATAATATTATTATGGTGCTACTGTCGTTTTTATGTTTAATTTATATCGAATATTAACCGAAAGTTGTTAATACTTCGGATTGGCTTTGTTAAGTAAATCATTTTTAGTCGTAATCCTTATGTAAAGCAATAAAAATCAACACTTTAGTATAAATACAATTAGAATTTTAGAAAACTTTAAAAAGATAAAGTAAAGTTAATAAAAGGGGCCAGATGTTAAACGAAAAGTTAGGTTTATAGTAAATCATAAACTCTTCACTTATTAATATAACTTGATCGTTTACGTCTATTCAGTTATCGAATTGCATAAATTTCAGTTGTGCTATAACTGAATTGATTCACGTACAATTTATTATTAAATTCATCTTACACAACGACAGACACAAAGCTCTAAAACATTACGATTCTTGCAAACGACAGTAATAAAGCATAACGAAGTCTATTGATCTTGGATACGTAGGAAACTGGCTCTAAATCAATTCCAACATTCACACCTGTACCTAGCCTACATTTTGCTAACACAACTTGCAATAACAATATAACACTAAATCCCAAAGCGAACGCTCAACTGATGTAGTGCGTAAATCAATTTTTCGCAACAAAAGCTTACCGCATATCCAATAAGATATAACTTACAAATTAAAATTAATTAAATTTCAACTCTATTCCTGTACACGTAAAGATTGAAATCCAATAAAATACAGTTAGTAGTTGAAGCTATTCAATGAAGAAGGAAGATAACAATGCATACTTGTGTCCACTCGCAAGTCTTGAATGCTTGCGCCAGATTTGAGTCGGCACAGGGACTGCGATGTCCGTATTATGTTAACATTTATTTAGTACCATGCTATTAAAGTAACTGGTAAGATAGATGGCGCTACGGAAACAATAGGATGTTATAACTCTTACGAGATACAATATTATACAACACATGTAAGTACAAAATTCAACGGAAATCAAAAATTCTCATAATTTTTCGCATTTAATAGGATTGATGGAGTTTAAATACTGTTAGTTTATTTAGTAGCTGTCATCCGCAAACTTCGCTGGCGCAAATTCGGACCACCCCTTACGCCATTCTAACAGTGCGGAATTTAAAAAAGTAGCCTGTAATATCTATGTCATGTCTATGTCAGCTACCCTTCAGTAAAAGTCCCATCGAAATCGGCCCAGCCGTTACGGAGATTACCCGGAGCAAACGCGGCCTGCGGACAGACAGACATTTTTTTTAAATGCATTTTCGTTATCAGCTACGAAAATACATCATCTTCCCGAAATCTGGAATTTTTCTTTTGATATTACAAACAGACACTACAATATTATTATATGTATATATAGATAAATGATACCAAATGTGATTTAATCTGTACAAAAACAATATACTATCAATATTTGGATATTAAAGTTTGTAGATTTTAACAGAACAAAGACAATATTAAAATAGAACAAATTAAACCAGTCCATTACCTTTATACACATGGCATTTCGCCCTTGACATAGATTAAAACAACTATTGTAATGATTTATTCAATTATCATCCAGTAAACTATCATTACAAATACGTTCACTTAAAAACATGCTCCTAATATAGAATTCGTGCCATATGTTACGTCGCTTAGAATGTTACTATAGATATTTTCACGCGCCAATCCCTAAAACTAATTTAAATTTAATCTTCAATTTCCATTAATTTGAAATATGTAAAAAGACACATAAAAATACAAACAACCATATTACGAACGACGAACAAATTTGATCACTTTTTGTTATAGCATATTTTTTTGTGTTAATTGACAATCTCTAAGTATTCCCCTGTTCTCGTGGTCTGATAAAAAGGTTGACAAAGGATATTGTATGGAGAGAGGCTCTCTATTGTTGTTTGTTTTCAGCAAACAACAGCTCCACACGGTGACAAGTTGTTGACTTGAACGGAGTTGCAAGGAATATTGCTCTACTTAC
This sequence comes from Papilio polytes, assembly GCF_000836215.1. Lineage (NCBI taxonomy): Eukaryota > Metazoa > Arthropoda > Insecta > Lepidoptera > Papilionidae > Papilio > Papilio polytes. The sequence goes on from NW_013526359.1 coordinate 4,850,608, forward strand.
GTAATAATATTTTTCGCAAAATAAAACTTGGTAAAATAAAAATTGATTATTAAATGATAGTCATTTTAAACACCAATTATTTTGACAAAAATATGACTAATGTTTTATACATCTGTGTACATACATATTTCTAAAACACGACTCTTATAATACGAAACTTCTAGAATAAAAGTTCCGTAAACAACTTTCCCTTGCCAAGATAATTTATTTCAAATATTGTAATATCTTCTAAAACAATCGCAACTATTTTTCAACTTACCAGATTCAGTTAAAATACTTCGACAACAAAATGAATTTAAAATTTAGAAACGGTAGTTTTATGGTAAATAAATCTAATTTACAGTCTAAATTTATTCAAATTTATATCCATAAAAAAGTCTACGAAGAATACAAGCTAGTAAACACTACATTTTGTGGTGTCATTGTTGAATTAGATAAAAAACACACAAAAATGTAAATTTCGAAGTAGAGCACACAAACTAGACGTACAGTCGCGAACAATGGCAACTTTAGTGGGCAACTCGAGATTGCGTTTGAAATATTTACAAACTCATTCCGCGCCCGTATGTCTGACCATAACCGCATTTTTTAAAATTTTATTTCATCAATCATACAATGGAAAATCAACTTTAAAAGTTACTAAATAAGGGTGATAGTGTACGCATGATAGATCGTTGAATGTGTAGAAATTTTTTGAATGTTTACTACCGTATTAAAATGTATTTATGCATAGTAAGTGTGACCTTAGATAACGCGGTGCGGCGACCCAGGGGATATTGATTTTGGTTGTCGTTTCGTTATAGATAGAGAATCATTTGTCACGATATTTTCTGGGAAAGCGTTAATCTTTCCACTTGTTTATACAGCAACCGTTTATTTGTGTTTTAAGAATTTTTTAATTCTAAACTATTTGATGATTTGCCTTGATAGTGTATTTTAACCACATATTAGAGATTTTAAAGGTGATTTTTATCTTTGAAAATAAATAACACAAAACATATCAGTAATTAAATTGGTAACTTTATTAGAAAATAAACTAGTTTTAATAAAAAATATTTTTAAATGCTACAGCCTAATCTTTGAGTCAAAGACATAATAATACTAAATTATAATTAATTAACGACTTAGGCGTATTTTTACTTAAATTTTACATTTACATTAGTGGTTTTGTTACTTAAATATTTACTTTTTACTTCTACATGATAGTTTGTATTTTTGCGTAATTAAAAATATTACATTAACGTTCGGTAACACACTTAACAAAATAACAATACGCTACACAAATTTATACAATTGTTGTCAATGTCTTGGGAACACTTTCTTGCAAAATTTCGTGCTATATTCCCACAATAGTACAAATCATTCCGTATTCAAAGCCTAGTTAATTTATTTATCTGTTACATGAAAATATGTAGATAACAAGCACTTAGCATCTCGACATACAGTTCCTTTAATTTATGTGTCGGCTGTTAAGTAAAAGTCTTCGATTATAATTTTATATGAATTGTTGACCGTAAACCGTGAAAATCTTAACTTTAACAGCTTAATAAAGCAGTAAATTTAATGCCTTGTTAACTATTTAGATTTTTTCTAGTTTAAACATATTTTACGGCTATAATGTATGTTATATGATAGATTTTATATGACTTTTCAACATGAATGTACTAGTATATAAGTATACAAATACACTATGTTTAAATAAGTAATAAAATATATAAATAATATAATATAACTAGCTTTCGCCCGCGACTACGTCCGCGCGCAATTAAAATTTTGTGTTTTTCCAGACTATGCTCTACATCTGTACTAAATTTCATTAAGATCAGTTAAACGGTTAAGGTTACAAACTTTAACAAACATCCATCTAAACATTCGTATTTACATCATTAAATCTGTAGCCATTATCTAATCTATCAGAAAACAAATGCTCGCGATTCATGATAAACATTTTTGACACGACTGACAATTAAACTAAGTATTTATGATAATTACATAATAAATTCACCCAGATATTAGTTAAAAATTTCGCGATCAACTATGTTTATGTGTGATTTATTCTAATAAAACTCAAGTACTCTATCTTCTAACATTATAAGTACCCTCTTGTACCCTTTTATTTTCATTTTACCGTTACAACTCATAACGCCAACAAAAACCATTAATAACTCGTTTATTTCCATATCGAATTTCATATGGCGTCGGCAACCATACTTCATAGCGGCAATAACCATTACTTAAGATTATTTGTATGGTAAATATACGTACTTATACGTGTGTATGACAGAAAAATTATTTAATTAGCGACCCCCTATTGACGTAGTTGATTATTCTTTCAAGCATCGACCTCCCTGCGATTTATCCCTTAACTCTAATGGCTACTTTATCATGAGCTATGTAGAACTCTACGCCGTTCCCTGAGTCCTAAAGTGAGAATGGACATGAGAAGTGATGGGAGGTCTTGTTTATCTGGCGTTTAATCAATAACAGAAACTCATTAGGAATGTATTATGGTGTAATTTGTCGTGTTTCTCACGTGGCGTGTGGCGACAGCGGGTGGTGGTTTTAATGTAAATAAAACATCGTTCGTTTGGTTTGAATCTAGTTTTCTATCCTGCTAATGATAGGGTCGAAATATATCGTTTAATAAATTGTAAATCTTCTGTTCAACTGTTTAAAGTCGTATTTTATTTAATCGTTTATGCATCTAAGTTCTATTATTAAAACTTATAATTCAACCAAATCTTAAACTACTTAGTATCCTAACATTAATAGCAAAATGTTTCTTTCTAACAAGTCTAGTATATCATTGAATTATAAATACAAAAGAATCTGATCTATTATCTGTTTTGATAATTACAGTATGTTTTGCTACATATATTTTGTCGATGTCGTTCGAATTCAAAAAACAATCCACCCTTCATACAAGAACATAATAGCATTGGAACACAACCGGAAAATGTGAGACTCCATCGCCGGACCCTTCCGTCCAGACGGGAAATAGATTTTTGAAAGTTGTCATTGATGGAAAAATGGATTCTGTGTTGTATTATTTTTCAACAGCATAAACTCGACATAAATCGATTCATGTGTCAAAATTATCAAGAAATTAACTTTCGCTATCGACTCCGTCCGAGTGAGATATACAAAAACAAAAGTAAGTAGCCCTACGTTCTTGCAGACTGTCCTTTACATGTATAAAAAATATCATCGAGATCTGTTCAGCTGTTTAGGCCTAACAAACATCCATCCATCTAAACTTTCGCATTTATAATATTAATAAAATCAAATATTAATAAGTTTACACTGATCTCTATAATTAAATAGCTCTTTACTAAGAATTAACGGCTGTTTTCTTTTCTTACGAAAAGTATTTTGATTAACTCTTCCAAATATCACCTTCGATTGGCAGCTATACTATTGCGGGATGTCCGGGAAAGAACAACCAATATGTAGCTGTTAGTTGTATTATTTGCTCCTTTGCCTTTTACTAGAGAAATATGTTCAATTCAAGGTGAAAGGTATTAATGGAAAATGAATCAATTATTTATATTAATAAGGTTAAAGATGCAACGATAAAGTTCAACTTGAAAACAAGATTAAGAACATGTTTGCATGTTTGTAATCAATATATTCTAGATGAAACAAAATTTATTAGAATAATAAATCAAATTGAATAAATAGTGGTGGTTTAGTAAAAAAACCTATTCCGTGATTTCGCTTTCTCGTAGTTTTTTAATTGGAAATTGGTAACTATTTTAGAAGAAGCGTACCCATTTAATGATCTGCCTCTGTGTTGTCTTCCATAAATTAAAGCCAAATTAATTATCAAAGATTAAATAAATAATTAATATACATTATTAATCCTTGTAAATAAAATATGTTTGACTAATCACGATGTGCATTTATAATTGCCAGCTATTTCCATAAGTAAACGATTAATAAACTAATTTTATCATAAAATTTTGCCAATAAAACTTCGATGCTAAAAAGAACCTATTTAAGAAATAAATCGACGTTAGTTTACGGAAATTATTTATAGCGCAACGAAATTTTAAAGAAAAGTGTGAATTTTACTTTTGAATTAAGATTATTTTTTATTCTAATACATTTGTTAGCATTTTGTGAATCAAAAAATCTTTATGCAAATTAATTTTTACGTTCATAATAAATGTCTTCGTTTGTAACCCTAATTACAATTATCAACGTTGACCAGTAAAAAAGTAGGGTAATTTGAAAACATTTTCAAGTTGTTATTTCCTTATAATATGAAAAAAAGAATACCTTAAGTATTAAGACTTTCTTTTAAACTCACAGTAGATCGGTAACGAGAGAATAAAATGTAAGTGGCCCCCTCTTAATGGATGCAATTGGAAGCAATCTTGCTGTCATCGGCGTATTAACAATTGCTTTGTTGTTTGCCGACAATCGTAGACTTGTTATCTTTATGGTTGCTTAATTTTATGGCTTTCTTCCTTTTAGAGCTAGAATTTCTTCAATACTTGAGTCGCAAAAGCCTGAACTACAGGTTCATGGGTCTTAAAATGAGTGATTTTATATGGATGAACATGTTGATGACACACTTTAAAGGGTTCGAAAATTATTTCCTTGTCGTTGCATAAAAAATTTTTACATCTCCAAATAGGTCTGATATCAAACGCCAAGCTAATGCACGTGGGTTCGTATCCAAAATTCAATCTTGTTTATATTTGTATAGTTTTATGGATATTTCAAACAAATAATTGTTTATATATATTAACCACAATCATGTTGGAAGTAATAGAAGTCTATTTTAAAATCATAGACGTATTTTAACAATCATCATCATTTCTTCCTCTTAACCTACTCGTGTAGGGTTGGAGTAACAGTTTATCATCGTCTAGATAACTCTATCATCCGGCATCTCAGTCATAACTCCCTTCTTTTGAGACTTATAACGATATCCAAGAGTATTGTTTAAACATAGAAATGTATTAGAATGAAGCGTTAAGATACTTTAACTCGAGATATATTTTACCTGAGCCGAGACAGGGCAGTCAGAAATCTCGAAACCGGTCTCAGATAAAGATTAAGATTAATTAATAATGGTTTATTTTGTATGTCGTTTCGAGGAGCAGGTGCAAACTGGCTCTTAACTACAGTGACACAATCGACTCGATTAGATATCTTATAAAATAGATAGAATAATGGGTATAGCAATCCTGATACAACGAATGAGTTTAAATACGTATTGATGAAAGGAATATTGTAAATGTTTTGATAACTTTCGGAAAAAAATCACAAGACTTGTAACAGCTTTGGCCTAGCCTGGATGGCAAAGAATATATGTCACATATATTTTCTGTCATTTCTATACATTTCTCATAGATGAATAATATAGCCTGTGTCACTCAGTGATAAACTTTCTAAGGTCGAAGGAATATTTGAAATAGGTTCAGTTGTTTTGGAGCATATTCAGTGCAAACAATCATATATTTTCTCTTTATACTATTAAAAATGTGTTTTTCGCGCCTTTGTCCACGCAATATTAAGATAAAAAAGTAGCCTATAACAACACGTTTATGCAACCAACCTTTAGTGAAAGTCCGGAATTTTTCTTTTGATATTACTAACAGACACTTCAATTTTATTATATGTATAGATATAGATCGAAGATCATGTAGATGTTTGGTATTTTTTTTAACGTTAAGTTTGTTTCATAGAAATTTCTGATGTGAAATACATTTTTTTAGAAGTGAAAAGCATATCTTAAAAATCTATATTTTTAATAAATAGTTAATTAATTATATTGTAATAAAAGTCTTTATATTTACAACAAATTGCTTTATTCGTAAGTCCCTGAAGTAATTGAAATTTTATTACACTCGATGTTATTTGGTCTGCGGGGAGATTAAAATTTTATTATTCCACTTACACCATTAATGTGGCAAAACTTGACTTAAACTTGGGTAAAAAAAGGAATTGTTTATGTTGAAAATTTTATAGGACATGCTACGGTTAAAGTTAACTGTTTTAAAAACGATAAAAATACCATCGACTGGACAATTATTAGTACATGTTGAAGTGACGAGCGGTTTGCTGAATTTAATTCCGAAGGTAAACATAGACACGGTACTTTATCCTCCATTGTGGGCGTGCGTATGTCATAGATAATGAAATAACAATTGCTTATATCAGATGCACCTGTTTCATAAACGAGTACAGTTAATATGCATTTTTGGTGAGCTAAGAAAACGGGCATGTTTTTAAAAGAAATCAGCCAAGCTCAACGACGATTATTTTTGTTTTTAAAGCATTTCGTTGGATGAGAATCTCGTAAAAGATTAAAGTAAAATGGTTCTTGAGCTCAATTTTTCTATTTAGACACATAATTGATTTAACTTATGATGATTAAAAGAAAAAATGAATTTGTAAGTGATTTTTTTTTAATAAATTTTGGAAGTTACATTAAAGACGTATTTTGAAAACAATAAAAATCATCACTACTCATAAAAGGTTAACTTTTGTATAACGCATATGGGAGTTAAAATATAAAAATGATCCCCTCTATAACCTCTTGACGGGAATACGATGAATTACCAGTTACCATGTATACAGGAATACGTTAATGTACTACGTTCCAAAACAGAGGAGAATCTCTTTAAGACCGAGTTCCCAATCTAACCTCTTACCCGCGCGATTCTATAAATGCACAATTAAATGTGCGGAAAACCAAACGTATTACAATGACGCAGCTGTAATAGTTAATCGTTGGATAAACGGTTGGTACAATTCATAAGAATTGGAGTTTTTATTATTATTAAAAACAAAGAGACGGCCTTTTACCGACCCAATGGTAGACTGTTCGGTTCCTAATTCATATATGATAAGGTATAATAAAAGTTTTTTTTTCTATTTCAGAAATGATAGTAAATTTATTAATGCATTGTAACGACTAAATTTAAATACCACGTGTAAACTCTAAATTACATTAAAATGTTGACGTCTGTCAAATTGAAGGTTTGTTTTTAATGAAATGTTTGATGCGTTTTAGTATTGGGCCGCGACTCTATCTAGTTTAATCTCATATATAAAAGTATTCATCCTGAAATTACTTTGTGCATAATGTAATTAAAGATCTTACCCTGCCCCCTTGTCGTCGGCCGCCACGCGCTCATGACTTGCGACTCGCGGGTAATCGTTAAAATAAATCTTAGTACGATAATGCCGGACTAACGAGTGACGCTACAATGCCGCGACAATCGGCGGCGGGCCCTTTCATCTTGACACTTTGTCTTTTATACTGACGTCGGCGCGCATCGGCTCTTGGAGGACGTTTTGTTCGATTAAAAATTGTCGTAATTATTAGGGTTGTTGGGTGTGGGAAAATGTTTTTTTTTATAGTTTTTAAATGGTTCTAACTGATTTTTTATAGTAAAACCTTGAATTCCTACTAATAAGTACTTAACTGTTTTAGAAAAAATATTAAGTTTACTTCACTTATGTGATTCACGGTTAAATTTCATTTACCACTATGTGTGATTTTCCTTTAAAATAAAATAATAGAAAAAAACTCTTTTCATTGTTATTTTATGAATGAATAAATAACCTTTATTAGCATGGTTTGTAAAAATTATTTAATTCTCAATGACATTTATTTAATTCTTAAACTGGCCAATGCTTGTGGGCGGACTATACGCGTTATTGGTTTATCGGATGCCCGGGTAATCTGCAAATTTCGCCAAAGAGTCGGCTCCTTTGTTCCGTCGCGTGCGTTTTTTTTTTAAATTATCCACCTTCAAGAATCGATTGCGGGCTTGAAGTGATCGCGATCAGAATGCGCCCGGTGAAACTCAAAGCATAACTCTGTTTGAGTGATCGACGACTAAGTTTTAAGTGCATTTTTATTAATTTACACCGAACACTGTTTTGTGCTCGGTTACAGTTGAGTTGTGAAGTTACAAAGTTGACGTCGATATGTATCGAAACTGGATTTCTGTTTGTACGCTTTTTTAAACTATAAATTTGTATACCTCATTCAAATATATACAACATTTCCTTTTGCCCGAGAAACGTGAAATTAAAAACAGAATTAGGTAACTTAAGTGTTCTCCTTCTTTTCTCTTTCTTCTTCGCCAAATCTTTGCCAAATTTCAATTAGATCCGTTCACTTGTTTAAGAGGCAAACTCTAACATGCATCCATCCATCCATTTAAACTTTCGCATTTATAATATTAATAAGAATGTTAATGCAATCTTAGAACCGTTACATGGATCATACACATAATAATATTTGTATTGTATAAGTAATAAAAAAAATTATAACGTCACTACAAATGTAACTTTTGTATAAGACAACAAGCAAATGTCTACAATTTAATACGTAAAATATTACCAGTATAAAAAATTACTCTTAAATTTATGTAATAAAAAAACCTTCGAAATATTCAAAGCCTATAATTATTCCATTAGACCTCCATAAAAATGTATAGCAGTTAAATTATTCAATAATCGTTTCTTAAACGTTTACCCCATACCGTTACATTACACGAACGATTTACAGCTGTACATTAAATTATTAAAACAACAAAGTTATTTGATTGCATCCTATTTTGATTGCTTGTTAGACCATAGTTTTATTGTGGAATTTTATTTTTCTATTATGGCAATATTGACTCTGTCTAGAGTCGTTGAGCTGTGGCAGTTAATTGATTAAAAGCTGCAGGAGATCAAAGTATATTGGTTCATTTGAGAGGACGTAATGTTGTGTTCTTTATGTCTTAATAAGATATTTACGGTTGTAATTGGAGTTTCTAAGCTAACAATTATTGATAAATGTAATAGTCGATAGTAAAGATTGCATCCGTTAACCGCGATTTTATAGTTACATTGTAACTTTTAAATTGAGTCTCGTGAATACACCAGTGAAAGGAAGTCATTCTATAAAATTGACACGGGAATTTTTAATATAAAAAAAAGATTTCCAAACAACATACACCAAGAACAAAAGATTCTCATAAAAGTAATACACTAAGAAGTAACTAAATAATTCCTTGAATTACTTAGACCTCCCTTATTGTAGCTCTCATGTCTGTATTGTACAATTATTATTACATTGATGTCGGTGTCAGGCGAGGTATTTATACGTAAATATAGTTATATTAAATTGTATAGTAACTAATCATTCAGATTTTAAGTAAACTATTGACAAAAAAGTTGTTGACCCGTGTGAAAAGAAAATTCACCAAAATTTCGATGCTAGCAAGGAATTCGAATCCGAACCGAAGAAAAAGTACAAAATGAAGCCGATATCGGTAGTGAGATCTTTGGCCATTTGCTAATTACTATACCGCGGAAGGCTTTGTGGGTAACGAAAAAACTTTGATCCCGTACGTGTGGTGAAAAAAAGACTGAGAGCCTTTCCAATCAGTCTAGAGTCAGTATCTAGTTGAGACATTATAAAAAAAGTACTTTAAAGAGAGCCAGTACTGTACTTTAATTATGTCTAAATTAAAAAGTTATCAAAACAGGCTGTTCCCCTGCGACTTCATCGGCATAAAATTATGAATATTTTATTTTATTGTTTGCATGTGAAATAACCGATTGCAAATGTCAAAATACCAATTACCTTACTATGGCAATTTTGCTTTCTTGATGTTGGCAGCAACTTATGGTCTCTTTCCCACATTAGACTTTTTATCCAAAACATTTACCCCCTAAGTTTAATGACGTGAAAATATATAGCCTAAAGCGTGACGTAAGTGTTGGGCTTTTTATTAATAAAGGAGTTGTTCGAAAACATGCTGTAATTGCTGACATCTTAGGCAACAAAGAAGTGTGTGTTTACGCTTTATTATAATAGTATAGATATATAGATAATAGGTAAAAATATACTTTGTTAAAATTTTAAATAATGTGGCAAAACGATCGCCAAATTCGTATGATTAACAATGACCTTTGGATAAATATAGCAACCGATCAGCTCAGATCTTATAAATATTTAAACATAATTAAAATATGTCGATGCAATTAATAATTCTCTTGCATTTCTTTAATTTCCCTGATGTCAATGACATGTTAGCTAGACGATACGTCGCCGAGCCGTGAGAAATGCCGAAAAATGTCAGACACCGATATCGAATTAGCATAATCGTGTTCCGAAGTCAGAAAAATTTACGGGCCTCGTACGCCGACCGTTTTACATTCAGTATGTTCGTTGCATTTGAATAAGAATTAAATGTTCCATTTGAAATATTGAAATCTACTTACGATAATAAAGATATTACAAATATTTGATAAAATGTGCATGACAAAAGAATTTACTTATCTAACGGCGGAATTTTGAAACGAATTATAAACACTTCGCTTCGTAAACGCAGCTTTGAATATGACTAATTTTAACATTTCAATGGAATTTCGAGTTTAGGCGCGTCTTTATCTTTTAAAACATTGTTACATTTTTAAATATCGTTTCAGAATTCAGCTATAAATGTAACAAAACTTGTGTATAGAAATGAAGCTAATGCAGAAAGGCTAAGTAATAAATAAATTTTATGTTTCCATCAGCATTTCATTATTTAAAAATGTAAGTTAGAATGTTTCAAAGATCAAAAGTTGAAGAAAATTTACATCAAGGGTCTCAAACGCCACAAATGCACTTCACTATAAACACTGACCTCAACGTCTTAATGCATACTTTGTATTCGTTCGAGATAAAATACTAAAAAGTCGTACAGATGAAAAACACAATTAACCATATAATGGTTATTTAGAATTCATATTAGTGGGAGCGCATTATCAAAATGTTTCTTTTATTACACATAGACAGACGGACGAATTGTTTTGTTGTGTTATAACTACTGATTTATTCATTTATGTTAAATTTAAGATAACGTTTTTAACAAAGAATCTGTTCTATATACGAAATGGCCACTTGCATTTTATTATGTGACATTTGTAGTCTAGACAATAGGTGAAAAATAAACTAAATACGTATAAGAATGTAATAAATTTATCAAAACGACTATGGAAATGGAACAGCTATTTTTATTTTATTTCAATTGACTCTTAAATTATTCTATACTGCTTTTACTTAGAGCATATTTCTTTAAAAAGTTAGAGTCCTCTTTATTTTCTTTCTTGAATTTGATAAAAAAATAATAAATTTATGCATATTTGCAGATATCCCTTTTCTCTATATTACTGTTCAATATTTTGTACCCCGTTTGACTTATGTCTACTACCTTTTGTGTGCCATAGATTATACATTCCTAGAATGGCTCTTTGCGTTAATTTTTTTTTTGAGACAATACGAACACGTAATTCTTTCCTTTGATTGTAGTTACTATGTTTTTAATTTTTACATATATTGACAATTTTTTTTCATTAACAGATATCCTAACTTGAACTTGGTTAAACTTAGACATACCAATATATACGAATGTTATAAAGTGGAAAGATTTATGTTTTTCTATGTACTGAAAAAACTCAAAAACTACTGGGCCGATTTGAAAAATTATATCACCATTAAAAGCTACGTTATAAGTGAGTAACATAAGCTATATTTTTTAAATTCGAGTCGGCGAAGTCGCGACCAACATAATGATTAATAAAAAAGTTTAACTGTCACAAAAAAGTGCACTTTCCAACAGGAATAATTATTTACATATCGGAACATTTTATCGTGTGCCGCATCTGTTTTACTTAATCTTTGATACACTACTCCTATATTGGCGGTAGGCTTTCTTTGTGAATTATTGCGGGCCCCGTTCACAGAGGCGGCCGCGTCAATACCTTAATGGGGGCCGCGTTTTTCACCTGCGATACACCAAAAAGTAAAAAATGGGGGTCCTGTGCTTGGGAAATAGAAAATTCATTCGCCAGTAGTATTGAAATCCTTGTCTTCGTAGGAAAATAATACTTTTATCCGAAAAAACCGATGTAAAGTATTTCTGTATAAAAATGTACTTTTTTTAGAATAATTAATAGAATACATGTAATGTGAAAATAATACTTTTTCAAATGGCTCGAAAAATTGGGGTTTTTTTAACTAAATTTTTTTTAAATTTTCGGACCAACAGTAAGTCTATTTTCTTAGATAACTTCTTGCATTTTTTTTAAGTTTCAAAGTAAAATAAAATGTTTCCAATACAGATATCAATTTACAAAATACACTAAAGAGGGGTTAGTTGAAACATGTCTTAAGAGCTTCTTGAAATTTTCATTCGTATTTATAAACTGACGACCAGAACATCATGATCTCTACGATTTGATTGCTTATCCCCTTTTAAGTTTATTTTCAATGTCCAAAGAGGGGAATGGGAGGTCAGCATAAATGGACAACCGTAGATCACTTCGCAAAGGTGGGGTCGTGGATTTACAACCCTTTGGCTGCAGATTTATGAGACGTACGTTGGGTTAACCCTCACATGCAGAAAAGATGGTATTTCTTTATTTTATAAATTACCAGCAATAGATGGAAGAAAGTGTATATAAAACGTGTTACGTCAAAGACTTATAAATAAACTAGCCTTTGCCCCCGATTTTGTACACGTGAACAAAAAATAAAACTTATTAAGTACTCTCGTGAAGAAATTGTTTTACGCCTATGCCAAATTTACTGAGATTTTATTGATTAGATTAATTTTAGCTAACATTGATTTATCCAAAAAAAATCTCTTATACTACAATGTTTTTAGTAAATCATTAAATTAAAGTTAGATACGTTCCAGAAAATACTAGCGTTTATAATAATTTATGTACATTTACTTTTTGCTTTATTATTAATTTCTGAAATCATTATTCTTTTAAATTATGTCGCTTTTATCGTCTTCATTTTAAAACAACGGGTTGTTAGTACTGAAATTGAATAGATGAATCTGAAACAAGGAAAACGTCAGTTATGAGTGTGGATACTCCGGTAGTGGTAGATCTAGAAAGAGATGGATGAGTGAAGAGAGAGTACAGGAGTAAGATAAGGAGGAAGAAGACAGAATTGTAACTGACGAAAGTATCATGGGCTTAACCCACATCAGAAAAGCCAGAACTTGGATTATGATATACTAATGATTTCCATAAAAACTGACAATAAAACTCCTATCTTAAGTCACTGTTATATTACTCAATCTAATAATTAAATAGATATTGTCTAATGTATACACAATAAAATTATTCTGTTTCATTTATATGTTAATGTAAACTTCGATTATGATAATTTAATTTCTTTTTGTGCATTAAGGGCAGTCTTTATCAAATTAAGTGACTGTATGTGAACTTAATTGAATTAAGCAATCAAAAGATAATTACATCTATGTAAATGAACTCTAATCGCACTAAAACCCACTAAAATCGTCGCATTAATATATCTTTTATACCTCCTTGTTAGTACCGTAAACCCTTTTGTTATGCTTTAAAAATATTTTTGAGAAAATAATGGAAGGATATGTTTTACATAGGAAACTAGATAGTATTCGTATTGTAATTTTACATAAACTCTTACTAAGAGCGTGCGTACTGAATAAAACTATCACACAATTATTTAGTCTCTCTAAGTCTCTCCGTATACGGAGGTGCGCAGACTATTTATTTTTAATTGTTTTTTTTT
>NW_013526359.1:4864261-4872772 GCF_000836215.1 Papilio polytes
AAGAGGACATTTCCCCTTCCTATGCGTCTCCTCCACCGTCGAATCCACTTTTCCCTCCCATCCTTTCCCCTTAAGAAAAGGGTGGAAAGGATAAGGGACTAAAATTAGGCCTCTTTTTAATTGTGCAACTAAATAGTTGAATTGCCTGCGAAATAATGGACAATCGCACAACAGTTGTGCGATAGTTTAATGAAAGGTCTGCGCCCGCTCTAAATGTATTTAACTTTATAGACCTCTGATTTAAAAATCAGTGTTGGAAAAGATATAGGTAATGCAAGAATTACTTTGACATCTCATCTCGCAATCGTACAATTTCAAAACTATACTAATTTTAATTGTGTACTGTATGATAGAATACAACGTAATAATTACGTAGGATTAGTAAGAATTGCTTCGAAAGAAGATGTCACTTTAAAAAGAAGAAGTAACGAACAGTAAATATATCTCCACTCATTACGAGCGCCTCCAAGCCGGCGCATGTTCGCCCTATCGATGCCTGTTAATTTTCCGGAAAGTGTAATTACCGCGTTTCGCTTTGTTTTTGCTACCAACTTTATTTGCATAGCGAAATAAGGGGAACGATCCTCTTCTGATCGCACATAGAATGGCAAAGAGACTCCTCCTTCTTATAAAACAGAATTATAGGTAACAAAAAAATTCTTGATCAATTTGTTATGTTTGAGCTTTTTTTATAATTGATAAATAATGTAATTTTTTGATTATGGACGGTATCTGTTCAAGTTAACAACTTATTTAAAAAAAAAACGGTAATAGAAATTACACTTGATTGACTGATACCTGTGTTAACTTTTCGATGACTTTTGCCTGCTTTTGGCCTTAAAAAAAATTATAAAAAACGAAAGTAGTTGCGGTATAATAAAAGTTGTATTGTAGTTGTCTCTATGTCTTTTCTGTTCCAGTCTAAAATGCCAGAATAAGCTAATAGAGACATTGTTCGGTGGCTCGTTAGGGCGATCAGATGCGCGCGCGCCGGGGGTCCCGCGGCATCGCGCACAACGATCTCTACCAACATCGCCTAATGCAGCCGTGCACTTAAATACTATTTAGTTCATGCAAAACCCATTCTCGAACATTAATTAAGAAATGAAGAACAACTAACGAACCATTTTTAGTATCACGATATCCTATATGGTTTTCAATAATTTGAAAATGGAATATAAAACGTATGAACGAAGATTGACTAATTTCTTCTTAATGAATCATGAACTCCAGTAAAAAAAATAACAAAGAATCTATTGCCATTGGGTTCCATATACAAAGTTTATTTTTTAATACATTCAATTTAGTCAAAACGCAGCAATCACAATGTTTTGTACATATGTTTCTGCAATGGAAACTCAGCGTAAAGACAACCTAGTTACCGCTTGTCAACTTTTTTAGTATATTTTAGTATTGTCATATCTACTTCTAAATTAAAACGTCTTTCTGGTAGCTGTCATAAAGGTTCCCACTTCGGCCGCGTTTCGTTTTGTCTCCAGTTGTCAGCGATGACATCTCGTGTTACAAATAATAGAAAGGTTAATTTTAGTTCAACTATTTTAACACGTTTTAAAACAAACCTTTGACAGTAAGATCGGGCGCACACCTTTGACTAAACTATCGCACGACAGTTTTGCGATTGTCGATTGTTTCCCAGCCAATTCAATTGTTTTGTTGGACAACTAAATATCGAGTAGTGTGCTTACCTCTATAAGCTCAAAGGAATCAAACGAAACTAAAGGTTGTGCGATAGATTAGTTTCAGATGTGCGCACGCTCTTAAGGTACTAGATAGAAAAACTTTATCGTAATATTTGCTGTGACAGTTATATGTCTTGGACAAAACAGAGAAAACAAAAATGTAATTAGCTTATGTCCACCAATTCGCCCCCACAGATTTAAAAAAAAACATAAGTACCCTATTATTTCAGTCTATGTTCAGTATCAATGTATTTTAAAAGTAGACCGAGAGGTAACATTAAAGTATTACACAGATGACCTCTGTTTTTTTCTCAAACGCCAGTTAGAATATTTAAAATAATTATTTTCATGTTGTACTTTTTATTTCGCGGTAAACTTTTCTTAATTGTCATTTATTTTTGTCATAAAATACCGTCCGTTAATATATTTATAACCTCTTTGTTTTACAGTAATATTATTCTTAATTTAATTTGTTATGGAAATTAAGATTGGCTAAGAAGAACAATCACATTTTTTTCTTAGCCGATCTTTTCCCACATGACGACACGATCGATTCCCACTGCTGGACATAGGCCTTCCCCAAACATCCTTCTCTCCTGGCATCAACCTTGAATAAAATTATTCTAACTTATTTTAAGGATTTGATTGTATAAAACTGGTAGAACACATAAATAGTCTGTAAATGTAACCATATAATAAATAACACAATTAAATAAAATAATTACGAGGAAAACTTCGCTATAAAAAAGTGGTCGCGTATTGAAATATTAACGTTGGCCATTAAAACGAAATGCGAGTTCTTAATTGAGTCACAATGACAGGGGAAGGATAAAACACTCGGATGTACTAAAATAGAAAGAATAACAAACAGATGTTTGAGTTAAAAAAGGCGCTCAAGTAACGGGTTAAGTCGACCTCACACGATACGTACCAAGGAGATCGCAACTGGTAATGCTTATGTAATTTTACTACTTACTTTTATTTTTATACTACTACGAACTTTTTAAGTTATACTTTAAATAATTTAAGGATTAAAGCGTTAACTTAAATTACTTATATGTGGTTATTTCCGTTTATTGCTTTTGTTGTTGAATTTAAATTATATTTTTAAGTTACAGATTAAAAGACAAGTAATAAGTAATTTTATTATCTATATCTATACAAATTTTATAAACAAAAAATATTATTGACCTTTTCTATTTAGATGCAGAGTTGTATTTAGATGTGGAGTGTAAAAGGGCCTTAATACTCAAACGCAACTACAGTAGTATTTTATTGTCACCGACTATTTATTGTTTCGAAATCGCTTCGAATTACCCTCCAAAAAAACTCTTGAAGAGCAGGAACTGGTTAAAATTAACCCTAAACTGCCACCGATTTGTTAATTGTTGGGGAGTTTTTTATCTAGCAATTTTTCCTGTCGGATTTATTTATAAACAAAAACGGCCCCTTAAGGAGAAGGGTTGATGCTAATTTGAATTTTATGAACTTGATATTTACAACCGGGGTACAGTCTCGTGGGACGTCGGATTTAGTTGCAATAATTCACGATTGTCTTTCAAAAGTTGTGGAATACATAAACAACCTTAATTTAACTTCAGTAAAATTGTATTAATTAAAAGTGTTTACAGGTTTTAAAGCATTGTTTAATTACCAGACGTCGCCAAACGTATTCACTAGCTCACATTCGCACGAACGGTTTTTTAACGCAGAACGTTGGCCGTTTTTTAACGCACTTGCTAATACGAACGTTATACAACAACTTTTGTTTCGATCGTCCAGCACTTAAAATGCATTGCGCAATAGAAAAGAGTCGCAGTGTAAACAGGTACATGTTAACGCTTTTATTCAATTTCAACGTTTTTTAATACGTGTTAATACAGCGCTCGTACGATTGGTCATTATGTTGTCTATGGTGGCTAAAGGTATATTTTTCTAATAATTGTTTGGGACAATAACAAAGTTCGTAATAAGATAACAGAGTTTGCGAAAAGTTTGATTAGATCGCTCGCATAATCCTAAGGATTGTGGAAGATAAGGGCAATTATTAGCACGGATAAGTGGACATACCAAGTTTTACTTTTTTATCCTAGTTTGTACCAAAAATAATAAAGTAAAATAATGGCAAGTTAATCTAAAGGTGTACAAGAGCAATTGTTTTATCAACAAATAAAGTACTTGTAAATTTATTAACCTTGATTATATACAGAAAGCCATAAACTATCAGAAACTTTGCCAAAACTCCAGTCGAAGTCAATCTCTCTATAACTTGTATTAATAGTTTCCTTATTAAATTAAAACGATAACTGTAAAGCGATAAAAATTAAATTATAATAATTTAAATTGTTTCTTATTAAAAACTTCCATCCAGATTATGTTACAAATATTAATAAAAGTATTTTTAGTGTGAAATCGATTTTAATTTGGCTAATTAATGTCCTTGTCACAAACTTAGTAAAAATGTACTAAAACTTCCAATTGATTGTTTTGTTTTTGTCTTTTTTAGAGTCTTGACAAGTATTATTATAAAACAGGTTTTTGCCCTCACAACTCTATCATACCTCATCTCAGTCATCACTCACTTCTTGATGTCACCTTTCAAGCATTCCATATCTTTCTACGTCTATCTCTACTGGTGTACTCTTCATCGCTCCTTCATAATATGCCCATACCATGGAAACATTTAACTCCTTACCTTCTATTATTATTAAACCATTTATCGGAATTACAAAGAAAATCTCAGAAGTTTCGACAGAAGAGTCTTTTTATCCTTATCTCTGAAATCGTCTTAAAAATAAGTATCAGGAAATTATCTTGACGTGAAGGTAAATCTGGACGTTTTAGATATAGTTTATGTATTCCTTTTCTCGTTAGAATATTTCAAAAGAAGTTGTTTACACGTATTTGAAAACTTTATTGGCGCCATTACAACTAAGGCAAATCAAAAATCCTAATGAAATATCCGATATTAAAACATAAACAATGTGAAAAGGAAATTAAAAATCCAAACCCGTAAGAATAACATCAAAAGAGTTTTATCCCTGAGGAAAGAATATCTGAATTTATTAGCAACGGAAACAAAAAATAAAACGCACAATAAATCGTACTGTAAACCGCCTCTTCTTGATATTTCCACCCAAGAAATTCCAATAAAACTATAAAATTATCGCACATACTGCGTTGTTTCAGACTTTAACTGTATAAATTATTATTTTTTTTATTCTTATGAATTATATTATAGAATACAATAAAATCCTTGTCTAGCTTTGTAACAGGATTTACCGGTCTTGATATTTTAAAATGCGTTTAGTTTTGTTCCAAATATTCGAGTTTGAATTTATCAATTATTCAGAAGCATTGATTAGCATACATTTAATACAATTCAAGTGATATTAGATAGTCATCTTGTTTAATCAGAAAATGTTATCTGATCAAAAATTATAATCAGATTTTGAATCGTCAATATGTTAATCTGAAATACCACATAATTTAGCGCTAGTTTCGAAGTTTTCTTTACAAAATATTTTGTCAAATTCTTACAAAAATATCTTAGAAATCACATATTTCTTATTTAACATATAAATTACATAGACAATTGGTTTTTATTTGATTCTTTTTTCTCACTGCATAATTCGTACCTGTTTTTAGGAAAGTAGCAACAACTGTTTGATCTTACTAATATTATAAATGTGAAAGTTTAGATGGATGGATGGATGTTTGTTAGAGTTTGTAGCTTAAACGGTTGAACGGATCTCGAAGAAATTTGACATAGATGTAGAGGATAGTCTGGAAAATCACATAGGCAACTTAGTTTATTTTTTCAATCCCACACAAACGGAGTCGCAGTACAAAGCTACTACTCTTTAAGCTTTAATTCATAAATTTTAATGAAATATAAGTTTATATTCGTCCAGTATCAAAATGTCTGGAGCGCTGTTATCCAGAATTATGAATTACGACCGTGGCCTGCTCATCTACGACACGTATAAAATTATTCCCAGTTTCTAAACTATTTATAATATTATAATAATTTTCCGCTCCAATTATTCCGCCGCTGACACGTTTTATTAGTTACGATTGTTGTGCGCACCCCGCAATAAATAATTTTTATAATACGCTCGACTTGACAATATTATAAACAAAACTCAAGGAATGCGAAGCCGAATAAATTATGTAACTAACGCTGTCAGATGCATCTGACAGGAATACTCCTGTAAACACGACTGTCTGTCGTTTAGTTTTTACATTTATTACTTTATAGGTTATGTTGGTGTTTATTATGAATTTAGTTGTATGTACGTGTGCTGGGTTAATATGTTTATTGACAGATGCGGTCGTATTTTCTTGACAAAGTAATGGGAACACCTTTATATAACTACTAGATGTTTCCGTGCAGCTTCATCCGCATGAAATTATAAAAACTTTATCTTATTGCTTACATTTGTCAAATTCTCAATTGCAAATGTCAAAATACCAATAACCTTACTATGGCAATCTTGCTTCCTTGATGTTGGCAGCAGCTTATGGTCTCTTTCGCACATCAGGGTTTTTATCCCATTTGTATACCCCCTCAGTATAATAGCGTGAAAATATATAGCCTAAAGCTTGACGTAAGTGTAGGGCTTTTTATAAAATAAAAGAAATATACAAAAATATGCTGTAATTGCTGACATCTTAGGTAACAGAGAAGTGTGTGTTTACGCTTTATTATAAGAGTAAAGATAGTTTAAAAGTTTAATAAACTAGACAAAGACAAAGTTACTTCAAAATATTAAAAGACTTGTCAAAGAAGAGATTTTAAAGAGATATCTAAATTTTATTTCACATAACAAAATTGTCATGAAAATTAAAATAACTATTTAGGCAAAATCTTGTTAATGACTATATTAATAAATCTTCTTAACATGACAAACGTCTCGGTAAGCCGTAAGCCTTCTCCTAACAAGAAAACATATATTAAAATGTTATATGTATGTTATACGACAGAAGCCATATTATTACCAGCTTCGCGTCTTAATCAAACTTTGAGGGAAGTGCGGTAATGCCTTTATTATCGTGTCGTTAAGAATGATTGCCTAGAATTAGCTGGGGATGTATTAGGGCTCCCTCATAAATAACAATGTCATAATTATTATAATGAAAATACTATGAGATGTAGGAGTACTTTAATATTAAAGGCAAGTTCGAATCTTTGAAAATAGTGAAGTGTCAAAACTATATGTTCCGATTATAGTTTACATTTTAGATAGTTTAAGGAAATTACATGCTAGTTTTATTCCTCCACTTTACTTTACCTTATTTAGCGAATTTTAAAATACATAGTTGAATGTAACTGATTTTCCATTCAAAAATATCCACAGTCAAAAATATATTTTTCACAATTAAAATTGGATTTAAAAGCGTTGAATAGCAACGAAAACAATTATCACTAGAACAAAAGTGTCCAACTCATTGAATTGGGGGTTTGAATGCAAAATAAAGCCGATTGAAAACAAACCCCTCGTTTCGGCGTGAAATTTGTGGCGATATGACACTACACAGTGGTGTACCGACAAGTTGACACCAAACAGATTATGTGCGTTAAATGACAAATATTTGTTAAAATATTCTAATTTCAAATTAAGTATCTTTACCTATACTGTACATTAAGGCCAAAAAATAAAACAAACAAAACTAAGCCATGTTCTAGAGTGTGTTATAAAATATATAGTTCATTCTACATTACATAGTTTGTTTTTTTTTGGTATCTAAACAGATAAGTATAACATATACCCTGTTCTAAGCTAACAGAGTATCGGGCAAAGAAAAGGGGAGCCGTCATAATCCCTAATATTCGCGAGCTCTCGATCATAACAGTCTGGAGCCGACAAAGGTGACGTAATAACGACCGCTAATCCCCCATTGTAGCGCCATCTCTTGACGGATTGGGACCGAGTTCAATGGAGATTACGCGGCGCACCGCTAGGGGCCGCTTTGTCACCACTTTTATTAGAGGAAAAGCCTATTGTACGGCGGAATGTTGGGATAATTTGTTTTTCGCCGGGTTCACTGTGAGTTTAAGGATTAGAGTTTTGTAATAGCGCTGGATATGACGTGTCAATGATACATAAAGTATACGTAATCCAAAACAAGTCATTGAGGTTGCGTATGAAAGAAAAGTTACTGTAGAATGTTGACTTCTGCTAGCACATGCGTATAAGAGAATGTAGGAAAGGTCTCATGTTTTCTTTGAGGTCGTTACATTTTTAAAGTTAAATTTTTCATTGGCAATATTTTTAAGTACGAAAGAGTGTAAATATCTACACACTATATTCTATGACTCTATACTATTATAATTAAGCATAAACACACACTTCTTTGTTGCCTAAGATGTCAGCAATTACAGCATATTTTTGAATAATCATTTTTTTAATAAAAAGCTCTACACTTACGGCACGGTCTAGGCTATATATTTTCATGCTATTAAACTTAGGGGGTAAATATTTTGGATAAAAACCCTAATGTGGGAAAGGGACCATAAGTTGCTGCCAACAACAAGAAAGCAAGGTTGTCATGGTCATGTCATTTTGACATTTGCAATTGATAATTTGACACATATAAACAATTAAATTAAATTTTCCTAATTTCATGCGGATGAAGTCGCACGGGAACAGCTAGTTATATATAATAAATGTTATCACGTATAAACATATCAAATACATTAGTATTTCTATAGCGGTACTTATTTTGTAATCATAGGATTAAATGTTTAACCCGAAAATTATTTAGTTGTGTCTCACGCCACCGCAATGATGGATCGTGGTAATAATTG